>NW_020229267.1:0-550522 GCF_003227725.1 Camponotus floridanus | reverse complement strand
AAAACAGTTATCCGCTTAATTTTATATTTAGTGTCATTGACAATAGAATCCGCAATTTCATTCTTCTACTCGAAATCCAGTCATCTCCTCCCCTTCTTCTCCTCCTCTCATCCTTCTACACCTGATTCTTCCCCCCCTATCCTATTTCGTGATCCCGTTTATAAAAAATATTTATTCCAAATTTACACCTCTGTCATATCAACTCAATAAAAACTTAGCCTTTCTTATCCTCAATAGATTAAATCAGTTTATAAAAGTGCATAAAGACTCTCTATCTAATGAATATAAGTCCAATGTGGTTTACAAGATTAATTGTCTAGATTGTAATGTCTCCTATGTTGGACAACCAAGAGACAACTGAGAACTCGTATTAAAGAACATCAATCTAACATAGATAATCCCTCAGCTAATCTGACTGTCGTGTCTGAACATAGATTAGCAGGCCATGAATTTGACTGGCAGAATGTCTCTATATTAGATAATGAACCGCACTATATTAAGAGATTAATTTCTGAAATGCTACACATCAAAAAACAAGCTCACAGTATTAATATAAAAGACGATATTGATAAATTAAACAACTCTTACTTTCCCATTTTAAAAAGTATTAGTGCTTTTCCCTTCTCATAATTAACTTAATTTTTCATTATTGTTTCCCTCTACTCTGTTCCTCTCCTCCCTCCCTTTGCTCCCGCTTTCCCCGTTCCCCTGGCTCCCGACCCACTTCCATCCGCGTTACGCTACCTATCCATCCCTCCCTTGCCAACAGCCAGCTTCGATATTTCGGCATACGCGTCTCATTACCGTTCGAACTTGCGATCTTTCGACAACATAATTCGACACTCCGTATATTTTGATATGCCTTATCTATCTGCTCTTCCATACTATCTTTTATAGCAGTTTCGGTGAGCGTTATTTCACTTTCTTTGTCTTTGCTTCCATCGTCCTTTGCAGCTTTTATTCATGATATCATTATTATACGAATTTTTTAACAGTAATTTTTCTTTACTCTTTCTGTTATATTCAATCGTTCTCAATCATTATTTTTAATTTTGAATCTGTATCGCCTCTTTTTTCTTTATACAATTGTTCTTGAATTACCACCTCTGTTTTCAAAATTGTAACGACTTGTCTATGATATTATTTTTTTATCTATTTTAAATTTATGACTTTTTGTGCGTTTTACTCTATACTTTTTATCACATCTGTGGTTATATGTGCTAGACTTGTTGCTCCTTTTTTTATAATTATTACAGATTGCCTACGGAGATTCTCAGGATTTTACGCAATTTAATAACTCATTACATCTGAAGACGAAATCTCCTGAGTTTTTACTATGTTTTTGTTTCGAGGAACGGATCTTTCTTATAAACATTCCAACAGCGAAGGTGAGCGTCATATCTGCACATGTACACAGATCCGTTACAATTTTGGAGCTCTTTGATAAGTTATATACCAGCGACTTCCTATTAACAATTCTTCATTTTACGATAATAATTTTGAGCGTTATGTCTGCACACGTTATACAGACATATTATATCATTGTATACGCAACTCACATTCTGTTATAATTTTTATGAGTGCCATGTCTGCACACGTACGCAGACTTACTGATATTGTTGTATTTATTTTGCACTTGCGAATTTTTTTATATCAATTTGTATGTCTTTAATTTTAATTCTGCTCGACTTTATCGTTTACTACTATTCATTTATATAATTTTTTTCACTGAAGAGAGCTCGATATGAGCAGAAACGTTTGATATTATGTTAATAAATTTGCACTTAATTCATACGTTATTTCTACTATATTGTCCATCCTTGCCAAAGTAACGTATAGGTGCTATCTTTTAGTTTGTCGCCACATGATACGCGATTCCGGTTCATTGACCCGTAATATTATTTTTGAATTTTATTTTCTTTGAATTATTTTCAATTCTCGATTTGTTTTTCTTTTCCTTTAAATCCAATAATATATGTGTACATATTTATATTTATTTATTTATTTATTTATTTAGACATTTATACTTTATTGCACACATATAACATAGGACACTTAAAACAAAACGCTTAAATATCTTTAATGTATTTCAACATTCAAAAAATTACATTAAGTTGTTAATTTAAAGGTGATAATTAATACAGTGAAAAGATAATTTTTTTCAAGATCATTATTTTCGATTTTATAATTCACCAAACATACACATACACGCATATCCGTATTTTTAATATATAGAATCTGAATTTTTTTTACATAAATCGATTTCTGTTTACATTGCACATATAAAAGTCACGATGATATTAATAAAAATAAAAGTCGATAGTTAAAGATAGTATAAGATATAATAATATTATAAAGTACGGATTACATTAAAAAATTGGAAACCTACAATTGGCCTAAAGAAAAATAATCTTTTCATTATCATATTTTTCCCTTTGAAATTTATTACTAATTTTTTTTGTAAGTTCAAATGCATTAAAGATTTTTCAGTTATGTTTGAAATTCTCCATGTATACGAGGTGTCTGGCCTACTATCTGCCAAAAAAAATCATAGATCTCGCTAAACTGAACTAAAAAGCTTTATACCATTTTGCAAACAACCACGTCAAATTTCGACATTTCCACGCGATTTGGTACAAAATTGAAATCATTTTTTAGTCAAATAATTATTTTTCAAATGAGAATTACATTGATTTTTAAATTTCAAAAATGGTTTGTACATGAAAAATAATTATTTGAATAGGAAATGATTAAAATTTCTAACAAAACTGCGTGGAAATATTGCAAAAATACGATTCACACCGCTCTTGCTGGAATGGTCAACTGCCTAATCACGTCGATCGCGCGCTTATTCGCCGATATTTTTTAATTAATATCTCGAAATTTTACGTGATTGTTTGCAAAATGGTATAAAGTTTTTTTAGTTCAGTTTAGCGAGATTCACTTCTGGTTTTTTTTTGGCAGATGATAGACCGGACACCCTGTATAATCTCAGCTAAACTAATATAATTATAATGGATACAATAATTTTAAATGAAAATTTTTGTTATATTTATAAAAATAAAGACATATTTACATAAACTTTATTTAGCAATAATTCATATTTTATATTTTATTTTTATGATAAATTATCTCTTTAAATAAATATTGTTAATTTTATTCATGTTTATCTTTTTATTTTCTTATTTTGTAATTACGTTACATTTACGTGTAATATGATTAATATAAAGTTGTAATTAAATTTATATATATATCTTAATTTATCTGGGATAATATACCTATATAATATTTGCAAATGTAATAATTAAAAATAAATATCTATTATATAAAGTTATATTTCAATCTCGAAAACTACACATCTTTTTGTGGAAAAGCTGTCGTAAACATGTGACAATTTCATATTGTCAACACTTTGTTAGTAAGGAGTTACAATTAAAAAACTTCATAGCTTGAAGATATATATGCAATAACAAATGGAAATCGTTATATATGTCTTATTGCTGTCATGTGTGCATCATAATGCTGAAGATATAATGACAAATCATTCATTGCTGTCATATTGCTGACATGTGTAGACAATATAATATATCAATATTGCAGACCGTTTGCTTTTGAAATTTCGTTTACTAATTGCATGTAGAAGCAGATATATAGCTGCATTCAAAACACATTCTTTCGATGTCAGCAAATATACTGTAAATATATAATAATACATGCAATGCATTTGTTTGCTAAATATCATGTCATATCAAGTTTGACTATCTGGGTTATGAATCATTTCATCCTTATTTACATTCGGCAACTAACAAGAACGAAGTGTGCTACGCCGCGGCCCACCTCGAGAACACCAATCCCGAGGAAGTAGTGTGCAAGCTTTGCCCGATACGAGAATTAAATGTATAAGTTCTTAAAGCGGTATCTTAAAAAATACGGTAACGTACAGTATCTTAGTCTCCCCAAAGGAGAGCGAAATTGGGCACTAGGCACGGTTTTCCGCGCCACGATAATGAAAAGGTTCGATAACCCAGAGCTCAGTATGTGGGGCAGGATTCTTTGTGAATTAGAGAAAGAACGCTAGATAACTTTCAGGAGAGAGAAATAATCGACACTCAGTTTATCTTACTTATAATTACTTAAAATATAAGGATCATTGAAAAAAAGTGTAGTCGACCAAACTAGCCAGAAAATTTATTTATTAATACGACGTTTCGACCATATGGTTGTGGTCCTTATCAATATCATATATACTGGAAAAGATTTATAAATAAATAAATTAATTAATTAACGGTTTGAATACATAGTACGCACAACGAATTAAAGTGTGAACAATTTTTTACCGATGTAATAATAATCAGAAGACAGGCATAGACGATAATCTTGTAAAATTGCACAAGTCACATTAAGAAAAAACGTTATTTAACTAGATTCGAATTTGAGAGAAACTGATGCGTCCGTGTGAGACTTCGTCAAGAAACTAAACACAATCAGAGGAAAAACGAAACTATGTGACCTTTATTATTTTGTCGTAAATGTTGTTTAAACTATCCGTGTCTTTCTGTAGGTTGATCAGATTATTAAATCTCTTGATAAAGAACATCTCAGCAATCTCTCTCTTTCGAACATACTTTTCATTATGCAAAATATTGGGTTTCGACCAGTCAAAATCATGTCCGGATTCCAATCTATGTTTGCTAATGACCGAATGATTAGTTTCGTGTAACTTTATATTATTACAATGTTCTTTCACTCGCGTACGTAAATGTTTTTTTATTTGCCCAATGTATGATAAATTACAATCCTTACAATTTAATTTGTATACAACACTTGTCTTGTCATTATTATGTAAGCTATTTTTACCGCGTCTAATTAAATTATTTAGTTTTTTTGTTATTTTGTAGATGACGTTAAAACCACTGTTTCGCAAAAGACGATACAGATCACTCGTACAGATGACTCGTATGACTCTCTACGTATGGTATTGTAATAAAATGAGTCTTGTCTAAACGAGTAGGATTCACGTCAACAGTATCATTGTGGTCGCGATTATTTAAAAAATTAATTCTTTTTTGAATATGTCTATGTATAATATATTCTGGAAAACAATTATTGATTAAGGTGTCATATACTAGCTTGATATTTTCTTGTTTGAAGCAGTCATTAGATAATAAAATAGCATGGTCAACTAAATTATAGATAGTGTTAATTTTATATTTTAGCGGGTGGTTCGAATAATAATTAATGTACCTCCCAGACCATGTAGGTTTCCTAAACCAATTGGTAATAAGTCTAGTTCCCGACTGAATGATTTTTACATTTAAAAAACTAATCGACGAATCAATCTCCATCTCTAAGTAAATCTCAAGCGTTCGTGGTAATTATTAAAATTAGTTAAAATTTCGTCAATTCTTGTGCGTGGCACTATTGCAAAAACATCGTCCACAAATCTGTAATAAATAGGAACGGTAAAATTCAATGAATTTAAACATTGTGTCTCCAGATCATCCATCACCATATCTGCTAGGATAGGTGAAAGCGGAGAACCCATGGAAGTGCCGAAGATCTGTTCATAAAAACGTCCATTAAACGAAAAGCAAGTGGAATCTAAAATCGTTTCTATTGCATATAAAAATTTAGATAAGTTAAATTTTGTGTTTTTTGCAATATCGTTCCAGCGCTTTCTTATGGCATTTACAACCAACTCTTTTGGGACGTTTGTAAATAACGAAGTTACATCCAATAAAATCATAATGTTGTCTTCATTAATAGTATTCTTGATGTTTTCGACAAAGGATCAACCATCTTTAATGTATGAATTTGGTTTCTTTATCGATTTATACAGAATATTGTGGATGTAACTGGAAATATTATATACCGGGCTTCCCAAAGCAGAGACTATAATTCTCAACGGAAAACCAGATCTTTATGGATCTTCGGCAGACCGTAACAACGCGGTAAATTACCGTTCGTGCAATTTAAGTTTTTGTATGTCAACTCATTAATCAAATTATTCTTGCGCCATGATTTGACTAACTCGTTGATCTTATTGGTCAGTCTTTTCAAAGGATCCTTATTCAATTCTTTATATGTGGTTTGGTCACTCAACAGCAGATCCATCTTGTCAAAATAATCTTTTTTGTCCATAACGACAGTAATCTGACTCTTGTCGGCTCTCGTGACCATAATGTCATTATTATTTTCGCGTAGATACCTCCTGGAGGCAGCGAACGATATACATAAAAAATATACATAAAAAATAAATATAAAAAATAAAATATATATAAAATAAAATATATATAAAAAATAAATATACATAAAAAAATAAAAAAAATAAAAAATTAAAAATTAAAAAAAAGAAAAAAAAGAAAAAAGATTTTCCATTATACGTTTACTTCCACACGGTGAAAATCGGGCAACGTCAAATAAATTGGCGGCAAAAGAACGTATGAAATGACAACACGCATTATCTGTACATATATACACATATATATTTATATTTTTTTTACATTGACGAAAATTCTCGTATACGTATGATAAATAAGCGTACACGTCCATAAACATGTCCCACAAGCTTTATTTATATAATAGTTATTTTTAAATATATTTACTTGTTTTTACGTTTAATATTACTAATATTGATTTTCAAGGTCAAAAAGTCGAAAATTTAAAGTTATTTACAAGATTGAGCAAGATACACATCGAAAAATCAAAGAAAAATGCATTTTTCATGATTTTTTCAACTTTAAACCGCCATCTTGAATTTTTGAAATTACGCTACAGGGTTTTTTAGCATAGATACACATAACACTCTTAAGCGTGATTGCGATCCTTTCAAAGGTCTTTTTCGAGCTCAAAATGAATGAAATATCTGAGACAGAATCTGAAAAAATTCATGTTTTTTTCAAATAATCTCCTGTAACTTTTATCAAAAATTTTATAGGTCAAATCTGACAACGGTATCCGAAAGCTGAGATTCTAAGCTTTCAAAATCATTGTTTCACAAATTTTTCACGAGTCATTTTCATATATAGATTTAGCGCCGAAAATGATGTAAAAAAAGTGTCCGTTCCGTCTTTAAAGGGTTAAAATATAATGTTACTCTTCCTCCACGTCCGCGATTTCATCCACGATCTCCTCGATTCCATCGAGCAGTTTTATATTTTACTAAAAATTAATAATTACTAATTAATATATAATATGTTAAAGGATTATGTATTTACATTTGATTTATGTATTAATACATTTATATTTTTATTATTTCTTTCATTTATATTATTTCTTCTATTTATATTATTATTATTTCTATTATATTATTAATATTGCTCTCATTTTTATTATATTATTAATATTGTCCTTATTATTTATTTACTTATTTATGAATTTATATTTTTATTTTTATTATTTCTTTTATTTATATTATTTATATTTTTATTCTTACTTCTTTTATTTATATTTTTTATATTATTTTATATTATTTATATTATTTATACTATTTATATTTATTTATATTTTTATAAATTTCTTTACATAAATTTCACTTATATTTATTATTATTAATATTTTTATCATTACTCCTATATTATTAATATTGCTATCATTACTATTATATTATTATTATTAATATTACTATTATATCTTATATTCGAATATTATAATTTATTAATATTATTTATTACTAGATTTACTTTATTATTAGTATTATTCTTTATTTATTCATTATTTATTATTATTATTTGTTATTATTATTTATTTATTATTAGATTTATTTAATTATTATTATTTTAAAAATTAAAAATAAAGAGGGTTAACAGTCCGTATAGTAATAATACAAATTAGAAAAGGAAGGCTTTCGGACCGTGACGTAGGATGTTCGTACAAAAAATTAATTAACAGTTGAAACGTAAAACAGAGCTGCTAAATTAAAAATTGATTTAATAAGCCAACGTCTGTCGGCACAAAAAGACTATAAAAATACAATTTTAAAGACAGCACGTTTCTACAGATCCTTATTAATGTCATATAAATAATCATGATATAAACTCTAAATTAAGACACAAAAGGATCCAAAGTAGGATACAAAAAATTGAACGCATGAATTAACAGTCAGTATAACGCTTGTTGGAAAACGCAATTTCTGAGAAAATGTCAAACAAAAAAAAATTAATAAAAAATAATAAGAGACATGAAATGCTGTAACAGAGCAAAGGAATTAGGAAGAGGGGGGCAAAAGAGTAAGGGGTTTTTTAATAGAGCGACATTTATTAATGATAGGAAGATACACTGAAAAAATTCATTGGTAATAATTATCAAATATATTTAGTTGTGAATTTTAATTAAATATTTGATAAATATTACCATATTTGATAATAATTACTAAATCTTCAATTGATCTAGTTTCAAACAAATTTTGTTTGCAGTTGAATCAATTAAACAATTTAGTAACAATTATTAAATATTTAATATTTATCATAAAATCTTTAATGATTGTTATTAAATATGTTGTAAATATTACTAAATCAATTTAAGATTATTAGATTCAATTTAAGATTATTAGATATTTGATAACTATCATTAAATGATTTAGTTCAGTCAACATGTTTGATAAAATAATTGGTAATTATTAACAAATTTTGATAAGATAGTCGTGTAAAACAGTTAGCAATTATTACCGAATTGGCAGTGTTCGAAATTAAAATCAATCATTTCGAGTTCAGAAATCGCATAGCGGAACTCGCATATTCTCGCTAATAAATACTCGAATATTTATTATATTTAAAATTAACGAGCGTCGAGAAAGTTCTCGAAATCTTTGTTTATCGAGAAAAAACTCGAACACTCGACCTATCTCATTTTTTTCCGTCAGAAAAAGACGCTCGTTATTGCCGCGGACAATAACATTGTCAACCGCCGTTAAGATTTGCGCCGCTCATGGGCATGCGCGCCCATGCGTCACGATCAGCTGATCACCAATCAGCTGATCTTAAAAGATTGTGCGCATGAAAAATGAATTGTTTACGACATGAGACGTCATCATCGGTCAATGACACACGTCGCAATCGTGTCACCGCTAAAATCTTAAATTAATTGGTCCACGCCGACGCGGGCCCAAAATTCCGAGCGCCTTATAACGGGCGCCGCGCGTGGACCAAGCAAGTCTCGCACTTAACGCTGCTCGCAGTAGGCTTTGAAAAACCGCTTAGAATAACCGCTCAGTTTAACCGCAAAATACGTCGACCGCTTTGTTTCTCGGACTTCTCCGTACGTTTTCTGGATCTGAAATTTTATGTTCAGTTTATTGTATTTTGTTGATTGTGGTGTACTAAATAAAACGCAAAACCAAAAAAGAATTACGTGTCGTGGCAAGTTTTTTATGTGCAGTTATCTGTCCGCGGTCATCCATCTGCCGCGTCGTCAAATTCTCGCGCTGCCGCAGCAATCCGCGCTCACTCGCGAACATTCTGGTCCTTCGAGCCGGAGTTATATCCGCATCCGCAGTTTCGTGGGTGACGTTTCCAGTGCTGTGCAGTGCTAAAACAGACAAGCAAATAAGTGAACAATGAGTGCCGACCTGAAGGCCTTATTAGAGGCCCAGAACGACATCCACGGACGAATGTCTCGTTCCGTGGATAACCTCCGGAAGATGGGCGTCACCAACATCACCGCCGGTGCCGTCCACGCTCGTCTCACCATCCTCGACAACCTCTGGGCAAAATTCGAGGCTCAACACGAGCTCATACGAGCGGCGCTGAAAGACAGATACATGGAGAGTGAGTACGCCAAAAGTGACTTCATAGATACCGCGGAATGTACGTACGTTTCACAGCGGAGCGGAGCACGCTGACAGGTTACGGGCCGAGTCAGCTGTCGCACCAAGGATGGAATCGAAGTCGGACTCTTCTCCTAAAACCGCGTTGCCGCGCATAAAATTGCCGCCGTTCTCAGGCGCCTATGAAGACTGGCCTTCCTTCCGGGACCTCTTTTTATCCCTCGTGGGAGAAAATCCATCGGTCTCGAACATTGAGCGGTTCCATTACCTTCGTTCCTGCGTGAAGGGATCTGCGGAGAAATTAATTCGGTCACTAACGGTCACAAGCGAGAATTACGACCGCGCGTGGGCGATCTTGGCGAAACATTTCGAGAATAAAAAGGAGCTCATGCGCTCAAATTTCGCTACCTTTACCGCCGTCGGGAAAATGAAATCCGAGTCCGCCGAAGAGCTAAGCCGGGTCCATCACGCCGTCACGGCCACCGTCAACGCGCAGGAGAGCATCGGTAGACCCATCAACTCCCATGGAATGGATCTCCTCAATCACTTGGTAATCGAACTGTTCGATTCGCGAACGCGCCTCGAGTGGGAGTCCTCCACCAGCGATTCTCCCGACCCACCGAGTCACGAGGCACTCACTGACTTCATAAGTAAAAGAATTCTTACCTTGAACGCCGCCAAGCCCAAGATCGCCGTGAAGAGTGCCGGGGAAGCCTCTCGGACCGCGAAGACTCACTTCGCGAAAAACGTGCCCGACGCGTCCAAATGCGCCGCCTGCAAGGGCAAGCACACGCTCATGCAATGCCCCGAGTTCAAATCCAAGTCCGCGAGCGAAAGGAAGTCCTTCGTTGAGGTCAGCGGACTCTGCTTCAATTGTCTCGGGAACCACATGATGGCACGGTGTCAGTCAATTAAAACGTGCTTCACGTGCAAGTTGCGGCACCACACGCTGTTGCACGACGCGTACGCCGCACCAACACCACAAGAAGCGAGCACTTTCTCCACGACACGCACTTCACTTGACAAACGGGCGACTCTTCTCGCCACAGCGCGCGTCACTCTGACCGACCGTCTGGGACGACCTCAGGATGTGCGAGCCCTGCTCGACCAGGGGTCCGAAGTGTCCCTCGTCTCAGAGGACTTGGCGCAGCGCCTCCGTTTGACGCGCACCCGCTCCTCGATCTCCATAGTTGGAATCGGAGGAGCATGTTCAGGATCCACACGAGGAAGGGTGACGCTCGCTCTCAAGTCAAGAGTGACCGGAGCCCCTCTCACCGTAGCGGCCTACGTCCTCCCACGGCTGTCGTCCTACCAGGGGCCAGCAATCAAGGGCTCCACCACGTGGCCGCACATCCACGGCCTCACTTTGGCGGATCCTCATTATCTCCAGCGAGATCCCATCCACCTTCTCCTCGGCGCTGATGCCTTCTCCGGGATCCTCCTCGGAGGTCTCCGAAAGGGTCGCAAGGACCAACCCATCGCGCAGAGGACTACGTTCGGGTGGATCTTATCGGGAGGCTGCGGAGTCGTGACGGCCAACGGCTCCCTCAGCTCTCTCCAGTGCACCGTAGACCACGACCTGAACGCCCTAGTGCAGAGGTTCTGGGAGCAGGAACAGGAGCAGCCTGCCTCCG
The DNA here is from genome assembly GCF_003227725.1 of Camponotus floridanus. Classification (NCBI taxonomy): domain Eukaryota; kingdom Metazoa; phylum Arthropoda; class Insecta; order Hymenoptera; family Formicidae; genus Camponotus; species Camponotus floridanus. Next base: position 539,125 of record NW_020229267.1, on the reverse strand, counting down.
TCGTGCTCACGCCAGAGGAAGAGCAATGCGAAGAGATCTTCGCCCGCACGCATGAGCGCCTCGCCGATGGAAGGTACTTGGTCCGTCTTCCGCTGGCTGGCCCTCTTCCACCTCTCGAACACACGCGGAAGTCCGCCGAGCGACTTCTCGCGGCAATGGAGCGACGCCGCTCCAGAGACGCCGGCTTCAACAAGCTCTATGGCAGCTTCATGGAGGAATACTCGGACCTGCAACATATGACCCTGGTCAGAACACCGCTCATCAAGAAATCCGCGTGTTACTTACCACACCACGGAGTGCTCCGGACTTCCAGCACGACCACCAAGTTGAGAGTGGTCTTCAACGGATCTCAGTGTACGCCTGCCGGAGACTCACTCAACAACGCATTGCTGGTCGGAGCCAATCTTCTGCCAACTCTCGCCGACGTCCTCCTGCGTTGGCGCTGGCACCGCTTCGCCTTCATCGCCGACATCGAGAAGATGTACCGGCAGATTCTGGTGCATCCCGACGATCGAGACCTGCAGCGGATCCTTTGGAGGCAAAACCGCACCGACGACGTCCAGGAATATCGCCTCAACACGGTGACGTACGGACTGGCCTGTGCACCGTTCCTGGCGATCAGGACTCTCCGCCAATTAGCCGACGATGAGGAGCCGGCAAATCCAGCGGGAGCAGTTGCGTTGAGGCGCGACTGCTATGTCGACGATATCGTCACAGGCGCCAGCACCCTGTCCGAGGCGGTCGAGAAGCAAAGGCAGTTGCGCCGACTCTGCACGGCGGGCGGGTTTCCCTTGAGGAAGTGGGCCTCAAACCACCAGAGGATCCTCGAGGAGATACCACGGGAGCATCAGCTCCAGCAGCCACACCACGACTGGGAGGACGAAGCGCACCCGACGCTTGGGTTACGGTGGCACCCCCGCAGCGACTCCTTCACATTCCGCCTCCAGCCTCGCACGACCGCCCCGCTGACTAAGAGACAGGCGTTGTCGGAGACTGCTCAGATATTCGATCCGTTGGGCTGGTTAGCTCCAGTCACCGCTCGGGCCAAAATCCTCATCCAGTCAGCCTGGATGAAACAGCTGGACTGGGATGCCCCACTGCCTCAATCAGACGAGACGTTGTGGAGACGTCTGCTTGAGGATCTTCCGCTGCTGGAACAGCTCCGGTTGCACCGATGGCTGAGGGCCGATGACCAACCTAAACGCGTTGAGCTCCACGGGTTCGCTGATGCGTCGGAACGAGGTTACGCCGCCGTTGTATACCTCCGCGTGGTGAGCTCCCCCTCGACCACGATCAAGCTGCTCGCTGCAAAAAGCAAAGTCGCACCAATTAAGCCTGTGTCTCTGCCGCGCTTGGAACTGTGCGCTGCAGTCTTAGTCACTAACCTGACATTTCATCTTCGCGAAGCCTTAGACTTGCTTTCAGCTCCAGTCACTCTATGGTCGGACTCCCGGGTCACTCTTCAGTGGATACAAGGACACGCCTCGAGGTGGAAGACCTTCGTAGCCAACCGGGTGTCCCACATCCAGACGAAACTTCCGGAGACACGATGGCGACACATCCCAGGGCGAGACAACCCCGCCGACTGCGCCTCTCGGGGGATTGAGCCCCGGGACCTGCTCAACCACTCCCTCTGGTGGACGGGACCTCCATGGCTCGACAAGGATCCAGCGTCCTGGCCACAGCACGACCACGCCGCACACGAAGTCGAGGTGCCGGAGACGAGAGCAATCGCCTCCCACTTGACGACCGCGGAGAAAGCCGAGCCAGAGATGCTTCTCCGGTTCTCCGAGCTCCATCGCCTCCTGAGGGTCACCGCCTGGTGTTGCCGATGGCGAGGCGCCACCTCAAGGCCGAAGGCTCACCCCAATCTCACGCCTGACGAGCTGGAAGAAGCCTTGCTCCTCTGGCTCCGCATGGTGCAAACTCTCCACTTCTCCAAGGAGATCGCAGCCCTGAAACAAAATAAGGAGTTAGTCAGGGGTCCACTATCGAAATTAACCCCCTTCCTCGACGATCATGGGATCATTCGAGTCGGGGGCCGACTGAAGCACGCTGTGCTCTCAGGAGACGAACGCCATCCGATGATCTTACCTCCAGAGTCGTGGATGACGCAACTCCTCGTCAAGGCACACCACAGACGAACGCTTCACGGCGGGGTTCAGCTCACCCTGGGACTGCTACGCCTGCGGTACTGGATTCCCCGAGGACGCTCCATCGTTAAAGGAATCATCCACCGATGCGTCACGTGTGTGAGATGGAAGGCCGCAGTACCTCAGCCCATGATGAGCAGCCTCCCGACAGCACGAGTCACGCCGGCACGTCCATTCCTGCGAACCGGGGTTGACTATGCCGGACCGATTCTCATCCGGACGGAAAAGGAAGAGGTCACAAGGCGCACAAAGCGTTCATCGCCGTCTTCATCTGCTTCACCACCAAGGCGGTTCACTTGGAAGCCGCTTCAGACTACTCCACGGATGCGTTCCTTGCGGCATTCCGGCGCTTCACTTCCCGTCGGGGCTTGTGCAAGGAAGTCTACTCCGACTGCGGCACCAACTTCGTCGGAGCGGACCGAGAGCTGCGACGCCTGTTCCAGGCATCATCATCCGACGGCCGTCGCATCGCCCACGTTGCAGCGTCCGACGGGATCCGCTGGAGGTTCAATCCACCGGCAGCACCTCACTTCGGCGGGCTTTGGGAGGCGGCGGTGAAATCTACGAAACACCATCTCCGGAGGGTCCTCGGAGACACGACTCTCACCTTCGAGGAGATGTCGACGCTCCTCGCTCAAGTGGAGGCGTGCCTCAACTCGCGTCCTCTCCAGGCGCTCTCGGACGATCACGACGACGTGACAGCACTGACACCAGGGCATTTCCTGATCGGGGCCCCTCTGCTGGCAGTGCCTGAGCCCTCGCTGGCGGACGGCAGCCTCAGTCTTCTGCCCCGCTGGAAGCTCCTCCAGCGGATGCGCGACCACTTTTGGGAGAGGTGGTCGCGGGAGTATATCAACTCCTTAGCATCTCGACCGAAATGGCTGAAGGACTCAGCCAGTCCGGCCGTCGGCACCCTGTGCCTCGTACGGTCGGACACAACACCGCCGACCCGATGGCCACTCGCCCGGATCACCCGGCTGCATCCTGGGGACGACGGCGTGACACGCGTGGTCACTATACGCACCGCATCCTCGGAGCTTGTCCGGCCTCTCACCAAGATAGTCCTCCTGCCTGGAGCCGACACCGCAGCAGCAACGCACCCGGATTTGTGAGCGAAACGGAGCGCCGTGTTATTTTATTTTATTTTATTTTTTTTTCTTTTTTCTCTCGAAAATTCACTTGTCCGTCCGCGGAAATGTTTATCACGGCCGGTGCCGTGCATTGTCCGACGGCCGTACCGCGCACTTAACGTCTCTCTCATTTTTTGTCTCTGCGATCACCGCGTCAAATCTGCATTTTTACTCCACTGCACTTCACTTGCGATCACTCACCACCATACACTCGCGAGACCGCTCACTAATTCACTTCGCTCATTGTTCATATGATACACCGCCGCACACATTTCGCAATTACGCATTATGCGTTCTCGCGAAAGATCCGACTGACCGCAACAACACATCGTACGCTACGTCACTTTCACATTCCATTCATCAATCACTTCTCATCTCATAATTGGAACAGCGTACGACACCTGTCCGCGCTCTCACACACTCGGAGATTTCGTCACGTACTGACGAGGCGGGCGGGATGTTCGAAATTAAAATCAATCATTTCGAGTTCAGAAATCGCATAGCGGAACTCGCATATTCTCGCTAATAAATACTCGAATATTTATTATATTTAAAATTAACGAGCGTCGAGAAAGTTCTCGAAATCTTTGTTTATCGAGAAAAAACTCGAACACTCGACCTATCTCATTTTTTTCCGTCAGAAAAAGACGCTCGTTATTGCCGCGGACAATAACATTGTCAACCGCCGTTAAGATTTGCGCCGCTCATGGGCATGCGCGCCCATGCGTCACGATCAGCTGATCACCAATCAGCTGATCTTAAAAGATTGTGCGCATGAAAAATGAATTGTTTACGATATGAGACGTCATCATCGGCCAATGACACACGTCGCAATCGTGTCACCGCTAAAATCTTAAATTAATTGGTCCACGCCGACGCGGGCCCAAAATTCCGAGCGCCTTATAACGGGCGCCGCGCGTGGACCAAGCAAGTCTCGCACTTAACGCTGCTCGCAGTACGCTTTGAAAAACCGCTTAGAATAACCGCTCAGTTTAACCGCAAAATACATCGACCGCTTTGTTTCTCGGACTTCTCCGTACGTTTTCTGGATCTGAAATTTTATGTTCAGTTTATTGTATTTTGTTGATTGTGGTGTACTAAATAAAACGCAAAACCAAAAAAGAATTACGTGTCGTGGCAAGTTTTTTATGTGCAATTATCTGTCCGCGGTCATCCATCTGCCGCGTCGTCAAATTCTCGCGCTGCCGCAGCAATCCGCGCTCACTCGCGAACAGGCAGTAATTACAGGGTGTCCGTCAATTTTCGACCTTAATGAAATAAAGAAGTAGATTGGCTCGAATTAAGAAAGAATGACCTGTATTGTTTTGGGATTGTCGCAATAATTAACGAAATATTAAATAAAAAAGATCGGCCAATCTGCATGAGTAAAAGCGCGCGGCGACGAGAGTCGTCCCACCGTAATCCGATACTACGAGCGCGGCGAAGCGGTGGGCGGGTCGCTCTCCGAGACATGATGGTGGTTTTTTGCGATATATCGCAATACCGCGCCGAAAAATGACTTGTCCCCCCTTTTTGTGGCGAGAAAATGATGCGCTATCATTTTCACACCACCTTGCGGTAGATAGCATGGTGCGCTTTTTTTATAGTGGTTTCCCCCATAGGCCTATTCCACTCTCAATTTAAAAATTATTCAAAATGCCATTTACTATACGCTGAATATATCGTAAATGTAAAAAATTAATGAACAGTATCTTTACAAAAATTGATTCGTGGTTGAAAATCCTTCGATAAAATGTATTGCACACGTTGATAATGTGATACGATGATAAAATTTTTCAAGAATCCTTTCTTCATCTCGTACATGAAGACGCACTGCTGGACCGGTTATCCCGATATTATGCACGACACTCAGTTTCACATAATTATTGCACAACACGTAAAATTGTACGGCCACTTGGTTTTCGTGCACGCCCGAGAAATGATTCCATGTAAATTGCGGCCGCACGATAAGTATTTTCTCCCGCTAGTCCGTATGCTACAATCATATCCGTATATTCCTGCAGAGTACACTTCATTTTCTCTGTTAATTTACTACGCAAACACAAGATTTTTATTAAAACGTCTTAGCTCTCGCACGCTGTTACCAGACTGCGTACGCCAGCAGCACGCAACTACAGCTGACAGCTGAGCGGACATGTGAGTGTAAGCGTACGTGTGAGTTCGATGCCTGCGCACTATGATTATGGGATACATTCGTAAAAATTGAGTTGAAACAAGTTGCCAATGTCTTCCTACGAATGAGTGTTATTAAATGCACATCCGAATCACTTGATACTAATCTTATTTCTGGACCTATTTCAATTATATCGTTAAGCCCTCTTTTACAAAGAAATCTATAACAAGAATGCAATTGCAATTTGATCGCTAATGTTAATGTTATATGTTTCCTTGATGTTACGGTAGACGCATAATTCTTCGAAATTTTATGAAACATCGAATAGAATAGAAGATAAACTTTTATCCTCCATATCGAATAGAAGATAAACTTTTAAGAGGTCCCATTCTTCGAATAATTTCTGGATAATGTACCATAAAATGAAATTTGGGTTTTAGATGATCATTGAATAATCGTATATACATTTCATGATGAGAAATTATTAACTCTTTAAGGAAATTTATTTGAACGTTTGAAATAATTGTATCTGTTACGATATTAATAATTTCACAAAATATAAGATAGAAATCCCAAACTTCATTATCATAAGGAATTAAATCTCCTATAATAAAAGTTAAATAACAAATCATCGCAGACATTTCTGCTGTTGTAATCGATGCGTATAAAGATTGTCGACAGAAAGTGAATGATGTTTCGCTATCGAAACGACGCAACGCACTGAATCGAGCGAAAAGAAGCTTCTAAACACAGATCGGAGCTGTGTAGAAAAAGCTGAAGCAAAACAGAATGTTGTCGGTTACACGAATATTCAGTCCCCCTCACCCTCCTTTCCATTGATATGCCTAAAGCTTCTTTTCGTTCGATTCAGTGCGTTACGTCGTTTCGCTAGCGAAACAACATTCCTTTTCTGTCATCGATCTTTTCTTCCTTTATTTTCTTTTATTTTTTTTTATGAAACAAAAGATGGTCTTGTTGCCACGATCTCATCCGTAACATCCGTTTGAGCATTTTCCGAAGTAATCGCACCGATTATTATACGCGATCGATTATTGTACGCATTTATGTGCGATGACTAATTCTGCTCAAAATTGGATATTTTGAAACATTTCGAGGAAATGGATTTTCTTTTAAAGAGTTGGGAATTGCCTCATCTCTGTGATATTTTTCAAGGTAATTCTAATTTATTATTTCTTTTCAAATAAAAATTTCTTTGTAACTATAATATTATCTTATTTATTATTTATTATCTTATTTATTATTTAACCAGCCTTGGATATTTTTGATTTACGCGTATCTTTTGAATCTTATTTGTTGTGCACAATAAATTAATACATTTTTATAAATTATAATTTATTATATAAATGTATAATTCGTTTTTTCTCTTATTTTATTTACACTGAAGTTTGATGTACATTTATATTTACATTTGAGATTTTCTTATATTTAACATTTTATATTTTCTTTATGTAGCGAATGATATTAAAAGTGTAGATGATTTGGACGATCTTTTAAACGAATGTAATTCGTCCGATTTCAATAAATTGATTCCCAACGTTTTAAATCGATTGAAACTACGCAGACATTTCAATGAATACAATGTATGTTTTCTCTATTTATATATTTTTTCTCTATTTTTTATATTAATTATTATGTAATTAAACTGATTCTATTTGCTACTATTTTTAATCAGCGTAATTATAAAATGGAAAAATAATAAAAATTGAATTATTTTTACAGATTCGCAATAAAACAGTCGACTTTGATTGTTCAAGTTTTAGTACAGAGAATGATAATATAAATAATTCAATTCTTGTTGATTTAATAAATCTTCCAACAAAACCTGAGAATGCTATTGTAGAAGATTAGCGATAACTGTCAAAATGTGAATAATTCTTTAGTTGAAAATAAAGAAATATTACCATGAACCACCTGTAGAGAAAAGAAGACTAAATTTAAAAACAGTGGAATTTAATTTAAAGGAAATATTATGAAAAACAGTTTTCGGTAATTCTCTGATACTAATAAATGAACATGGAGGAAATATTACATCTCAATGCCAATCCATTTTATGTGATATAATGTGTTATATCATACTTTTTGAATTTAAATATCAGGTATTTATCAGTATATTTATATGTTATTTTGTCTATAATTTTTTATTCTGTTACTTTACAATATTTTATCTTTTATGTATTATTAAAATATCTTTTTCATTTGGGATCCAATAATCTACATTTACTATATCTCTATATCGTGATATTTACATGTTAAATTTTCTTTTTTTAAAGAACACTTCAAAACGAAGATTTTGCTAAAATTACAGAGGAAATAATTGAGTTATTTCCAAAAGAATGTAAAGAAACTTACTATATGCCACCTATACGAAAAAAATATTTAAAAATTGATAAAGCTGGTATCTCAAGAGAAAAATTGGTCGATAAATTTCGTAACGCATTAAAATTTATCCGTTATGCTGACAAGTTGAAAAATAATAATCACATTGAACAAAATGTTATTGTAAGCCAAGGTATTTATATTTTGTATTAAGATTTATCATGAAATTTTTGAAAAATATATAACTGGTCCAATAAATATTAATTTTTTAAATTCTTCTCAGCTGATGATCAACAAATCGCAGAAGAACATAGAATTTGGTTGATCCATAACCAAAAACCACAGAATGAAGTTAACGAAAAATGGGATCATATATATTACGCGTTGAAGATTGCGCTAGTAAAATATACAAAAATGTTAATGACTTATTTATAAAGTGGCCTATATTGAAATTGAATTCTTCTTATATATTGGTAAATGTCTTTATTTTGAAATAATATAATAAAATAAGGCTTTATGGTAAAATAAGACTATTTTTAAATAAGACTATACTTAAAATATAAATAATAGAGAATGAGCTAATAAGATTCAAGCACGGAAATAAAGCGTATGATTTTTTTCATTTAAAATATTTATTAAAGAAAGTGAACATTAAAAATAATTTTAAAAAGACTTTTAACTGCAAATTTTACTACTAACAACTACAAACAAAATATTATAAATTTGAGTATTAAATCTTTAATAATCTTTATTAATAATTTATTAAGGTGCTAAGTTCACGTAGGTATAATAATTTGTATTTATTCTTATAGATTGAAAGGGATTTTGATTGAAAATTTCCTCAATATAAAGAAAAGTTATTGAAATTTTGGAACGTAAATTTTGAAAAATTTTTCACTTATTTTAAAAAAAATTTATCTGCAGGAGGGAACATTTATGGAAGTTTAATGAATGCACATCATTTAAACTAAGGTAAATATTCGTACATTAAAAATTTTATTTTAATTTGTAATAAAAATGATACACACATACAGATATGTTTCATATATATGGTTATTATTAGACACTCTGTGTCTTAATATTTCTTCTATTAATACATATCTATTGATTTCCTCATAGATTCGAAAACAGCCCTTCAAATATGGCTTTTAACAAGTGTTGTAGCTCCTAAATTAAGTAAAATTACTTTTAAAATTGGGAACAAGAAAAGAATGTGAAAACCTACAATCTCGGAAAGTCAGGAAGGAATTCTAATACACTGTAAAGTAAGTTAAACTCCGTTCTCGTTCCAGATTCGAAATAAAAAAAAATCGAAATTGATATTTTATCAAGACACAATGATGTATTTATAGAAGTATTTTTCCAATAGATATTTTTACTGGGTGCTTTTTCAGTTTTTTAAAAAGATTTGTTAAAGTTAAACTAACATTTATAATTAGAGGTTTCTTACGTTTTGTAATTTACTTTAGGTACCTGGCGATATTGAAAAAATATGTCTGGACAAATAAAATAAAATGCATCAAATGAACCTTACGATGCAATCTTTTATAATCATCGTTAGACCAGAAATAACTGCAATCGACAATGTATACATTCGGCTCGATACAACATTGTATTCTATGCCGACGGTATTAAAAGCTGGATGTACTTTTCAAGATTTTTGTAACATTTAATGCGTGTTATCTGAAAGAATGTGAAAATATGTGGTATCTAATTCAGTGGAGAATTTATGAGATCCATACAATTTGGAATGAGAACATTCCCTTTCTGTGCACTGCATTAAATAAAATAAAAAGAGATTAGTCTTCATTGTGTATAAGTCTGAAAACTTGTTTTCACAACTTGTTTGTATCATTTGCTCTTTTGAAAATCTATTACTTTTTATTTAGTAATATTGATTGATTGCTATTTATTGTATAATATATATAGTATATATATATATATATATATATATATATATATATATATACCGAACTTTTTCTCATTAGTATTAGGTTTTATTAGTTTAGTATTAACTTTTATTATTTGTTTTTGACATATGTAACCATTAATTTTCTTGCGCCTTTTTAAAACATAAAATATTACGCTTAAATAATAATTTTAAAAATAATAATTTTTTAAATACTAACATCGTATTTTAAAAGATTGCTTTAGCCAAAAATAGATTGTCGAATTTGTTTAAAAAAGATTTTCGGAAATACTCGAGCATATATTAAACATTTAAAATCATATCATCCATTTGAGATGACATATAAATGTATTACTCCTAAATGTTATCGAGTATTTTCTTCTTTCTTTTCATTACAAAAACACTTAGATGCTAGATGTTCATTTGAAATACATCAATTACAAGACTCTGATAATAACCCAGCTAGCAGACACACGTCAAAATGACGTTAGAAATTGGTCAGAGACTGACCAAAAATGACGTTATGTAATGACGTTAAAATGACCTAAAAAAGACGGACTAATGTCACAGACCGATGATGACATTTCAAAACGTTTAAGAAACGTGATTCCGTGACGTTTTTTTGACTTTTTTTAGTGACGTTTTAATGACATTTTAATAACGTGATGGATTAAAAAAAATGAGAAACCACAAAATTACATATAAAATTATAATATTTTATTATAAATATTATAAAATACATTTTATTGAGCAATAAAATATATATATTATAGTAACATTTTTAAATGTATTAAATAATTTACTTAAATTAGTACAAATTTTGTATGTTTAGAATACATTTTCCAAAAAAAACAGAAACATAAAATGACACATTATACATATTATTTATACAAAAAACTATAAAAACAAAACATTATTTGCTATGGATAGAAAACAGAAATAAAAAGTTTAAACTTATTATAATAACAAAATAAAAGTATTAATACAAAAAATGTTTGTACTATTTTTATAATTTCTTAATTTATACAAAATGTTTTTGTACCATTTTTATAATTTAATTTAATTTTTATTTAATTATTAAAACTATGAATTATTGGTAACGATACAAAAGAAATATTATTAAAAGGGTAAACAATGCATTTATTAAAGAAATTATTAATTGACCAAAGTTTAAAAGTAGACAAATTTTTGACGATAAAAATGTTCAAATCAGAAGACTGACATGGATAAGAATACAAATCTTGATATTCAAGAAATTGTTTTCCTATAATATAAATTCGACCTTTTGTTGTAACAACTATATTATGTATTTGAACCACTGCATTTCCATGAAAAAAGCTACAATAACAATCTGAATTATTATATGAATAAATTGTTAAAGTTACATTGTTAAAACATAATTTTTTAAATTGTTTCTTCCAATTATAATGATTTGAATTTATCAAAGGACCTAATACATGTTCATATTTTAATTTTTCTATATTATTTTGAGTAAAATTATCAATAGGTAAATTTATTGTATTTCGGCAAGACGACGATGAATTTGTTGAAGAATGTTTTTGGGGGATTTTACCAATTTTTTAAGTTGACCTAAATATGACTCAAAAGCAAATGCTGAAAATTTATCCAAAGGTCCAAAAACATTAACATCATCACATATATGAGACACAATGTGAACATTATAAACAAGGAATTCTAAACCATATAAATTTTTACAATGTTTAATAAAAATATTGATCATATTTTGTACAAAAGGAATTCCAAAATTTTTTATATGAATATCTAATAATAATATAGATACGAAAAAGTGAATTAACAAAAAATTTTCATAAACAGCAGTATCTAATACATTTCGTAGTACAAAAGGTCCTACATATAATAAAAACGATCTAAATTCCGTGGCTTTCCAATTTGCTAGCTCGTCTAATGATCGTGGTTTACGGTTGAATTCACTTGGCATATAAATTTTTAAATTAATTAGTCGATCAGAAATAATGTTTACACTACATTGTGATAATCGAACATATAAGGGACCTTTAAGCCACGTATTTAACAATTTTCTCATAATACCTAAACAAATGTTATGCATATAGTCAATGGGAAAACATTTAATTAAATCAATGGGTAATTTTAATAAGGGGGTTTCACCTAAATGATGTTCAATGTCGTCTTGTTTCCGAAACAATTCATTTGTGCGCTTTTGAGCATTGGTATTCAATAAAACTATTTTATTTTTATAATATTGACCACCCTCAGTACATTTCTCACAACAAGAATATCCTGTATGTGATTTAATGCATTTTAAAAATGCACGTGCTGGTGCGTCGCAGACAAAACTATGCACTTTAATTTCAAAAAATTTTCCATTAAAACAAAATCCATTTTGTAGTAAATTATTCAATTCGATCACAAAATTATTTAAATATTGATTAATTGGTTTTGGTTTCGATTTTCCAGAAAATAGAGCTACAACAAACGGTCTACATTCAAAATTTTTAATTTGACCTAAAATAGGCCACAGCTGTTCTTTCGAACTTCTAAATAATGGAATTCCGTCTACATTAAAACAAATTTCTAATTTTTGAAATAATTGGCAATTTATATATCTCAAAACTTTTTTTAGTGCATTTTCTAAACCAATGTAACAAAATTCACCTGTATTTAAAGATATTATTTCAGTAGAAACTGGAGTTTCTAGTAATGTACGACTGTCTAATGGAAGTTCAGGGTGATATGATACTAATATATGAAGCAAATCTGTAAGAGCTGATCGACTAATATTATGTTTAACAGTAGCCCAATGTGTTAGCTTTAATTTCAGATCATCACTATTATTGCTATTACTAATATTATCATTATTAATATCATTAATATTATCATTATTATAATTATTAATATTATCAATATTATCATTATTGACATTATCGTTACTATTTGATAAATCGTTTCTGATCGGTTCATTTATATTTTCATTACAAACTAAACTTTTTTCAGACAGAAGTGATTGAAAATTAACATTTTCCACAACAGAAACATTGTTATCTGTATCACTATTATCAGAAACATTTAAATCACTATATTCAACATGTTGATTTATTTCTTTAATAAATGCATTTTTAGCCCTTCTATATTATTGTCGACGAACAACAAATTCTTTTTGTTTACGGAACTTTGGCATATTATTAAAATTATAAAAGGAAAAAATATATTAAAAATTTGAAAAATGTAGTATATTAAAAAACTTTAACTTGCTTAGCGAATCTGTTTTTTCCTTTCATCTTCCAAGCGCTGCTTTGCATGTTTAAGCCACACTTTTATTGCATTCTCTATGTCATTTGTTGTAGCGAATGTTAACTTTATTTGTACTGCACCTATAAAATATTAAACATTGAATAATATTAAACATTAAATATATATGCAATTAATTACCACTTTAAAAAGGTTACTTACTAATTATCACAGACTTTAACATAAGACTAGAGAAAGCAATTTTATTATTTTGCCTCTGTCCGGCAAAGTTGTATTTACATGCCAATTCATTTGTTAATATGTAACGTAAAATTTTGTTGGTTTGTGATGTTATATTACTTCCACCCAAAGTAGATAAAAAAGAGGCCTAACAAAGTATATAGCATATATTAATATATATAGAATATAACAATATACAGTATTTTTTCTAATTTTTATATCAAAATTAAGAAAAAATCATACGAAAGTGTTTTGATTGCTACGGATATTCAAATAATTTTCCAATGTTTGAACTTCGTTGGTGGTTTTTAATGGAAATTCTACAGGAATATCATCGGGAAGAGTACATATGCCCAAAGTTTGTGATTGTTTTAATAGCCCAACAACTTCTTTTACTTGCTCTTGGAGTTTAAAGATCTGGTAGGGTAAATTTGATCTACAAAACATTAGAATGTTATATTTTTATATTATATTTTTATATATTTATATGTGACATCTCTCATAATAAAATTATTAATACAAACCTAACTTAGCATGGTTTGCCTTTCCATTTGTATTAGAATCTAAAAAAACAATTGTTAAATCTCAAAAGTGTGCCCCAATGCAATAAAAATATTGTAAATTTATTTATTAAAATTAATTGATTAATATTTGATTTTTGGGATTATATAATGTACAGTGTACTAGTATGTATGCAAACCTGTTTCAGAATTTAAAGTTAAATGAGAAAGATTTTCAGTTTCGATGTTTTCGAATGAATTTGAAGATGATGCGAAACAAACTATATCGTTTGATCTAGTTACATCATTCGTTCTTTTTTTAAATCGAAAAATTTTGTCAGGTCGAGACAAATTTGATGAAACCTCTTCATCTTCACTTGTTTGATATCGCTTATTAGGCTTTCTTTTTCGTTTGCTTTCTATTTCCGATGAAGATGGTGCTTCAGTATTATTATTATTTTCTATTTTTTGCAGCTTTTTGTTTGCTCTATCCAAATCATCTAAAAAAATATAATAAATATTAATAAAACGTATAAGTAATTAAAAATTAATTTTAAAAAGTATGCAAATATTAAAAAGAAAACTAGCAAAAATTTTATAACAAACCATGTTTAAAAAGTATTCGTTTTATTGCACACAATTCCCACTTCTCTTCATCTGGTATTTCGGATTTTAGTAAAGCTTTATTTATTCTGCAACCTGATTTATAGGGGGGCCACCAAACTTTATTTTGAGCTGTTAATAGCCAAGCACTATGGGCTATACCCATTACAGGATCATCGTCATTAGTTATAAATTCAACTGCAATAAATGTCATAGCTAATAATAAAATAAAAAAAGTTAATAATTAGTATTTGTTGTGTAAAAATATGTAATAGGTTAAATATATAATTATTAAAGCAAAAGGTATAAACAAAAAAAAAACACAAAACTCAGAAATGTTATATTGATTCAAAATTGATCTAACAAAATAAGCAGATTTATATGAAAATAAATATATGAAAATATTGATTCTATTCCAGGTAACAAGCATACGTCATTTTGATGTCACTTTGCTACTTGGATGTTAATGGATTGACTTCATCCCCAGATAGCGCAAAATAGAGGGCATTCTAGATATTTTATGTATTTATAACTTCAGAATATCTTAAAAAAGCAGCACCTTTTAATAGCAGGCCTATTCTGTAACTTTTGAATGCTTGCGTTATAATTATATATAACGCAATGATTTACTAGGTTTGGATCAATGATATTATACATTTTCTAGTAAATCATGCGTTATAATTATAACGCAAGCGTTAAAAAGTTACAGAATAAGCCTGCAAGACATGAAAATATATTTAAGATCCCAGAATGTTCTATATGCTATTTTAGGTTAGGCGGTTTTTGCTACACAAATGCGGTAGTATTTTTATGAAAAACTTACCTTCAAAGTTTTAATTATTTACACAAACTATCACAAATTTTTATTATTTATTTAAAAAAGACTATAGAACAATGTGCGATAGAAAGAAAAGCAAAATAAAATTACCTGGCAGAACTGCCGCCAACAGAGCCGGCACGTAGAATGCATTGTGTGTTGTAGCGTCGCTGTATGTTTCAAAAGATGCGCATGCGTCTTAAAATAAAAATAGTACGTCTTTATAACGTCATTTTGTACGTTTTTAAGATGTTACAAAAGATACGTCTTTATAACGTCTTTATAACGTCACATTTCGTACGTTTTTAAGACGTTACAAAAGATACGTCTTTATAACGTCTTTATAACGTCACATTTTGTACGTTTTTAAGACGTTACAAAAAAGTCGTTTTATTTTAGGTTTTATTTTGTCATTTGACGTCATTGGACCAGTAATGACCAGTTTTTGACGTCATTTTGACGTGAGTATGCTAGCTGGGAAAGATGATAATTCATCATTACAGACGTCTGTAATATTTAAAATGGAAAACGTAACAGAAAATAATGTAATTACTAATACAAATAATTTTATAATTGAAAAAAATATTTCATCTAACGACATTGCAAATTGTGTGCTAAAATTCGTCGCTCAATTATATCAGAAACCTATTGCCCAATTAATAATTCAAAAAATTATAGAAGAGTTTCGAGATACAATTCAGAATGTTTCTAAATATCTTCTTCAACAATTAAAATCACAATTACCTTCTAATTTATACAATTTTGATAACTGTAAGATATCTATATTGGAAAATATTGATAGTGAATATAAAAGATTCCAGTATCTCCAAAAATCAAAGTATTTTATCTCTCCACAATCATTCTTTATCGGAGAATACTACGATAATAAAAGAAAAGAGCAAAACACAATTCTCACTGTTCAAAAATGTGAAGGTCAAATCATACCTATGCGTGAAACATTAAAGACCCTTTTAGAATTACCTGGTTACTATGAAAAAATATCATCCGTTCTTAAAACAAATATCGCTGCAACATACACTGCTAAAACATATACAAGTGTTTGCGATGGTACTATTTGGAAATCTATTAGAGAGCATTATCCAAATAAAACAGTTATACCGTTGTTTTTATATTACGATGATTTCGAAATGAATAATCCTTTAGGATCTGCAGCAGGGATTTATAAAGTAGGAGGACCTTATTGCTCAATCGCAATTTTGCCTTCGCAATATGCTTCATTATTAGAAAATATTTTTTTAGTATAACTGATAAATTCATCAGATCGTATGTATTTCGAACGCAAAATGTTTTCGATATGTAATAGAGGAATTGAAATATTTAAGTAACGAAGGAATTGTTATTCGTGATACAAATGGTAATGAACATATTCTTTATTTTGTTATGATAGCACTTTTAGGTGATAATTTGGGACTTAATGGTCTTTTAGGTTTCAATGAGAGTTTTTCCAGTGATTATTTTTGTAGAATTTGTCGTGCTGTAAAATCAAATACACAACTTTCGAAGACGAAAGTTTATTACGTACCCCACAAAATTATTGCGAAGATGTTTCAAAATTGGCATACGGCGTAAACGAAGAATGTATATTCAATGAAATCCCTCATTTTGATTGCTCGATAAATATAACTTGCGATATAATGCATGATCTTTTCGAAGGTGTTTGCAGATATGATCTTGCGAAAATAGTACAATATTTCCTAACGGAGAATTTTTTCACAATGGAACATTTAAATGAAAGAATTAAATACTTTATTCATCAATCAAATTTCGATAAGGGAAACAAAATGCCATTGATAAAAATTGATCAAAAAAAGGATATCTAATAATGATAGCATCAGAAATGTCTGCGATGATTTGTTATTTAACTTTTATTATAGGAGATTTAATTCCTTATGATAATGAAGTTTGGGATTTCTATCTTATATTTTGTGAAATTATTAATATCGTAACAGATACAATTATTTCAAACGTTCAAATAAATTTCCTTAAAGAGTTAATAATTTCTCATCATGAAATGTATATACGATTATTCAATGATCATCTAAAACCCAAATTTCATTTTATGGTACATTATCCATAAATTATTCGAAGAATGGGATCTCTTAAAAGTTTATCTTCTATTCGATATGAGGGATTTCATAAAATTTCGAAGAATTATGCGTCTATCGTAACATCAAGGAAACATATAACATTAACATTAGCAATCAAATTGCAATTGCATTCTTGTTATAGATTTCTTTGTAAAAGAGGGCTTAACGATATAATTGAAATAGGTCCAGAAATAAGATTAGTATCAAGTGATTCGGATGCGCATTTAATAACACTCATTCGTAGGAAGACATTGGCAACTTGATTCAACTCAATTTTTACGAATGTATCCCAAGTAGATGATAACAATTTAATGGAAGTTGCATGGATTCGATATAACAACGTTGTCTTTAGACCTAAATATGTGATCATTTCTAATGCTGATGAAAATAATTTGTCATTCGGAATAATGCAATGTATTATTTTAAAGAGCAGAGAATTTTTTTATGTTGTATATAAAAAGTGTATTACTTTAGGGTTAGATACTCATTTTAAAGCTTATGAAATCGAATTGCCACGTGAGAATAGCACATATGAAATTTATACAATTGATATTTCGAAAGAATTCAATGTGAGAACATGCAATTTTCATATCTCAGGCGAAGGTCGATATTTTATTTCAATATTCGATGTTTAAGAAATAATATCTTAGCGTTAATATTAATATTCTGCTAAAACACTTGTTCTAAAATATAACTTATAAAAAAAATATACATAAATATATGTATTTTAATATTTAAAAAAACGGTTTTTATGTAAATATTATAATAAATCTTTTTCAATATTTCAATATTGACGTGTCTTAAATTTATTTCACATATTTTACCACTTTTTATCATAATATTAAAAATATTATTTATTTAAATATTTATTAATAATTACCAAATCATTTATTTATTTCAATTAAATATTTAGTGATAGTAAATAAATTGCTCATTTGTTTTAACTAAATATGTAGCTCTAGTAATTAAATGTTTGGTAACTATTATAAAATTGCTTGTTCTTTTAAATTAAACATTTAGTAGTTATCACAGCTTTAATTTCTCCTTAAGATGATTTAGTTATAATTACCAAATATCTGATAATACTTATCAAATATATTATCTTTTACTATCAAACATTTAATTACAATTACCAGATTTTTAAATTTCTCGTTATCATGATTTAGTTATAATTACCAAATATCTGATAATACTTATCAAATAATATTTGTCAAATTACTTTTTGGTATCAAACATTTAATTATAATTACCATGTTTTTTAATTTCTAGTTATCATAATTTGGTTATAATTATCAAATATGTGATAATACTTATTAAATATATTATTTTCTGCTACAAAAATTTGGTTACAGTTATTAAAGCTTTGTTAAACCAATCAAATTTGTAATTGAATGAATTAAATTTAAGTAGTCTAAACTAAATATTTTATTTACTCAATTTTTTTTGTAACTATTACCACACATTTATTTAGCACTATTTACCTAAATCATTTAGTAATTGTTATTAAATTTTAGTGTTTACTACTAAATTCTTTTTTCAGTGTAGGAATCGTCGAGAAACAAAGTTCAAACAAACAACGTTCTGAATATTAAGACTGAATATTATCTTGTTGGCAAATATGTAGCATCTCGGAAACTAGCCTTCTTGTAAGAAGGTTCTTGATTTAAAATTGTCGTATCGTCCCAGTTAAAATTATGTCCCAACAATCTATGTGTTGAAATAACAGAGAGGTTTTCAAACGATTTGTTAATGTTCGAACGGTGCTCTTTCACTCTAGTAATTAAACGTCTGCCCGTCTCCCTGTCTTCCCTTCCCTTTTTCCTCCCTTTCTCATTTTTTTAAAAAATCCCTTGCTCCTTCCTCTTCCTCGATTCGTCGATTCTCCTCCCTTTCTCTTTCTTTTTTCCCCCTTCCCCTTTTTTTATATCCCATTCCTCCTTATATCCTTTTTGTTTCTCACCCAGTCTAGTCTCGACCTTTTTTTTTTTTTTTTGATAACGGTGGAGAAATCCTTTATGGATACCCGCACTCCCCGGGGAGGGAGGGCGGGTTATGTGGGATTCCTGATCTGAAGGACCAGTATACCCACTAAAACTCCACCGGATGCCTACTCGGGTGTTTGGGGTGAGGACCGGGTGCGCGTAGCGATGTAAACCGGACGTCCTCCCCCACCCACACGACCTAACCTCGTGGGCGAACCCCCCCGAGAGGGGGGCCCCGCCCACTCCGCCTGTATGGCGGCTTCTGCTCTAGTTGTGGCGCAGAGGGGCATCACTTCCACGCCACGCCCTCCTCGGTGTTTTCCGGGGGCCGGGGTCGGGGCTCGAGTCTCCCGCTCGAGCCCCGGCCCCCCGAGCCCCAGGGTGGGCCACCCTTCCTTCCCCAAGAGGGGTTGAGATTCGGGCAGCATCCCAGGACTCTTTCTTGGTATGTCCCTCCGGGGGCGGGCTCCCTCCTTTCCCTTTAGGGATCAGGACTCGGCCGCGCCCCCGGAGGGCTCCTACTCGCCTTTCGCGGGGTACTGCCGCGGGAAGCGTACGCTTCCCGAGACAGTACCCCCCTATCGCTCCTTGGCCGGGGGAGGGGGTACCGATCTATCGGCCCCCCGCCCCCTGTCAAGGTCATCCTCCCCCACCAATAATTTGTGGGAGGGGATGTTCGGGGCTACGATGCCTTCGCCGCCTCGGAGGTGGTCCATACGGCGGAGGCATGCCCCCGTCTCCCGGCGGAGTGGGAGGTACCCGGCATTGTCGCTCGCCGCGCCTCTCCCTCTCCCTCTCCGCGTCCTCCTTCTGCAGCATAACTTTGCCACAGAAGGAGGACACAGCCTTCCAAGCCTCCTTCCCCCCGACCATCGCTCTGATAACGGCCGGGAGAGAGAGGTCCGCCCCCACCGCGGCCATTAATTCCGCACGTTCGGCCGCCCTCGCTTAACAGGTTTCCAGCGTGTGCTGCGCCGAATCGTGCGGGTGGTCGCAATGGCACTGCGTGGTGCGCTCCTTGCCTATCCTGCACAGATACTCCCCGAAGCAGCCATGACTGGAAAGTACCTGCGTCATCCTGTAGGTGATTCCTTCCTTTTTGACCCTGTCTATCCATTCTGATAGGCAGGGTCGTATGGCCTCGACGGTCCGCCTCCCCGCAATATTTGGGTCCTCGAGTGACCTCTGCCATTCGAGGACCATCGACCGTCGAGCCTGGTCCTTCATCATGGCTCGAATTTTGCCGGTTATTTCCACCCCCCTGCTACGGAGCTCGCGAACCCTCATGTACACGGATTGGTACATGTGGGCCGCGAGATCCAGGGGTGGCATGCCGGACAAGATCGTCGCCGCCGCGTGGCTGATCGTTCGGTAGCCCCGTGCCGCTCGGATGGCCACCCGCCGCTGGAGCCTGCGAAGCAGGTCTTTGAGTCGGCGGGTGACCGTCACATCATCGGCCCATACAGGAGCCCCGTATAGGGCCACCGAACTAACAACCGCGGCATACACCCGGCGAACACTCCCGCCCGGTCCCCCGAGGTTCGGGAGCAGCCGGCTTAGCGCCATTGCTACTCCCTCTACTCTCGGGGCCAGTCGGCGGAAATGCTCGCCGAAGGACCAGGTCGAGTCCAGGTGGAGTCCTAAGTATTTAATACTACTCCCCACCTGAACTCGAGCATCACCTACATGGATGAGAGTCGGGGGCGGCGGCCCGTGCGACCCGTCGTGAAAGAAAACCGCCTCGGTTTTCTGGGCCGCCACCTCCAACCCCAGGACTCTTATGGAGCGCACCACGCATTCCAAAGCTATCTCGGCTTTGGCCGCTGCTTCCCCTCAGCTGAGTCCCCCAGCCAGCACGATCGTATCGTCCGCATAGCAGACAACCGTGCCGCCAGGGGGGAGGGCTGACCGGAGGACATAATCGTATGCAAGGTTCCACAGCAGCGGGCCCAATACTGAGCCCTGCGGAACCCCGCATCCCACACTCCTCTCTCGCACCACCCCATCGCGGTCTGTGTATTCCAGGACCCTGCCCCGAAAATAGTCCCTGATCATTGCGGTAAGGTAACGGGGAACGTTGTGGTGGTTCAACGCCCCCATCACTCACCGCCACGGCAGGGTGTTAAAGGCGTTCGTGATATCCAACGAAACGGCCAATAACCCCGCCGTCCTCAGTCACGGCCTCCGCGGCGGACCTGACGCGCTGTATCGCGTCTATCGTAGACCTTCCGCCGCGAAAGCCGTACTGATCTTCACTCAGGTCGGGACCAATCCGGGACAGCTGCCGGACGAGGCGATTGGCTATGATCCTTTCTAGGATCTTGCCCGCCTCGTCCAGCAGGCAGATGGGGCGATACGAGGAGGGACGATCCTCCGGCTTGCCCTCCTTAGGAATGAGGACCAATTTCGCCCTCTTCCAATCCGGGGGGAAGCAGCCTCCTTTGAGGCACTCAGTGAAGAGGTGCCCCATATACGCGGTCATCTCTCTCGAGGCCAGGGCCCATACTTTCCCATGGACGCCGTCAGGGCCAGGAGCTTTCCTGGATTTAATCCTTCTGACGGCGTCCCTCAGCTCGCCCTGGGTGACCCCCAGCTCGTCCCCCCACTCCAAACCGGAATCCGGATCGGGTACCGGGTCAACGCCCTCCTCCACCGGGAAGAGGGTCGTCACGATTCGGTGAACGAACAGGGGGTCTAAGGTTTCCGTAATTGGGGTCGCCCCTCCCTTTAGCTTGTTTAGGACTATTTTATAGGGGCGGCCTCACGGATCCTTGTCCAGAGCGAGCACCAATTCATTCCAGGCCCTGGCCTTCTCCTTTATGATTTCCCTTTGCAGGGCTTTCCTGATGGCCATGTATTCTTTCTGCGCTGCCTCGATCCTCACAGCGCGATGCGGGGAGTTTCTCGCCTTGCGGGCCCTATCTAGGGTCCTTCTCGCCCGGACGGAGGAGCGCCGAAGGGCGGCGATCTCCTCCGTCCACCAGTAAGCTGCCTTCCTGGGAGAGGGGTGGACCCGGGGCATCGACGCGTCACACGCCTCCCTCATGACCCTCCGGATCCACTGTACCTCCCCCTCGAGTCCTATCTCTCTTTCTCCCCTCGTCTCTCTCTCCCACAGCGCCGCGAGGATCGAGGCTACGAAAGCTTCCTCGTCCAGCTTCCTAAGGGCCCATCGTCGCGTCGCGTCCCGCGTCTCCCTGCGGCGGGCGAGTACCTCTCTGGGGGTGGGGGCGGAGACCATCTCGATGTATCTATGGTCGGATAGAGTTTCGGTCTCCGTCACCACCCTCCAGGACCTTATTAGGCGCGCGGCCGGGGGATTCGCCCACGTCAAGTCAACAATGGACTCCCCCTGTGGCCGCACGCAGGTGCTCCTTGACCCTGTGTTCATAATGCACAGGCCAAGTCACGCCGCCCAGTCCGCCAGAACCCTGCCCCTTCCATCCTGCCGCGGAGAACCCCAAAGCCGAGATTTTAGCATTGAAGTCCCCCGCGACAAGAACTGGGCCCGAGAGGAGGAGGCGTCCTCGCAGACACCCCTCTATCCCGTCCAACCTTCCTGCGTATTGGGCAGGGCTCAGGCTTGGGGACAAATACACGCTGACCACGACGATGGACCCCCATTTTGCCACTGCGTACCCCTCCCCGGCCTCTATGCGTGTGCACGGGGGGGAGTCAACCGCCATCCTCCAGGTTAACGCCGCCGAGCCGCACCGGGACACCATCCACAAGGGATGACGTGGATTGGTCGCTCTCGGGTACGGCTCGGCGATGATGCCAAGTCCGCAATTTCGCTCCGCCAGGGTGTGCATGAATAAGTCATGCGCCTGGCGGGCGTGGTTAATGTTGGCTTGCAGGATCCTGATCATTCAAGTATCCTGCAAACCTCCTCCCTCTCTTCCTCAGTGTCCATGTCACACGTGGCATCGGACGCCGATTTCCCGCCGTCCTCGTCCTATTTTTCGACGACCCGACCCTTGCACGGCCGCGTCCCAGGCTCCGAGTCCGTATCGGACTCTGTCTCCCGGACCCTCTTCCTAACCGCTTTGAGCTGCTTCTGTGCTGCTTTCTTTGCGGTTTGGATTGTTCTCGCACCACTTCTTCCTCCTTTTTCAGGGTCGCCTTGGGGGTTACCGAGGTCTCTTTTTTCGAGGCTTCCCCTTTGGACGTGGACGGGGGAGAGGGATCCACTGCCCTCTCCTCGGTTGGGACCTAGGATGTAAGAGGTGGCGGTGCAGTGGCGGTCCCTATCTTCTTCCCCCTCCTCTTTATCTTTGCCGTTTTGCAGGCTTTACTCCCAGTTTTATGTCCGGCTGGGAACTTCTTTTCCTCACAGGCGATGCAGTGCGCCTCATTGCTGCAGGCGCGCACAAGGTGTCCTGCTCTTCCACACCTGTAGCATCGCCTGCTGTAGTCTGCCTTGTTTGGGCATCTGGCTGCCACATGTCCTCCCTCCAGACATTTGTTGCACTGAAGGGGACGTTCGGGCAGTAGATTCTCGCCGCAGTCCACCCCACCTTAATTTTCTCGGCTTTGGCTATGGCCGTAGCCGAGGCAAGCGGGCATCTGGCCCACATTGTGCCCAGACCCACCTGCGTTTCTTTTATCGGCCCGGTTTTGACTTTTTCCTTGCTGCACTGGCCCTCTCTTGCCAGTGCAGCTCGAACCTCGTCCACCGTCACCGATGCGTCCAGGTTCCGAACCCTGATATCGGCCGTCTTATAGGGGCGGGCAATTTTCACCTCGCTCACTTCCTCGCCGCAAGTTGGTCCGCCTTTCCGGCTCTCCCCTCGCCGTAGATCTCGAAGACGTAGCCACCCGTCATCGCTCTCCTTATTCTCAAGTCCTTTATACCTATCTCCTCAAGATTGACCTTGTCTCTGGCCTCCTTCAGTTTTTGGGCATACGTTTCCTTTCCGCATGTCATTACCACCGCCGCGGATCGGGGTGGTCTCCTCTTCTTCTTTCCAGCGGTGGCAGTGGGGGGGTTTACTGGTGCTGCCCCCTTCCCTTTCGCTCTACCTTCTTTGTCACTCGGTGGCTCTGTTTCTCCTTCTATCTTCTTCTTCTTCTCCCTCCTGCCCACAACCTTTGACCAAGGTTGTTCCATTGGCATTGGGTCGGGAGTGGGCTTCGTTTTATCCCCTTGTTGGGGGGGATTTATCGGAGTCTTTCCCGCCTTCTTCTTCTTTTTCCCAGCATTTGACGTCTTTGAGACATCCTGTTGCTGGGATGTTTTATTGGGGACTTTGGCACTCACTGGCCGTTCGTTAGCGTCCCCAGATTTATCCGATCCAGATTCCGCCTTCTTCCTCATATTATTCACCGTTTCTTGCAATGTCCCTATCTCTTTCAGCATTAGCGCTATTTTCTCTTCCGCGTCTAATATTGTTTGCTGGTCTTTCTCGCTTAGTTTACGCGGGGCAGTAACCATTACATTACTCGTGACTTTCGGCAGCACTTTCTTGGCCGGCGTTGCTTTCACGGCTGGGAGCGGCTTGGCCTTATTAGCACTTTGGTCCTTCTCTTTTCCCGTTCCTTCTCCTTGGGACCCTAGGGTCTCCCTGCCCTCCGGCAGTTGCGAGATTCTTCGGTCCCTTTTCCTCCCGAGGCCTCCCCCATCTTTGGATGGAAGTGGTGGACTCGGGCCTCCTTCCCTTGGGTCGTCTGCGAAGGTCCCCCCGCCTTTCGGCGGAGGAGAGACTTTCCGCGGCTCTTCCTTCTCCCCTATTCCTTCTGCGTCTCCTACCCAGATGTTCGTGTCCTCCCCCAGGGAGTTCGGAATTGGTGTTCCTTTCCGCGTATGCTCTCGAAACTGCATATTCTCCAGCTGTTCTTTGAGCTGGTCGTACTTCTTCTTGAGCTTCTCTTTTTCTGCTCTTTCCCTTCGAGTTTGCTTCAGGAGTTCTTCCATCTCCTGTTTTATGCTCGCTTCCTCCGTTCGCTGCTGCAGCGTGGTGACCGCTGCAAGAATTGACGCCGTCACATCATTTATTAGGCCCTTTATTTTGCCATTGATGTTACGGGAGCCTTCGATTGCCGCGTATATTCTGTGAGTCCCCTCGACTAGCGTCGAGGTTATTTCTCTGCAGTGCGGAAATACGCTTCCTTCTCTTCTTGCTTATCCCGCTATCTATCCGTCGCGCGGGTCTTGGGGAGTTCAGGGACCTCGAGCGTCCCGTTTAGATATCCCTCTAACTCTATCTCGTGTTCCATCGCTTCGGGCTTTTTTTCTTTTCTCTTCCTGATGATCTTTTTATAGAAGTCTCCGGTAGTGGGCTTGCGTCCTCTACCAGTTCTTTCTAGGCCAACTTTCCACATCTCGTTGTACTCTTGTTCCGAGTCAGATCCTGCGCCCGGCCCTTTAAGCTCCGGTTCGGAGGATATTAGCGTGTCCTCTCTTCTTCTCGCATCGCACCGGGTCAGCTTTATCCGGGCCTCCAAGAGCCTCGCCCTCTGCGTGGAGAGCTTCTCCTGCTGCGCTGTTCGCAGGTCGCTCAGGATGTCTGCAACATCCATCCCCTGCTTGCTCGTTCCTGCGGGGGTGGTCTTGAATGACTCACCTGCAGGCGTTTCCGGACTTACGGGAGCTTCCGTAACGTCCATGGGTTCATACCCCTCCCTCTCGTCATCTGTTATTGTTGTTGATTTTGTTTTTATTCTGTTTGTGTTTGTTTTTGTTTATTTGTTCTTCCATTTTGAGTTTATCCCAAATATCTACTGCGGCTCTGCCGACCGGGTGTACCCTCACCGGCCGAGGAGGTGCACCGAAACGTGACCGGCCTCACCCCCCCGACCGGGCCCCGAGTTCCCCCAGGGGATCGACATATGCTTCGGGCCAGGGGTATGGATCATCCCTGGCTCAGAGCTCCAGCCCCTTACACGCCCGTGTGAGTTGTGACTCCCACACGGGTTTTCGGGGGTCCCCAGCCTCCGACCTCTGGGGTACCGGCAGTAGATGGCGCCACCCTGGGGGCCCCATGGACGGTTGGGGTACGGGTCGCCGCTCCTCGGCCCGCATCTTACCCGCCATGGCGATCAGCACGCCCCCACACCGGACTAGCCGAATCTGGGGGGCAACGCCGTCCCGGTGGTTGCCGCTTCGGGAGGGGAAACGGTCGCGGACAACCACCGGGTACCCAAACTCTCGCCGCCAGACCCCGACCTCGGAATACGTCCGAGCGGCTCTGGCGGCTGGCAGCGGCGGGGGACCACCAACGGGGAAGACCCCTCGTTGGGGACACCCAACCGCTGCATGCTCCGTCACACCGACCCCGCCTCGGAAACGTCCGAGCGGCTCGATGCGACCCGGGCCGGCAGTCCGGACAAGTCCGATCACCCGGATATCTCCGGGTGAGTCGTCTGCCGACCCGTCCCCTCCTCCTACTTGGCGCGTATCCCGTGGTCACACCCCGGGCCGTTTGCCAAGCGGGAGGCGCCTTCCCCCTTGCGGGACGCCGCTTCCACCCTTCACCGGAGGGCCACCCAAACTCGGATGACACCCCGGATCGGAGTGGACCGGCCACCGCATCCTCCCCAGGGGTAACGGGCTAGCCCCGAGACCCCTTTCTGTGGAACGCCAAGGCACCCCATGCCAGGACGCGCACCCACCCCGCAGGATTGCGAGGAAGATGCCGCCCCCAGACACAAGGCACCCCGGCACCCACATCCCCCCCGAGGGACGCTACGTGGCAGGAGCACCCACCACGCAGCACCCTCACACAACCCCATACGGGAGCACCCGCAAAGTGCACGGAGGGAGGATAGAAATCCTCCCCTAACGGCTCCGTGCAGCCGGGCGATTGAAGTCAGGGCCGCCAACCCCTATGCGCATCAGGCCAAGGTGCCCGGAGGGAGCGCAAGCCCCCTTCTCATGGTGTTCGCCCGCGGCAACTTCGGATTACTCGCTACTCGCTACTCACGGCCCGAAGGCCGCTTTCGTTTTCGTTTTCATCCTCCGCCGCCGCCAACGACGAACACCACGAGGAAGTCCAATGGACGCTCTTAGTAGGGCCCCGCCCGCCCAGACCGGAACAGCAGCCTATGGCTAACTGAACCGCCCCGGACGACCGGAACCCCTTAAGCCCCTCCACCACGTCAAGGTGGCGTCCACGGAGGGGAGTCTAGTCTCGACCTTCTTGATTTCCACTTCTTCCCATTTTTCTGGACTTGGCTTCGTCGTTTCGATTTCTGCTTTTTGGCCAGTACGTACTTCCTTTACGTTTTACACAATCCTTAACAATTGCTTTAATTGACACATAAATTGTTGTGAACTTTTTTTGTACATGAGATGCTGTCCCGATTGAGCTTGCTCTTTATTCTTGTTTTTTTTTCTTTTTCGCAGGCTACCACCTTTTTACTTCAACTTCAATTTCTTGTTGCTCCTTTGACAGAGTGATTTATCTCTATGGATTATTTTTACCAATTTTATCATCACGACTTTCCTATGGACATCTTTAATTTATTAATTTTTATTATTTGGATGGTTTCATCGAGGGAGCTTAGAATCTCGGACGCCTTTTCTTTTATAGAATATTTGTGATATTGAGGTGAGCTGTGCTCTGTTACAGCATTTCATGTCTCTTATTATTTTTTATTAATTTTTTTTGTTTGACATTTTCTCAGAAATTGCGTTTTCCAACAAGCGTTATACCGACCGTTAATTCATGCGTTCAATTTTTTGTATCCGTTATAAGGTCCTTATGACCTCCTTTGTTTTAATTTAGAGTTTATATCTTGATTATTTATATGACATTGATAAGAATCTGTAGAAGATCGAAACGTGCGTTTGTCTTTAAAATTGTATTTTTATAGTCTTTTTGTGCTGACAGAGGTTGGTTTATTAAATCACTTTTTAATTTAGCAGCTCTGTTTTGCGTTTCAACTGTTAATTAATTTTTCGTACGAACATCCTACGTCACAGTCCGACAGCCTTCCTTTTCTAATTTGCATTATTATTATTTTATTATTATTATTTACTCTATTATTCCTTTTTTTTATATTAATACTTATTTTTTTTTTACTTTATCTTATTTTTTTTATCTTATTTTTTATTATTATTTAATATTTTTCTTCAAATGAACTTTTATACTAACATTTATTCTTCTCCGGAGACATTTTGGATGCCTCATTTTTAGTGATTGTGGAGATTGCGGAGATTGCGGAGGTTGCGGAGGTTGTGGAGGTTGCGGAGTTTGCAATGTTTGCAAAGAAGTTTGTCTTTGTGGCAGCTGTCCTTGTTGCTGCTACATTTTTATGGTCGCAGCTGCTAATTGTCGTTGTAAGTCTGCCACCTCTACTTTTAACACTTCATTTTCGATAGCGAGACATATTTCCTCTAAATTTTCTTCCTAAAAAAAATTATAATTTAATATTTTTCAGTCATTCTTTCTAAGTGTGTATGTATATGTGCGTTTTGGATGCGTGTGTGTGTGTGTGTGCGTGTTTCTGCGCGCACGCGTGAATGTGTGTGCGTGTATATTGCATACGTGCATGCGTAAATGCGTGCGTGCGTGTGTGTGTGTTGTGTGCGTGTGCGTGCGCGTGTGCGTACATATGCGTTCTTTCTGCGTGTATATGTGCGTTTGAAATGCGTTGCGTGTGTGTGTGTGTATGTGTGCGTGCGTGTGTATTGCTTGCGTGCATGCGTAAATGCGTGCGTGTATGCGTGCGGGCTTGTGTGTTTGTGTGCGTGCGCGTACGTGTGTGCGTGTGTGCATGTGCGTTCTTTCTGCATGTGAATGTATATATGCATTTCAAATGCGTGTTGTTTGTGTATGGATGTGTGCGTGCGTGTATGTTGCGTGCGTGCATGCGTAAATGCGTGCTCGCGTGCGTGAATGTATGCGTGCGTGCGTTTGCATTGCGTGCGTACGTGCGTGTGCGTGTGTGTTTGTGTGTGCGTGCGTGCCTGCGTATATTTGGTTGTGTGCGTGTATATGTATGTATTTGTACAAAGATATAATAAAAATTCATACTTACAATTTGCATTTTAGTGTGTGTTGCTTCCTGCGGCTTTTTCGGCATTTCTAAACATTTTGTTTTTTAAATTCTCTTATTTTTATTTAAATACACAAGAACTGGTACGAAATTAATATAAAATGTAGTAACTATGGTAATAACTGCATTTTCATCTTTCCGCAATATTAATTAACTGTCAAGTTTGCTGTGATTTATTTCATTCGTGTTATCTGACGAGGAAGAAAAACATATAATAGCAAAAGATTACAAGAAAGGTTGAGAGAGATTGAAAAAGAGAAACAGGAAGAAGAAATAAAGAAAAATATGTATTTTTATGTATAGATATGTGTATAGGGATATATATACAGGGTCTACCAAAAGTGTGGAAACCCCTAAATATCTCGGAAAATATACGTTTTACAGAAAAGTGTTTCCAACAAAAGTTGTAGGGTTTAAGAAGATCTATATACTGATTCTATCAGTTTGACCTTGGATGGCGTCGTCAAGGTCAGGTCAAGGTCACATTGACTTTTTTAAATGACACCCCCTACATTTGATTGCATATTCTTATAGCTTAATTCAAGAGCTTTCCAAAACACTATAATAATGTTCATTTTTATTAAGTACTTTGCGAGTTATGAGGGTTGAATGATAGAGTAGCGCCGGTATTAACATTATCCAAGGTGTACTACATGGAGGTTACTCGCTCGGATTTGCATCTGTTGTGTGTGTGATCCAGCTAACTAAGGCAAGATCGGTCGTGGATCCAGTCAGCAAAAGCAAAGACCCAACCAAATTACAATCGAGCATTTAAAGACCTGGAAAGCAATCGACATAGTAAACAGTAAATAAATTTGTGGATGCTCATTTATCATAATAATTGTTCGAAATGTGTGCGTGTGCGTGCGTGCGGTGCGTGTATACAGAGATCAGGTTAGGTTACACCAAACGATTGCAAATGTGTTTCAATGTGTTAAAGTAAATGCTGAAAGTGGCTGCCATTTACTTCCTGACAATATGCTAATCTTTGGTAGAATGTAGAAATGACTTTACGATTCGTTTCAAAAGGTATCAAAGCCATTTCATCCCTTATTCGCTGTATCAATTCGTGAATGGTTTTAGGTTTTGTTCTGTAAACCTTACTCTTCAGATATCCCCATAGATAATAATCAAGAGGAGTTAGATCTGGTGACCGAGGTGGTCAATCCTCTCCTCCCTCATTTCCGTTCCTTCTTCCTATCCACCGTAGCGGAAAAGTCTCATTTAAAATACGACGTGGTCCTGCACCAAAATGAGCAGGAGCTCCATCATGCTGAAACCATATTTCTTGGAAATTATTTGGAAAAGTATTCTGTATGGCTGGAATTATTTGATCAACAAGTAATCTCTCATACCTTTGAGCGTTCAAATATTCTTCAAAAAAAAACGGCCCTATTAAATAGCCATCTATTATTCCGCACCATACATTTATTTTTTGTGGATGTTGTGTGTGAGTTTCCCGCACCCAATTCGGATTCTCATCTGACCAGAAACGAAAATTTTGATTATTAACTTCTCCCGTTAAGGTAAAAGTTGCCTCGTCTGTGAAAACAATTTGATAAGGGAAGATGGGCCGGACATCTATTAGTGCCATCATTCTTTCACAGAAATGTATACGACGCTCCTCATCTCCGTTTTGCAATTCTTGAACGTATTGCAATTTATATGGATGGAACTTGTTCTTCTTTAAAATTCTCCAAACCGACATGGGAGCAATATCGTGAGTTTGAGCGACTCTCTGAACACTAGAATTGGGATCTTCAATAAATGTCTGCAGAACATCAAGTTGTTTTTCTTCGTTGGTTGCAGACAATGGTCTTCCTGACTTAGAGCGATTTCTTACGCTACCAGTTTGTCTAAAACGTTCTATTGTTTTTAACACAGTGGACTTATTAATTCGACGGTTCGGATACGTGTCATTAAATAATCGAACGACATCAGAGAACGATCTTTCGTTATCACCCCATCCACGCATCATGAGGATAGTGATTCTTTCACGTTCCGACAAGTCGCCAGCCATTTTTAAAACGTTTAATTTTAATTAATCGTACGTTGTATTTGGACGATAACAATTAATTTCTGCTTGCTCAAAGCTGAAGTTAGAAGGTGCTCGTTCTTTGATAGCTTTATACATTCTTAGTTGAATTTTAAATGCGAGTTAGACTGCATGTAGTGCGTCACATAGCGGTAAATGAAGGAACTAACGAGACGTTTCATACACGTTTTATGGAGCAATTTTTTGGCAATTTGACTTCAGCGAAATATGAGGATATGTTGAGGAATCGATCTTGCCTTAGTTAGCTGGATCACACACACAACAGATGCAAATCCGAGCGAGTAACCTCCATGTAGTACACCTTGGATAATGTTAATACCGGCGCTACTCTATCATTCAACCCTCATAACTCGCAAAGTACTTAATAAAAATGAACATTATTATAGTGTTTTGGAAAGCTCTTGAATTAAGCTATAAGAATATGCAATCAAATGTAGGGGGTGTCATTTAAAAAAGTCAATGTGACCTTGACCTAACCTTGACGACGCCATCCAAGGTCAAACTGATAGAATCAGTATATAGATCTTCTTAAACCCTACAACTTTTGTTGGAAACACTTTTCTGTAAAACGTATATTTTCCGAGATATTTAGGGGTTTCCACACTTTTGGTAGACCCTGTATATATACATATATATATATATATATATATATATATATACAGGTTGAATTTTATTTCGTGTGTCAATCATTTTATCATGCGGGAGATTATCGACTGGATAATAAATTGATCGGTACATAAATATTCTTTTTAACGACCGTATCAAAGGTTAGAATATAATGTGTATAATAATAATATAAAAATAAATTTGTAGCTTTAATAATAATAATAAATCCATACTTCAGCTTTTAATTTAATTAAATTTTACACATTCTAGCATCTGATACGGTCGATCCAAATAATTGACATATATATCAATCATTTTATTATGCAGTCGATAATTTTCCGCATGACATAAAGATTAACACGGAAAATAAAACTCACCCGTATATGATTAAGAGAGAGAGGGCGGGAGAGAGAATGAGATCGTTTTGAAAGATACAAGAAAGAAAGATGAAAGAAAGAGAGAAAAAAATGAAATAAAAAAAGAATATTGAAAATATATTATTAACATTTTTGCTATTTATTTAGAATAAAAGAAGCTGGAAACTGGTTTAAAAAAGAGAAAAGAAAAAGAAGACAAAGAGAAAACCAAACAAAGAGAGAAAAAAAGAGGTAGGAAAAAGATTCGTAAAAAAAGAGAATAGATTAAAAAGAGAAAAGTAGAAAAATTGATAGAGAAAGATTGATAAAGGTATTTATATATATTTGTATGTATATACACATATAGATATTAACTCATTTAATTTAATGGATGTTTTTGTCATTTATGAACAAAGTATTTGATAAAATTGTTTGTTAGTTCTGATATTGATTTACTTAATTTTATTTACCTGTTATTTTCTGTGTGACAGAATCAAATATCCTTTTCTTTATCATAATTAAATTAATATATGTTATACTATAATATATGTTATATGTTATAAAAAAGATTTCATATACCATATACTTTGTTTTCCTAAAACATAATATAATAAAAGTGATTTTTAAAAATTTAATTTTTTTATTTCCTGGTCTTAGAAATTTTGTACTTCATAAAGACTAATTAATAAATGTTAATAATAAATCTTTAAATAAAACATATATACATATATTTTATATGTATGTTACTTATATATATAATTTATATATATATATATATATATATATATATATGTATATATATATGGCGGTTCGTTCGTTGTGTGTCCGCCTTAATCGCGTGTTCTCGAATTCGGCAGGAGAAACATGGCTCCAGGAGTGTGTAGGTGAGCCTCTGAGTAATGACACGTTATCAAAATTTCACGACGTATATTTACAATATTTACATGGGCCCTGAAAAGGACCGTTTGTATTTGTAGATTTTATTGGTTTAAACGGCCCTGAAAAGGGCCGTTTAAATTACAGGCGCTCCCTGTAAGATAGGCTTGGCAGGGTCTTCGTATAGCGGAGCTGGAGTTTCGAACGGTTGTTATTAATGTCCACCTTACTCCTAGGGCGATTGTTGTTTTCGTCCACTGCCGCTGGCTCGGTCTGCGTGGCTGCGGTCTGCGTTGACGTCTCCCAGTCCGAGTCTGACTGCGTGCCTTGTTCGGTGGTCGCCGGAGGTAGAGGCGTCACCTGGATGCTTCGGTGCACTCTGCTCGTCGCTGCGGTTTGCGTCGCCTTGGTGGATCTGCCAGGTGGTGAAGGCGGCAGAGGCCGGAGAGGGCTCCTGGTACTGCCCAGTGTCCAGTTGGCGATGTGTACCTCCTGATGCGCATGTCCCAACTTCCAGAAGTTGTCGAGGTGGCCTGGTGAATCTGGGTGGCTCCAGGTCTATCAGGTGCAGCTTCCAGGCAGGAGTTCGAAGGAAACTTGTCTCTCCGGTTCGGCGCCTCCGTAGATCGGCTGTTGTCGGATGGGCCCTGGTGATCGGGGCGTCGACGTCGGCCGAGGTATGCGGCTCCGCTGGCGCAGTATTGCGAAACCTGCCGGTTACTGAGAGTTCCAAAAACTCCAAAAGAGTACTCGAGCTTGTTCGTCTTGTGAGCAGTTTATCCGTTCTTGCTGACTCGCGAGCTGAGACTCGATTTCGGCCTTCTGCGGTCGGCCTTATATACGGGCCCTACCGGATCTCACTTGCGCGAAGATCGGCGCCTGTATGCTCGCGTTGCCGCGCGCTAGTTTGCGCGCCTAGGTTGCCGTGCGTTCAGGCGCTCGGCGTTGTACGCCGTTACGCCTGTGTGGCGTATGGCAGAATGCCACAGGACCCCCCTGGTTAGGTTAGGGGGTACACCTGGTTGTGGTAGAACTGGTCCTAATTGGCTGTGAACCGTAATGGTTGACGTACTGTTCGTTCTGCTCTTGTCGTCTTGGATGTAGCTTCCGGGTCCGTCTTTGGCACCTCGTGGGTTGGCGTTCCGTCATCCAAGATGTAGGCTGGCTTCAATCTGTCAAGTGATAGGTTGACAGCCTTGCCTCTGACTCGAAGTTTGTACGTCTTGTCGCTTCGGTTCAGTACTTCAAATGGTCCGTCGTATGGCAAGTGAAGAGCTCCGGCTGGTGCATCGTGTCGCACGAATACGTGTGATGCTGTCTCCATATCTTTGAAGACGCAGGTGGTTTTCCTGGCATGATGCTTGACCGTTGGTTGAAGTCGGATCATTGCCTTCCTCAGCCTTGTTACTAGTGTGTCTTCCTCTCCTTGCCTGAGCGAATTGCTGCTGTTCAAGAATTGTCCTGGAAGGCGTATTGGCTCTCCGTATAGCATCTCTGCTGGAGTGGAGTTCACGTCTTCCTTCCAGGCTGCCCTAATGCCGAGTAGTACGACGGGTAGGACTTGGGTTCATGCCTCCGTCTCGTAACATTTGATTGCGGCTTTCAGTTGGCGATGAAACCTCTCCACCATTCCGTTCGCTTCTGGATGGTACGCTGTTGTCCGGATGTGCTTAGTGCCAGTTAGTCTGGTCCTTGAAAAGTTCAGCTTCGAATTGGCGGCCCTGGTCCGTCGTAATTCGGGCTGGTGTGCCGAACCGCCAGTCCGTGAAGATGTGCCTGGCGATTGTTTCTGCCGTGATGTTCGGTACTGGAATAGCCTCTGCCCATCGCGTGAATCTGTCAACCATGGTGCAGCAGTACCTGCATCCTTCGGACATAGGTAGAGGTCCGACGATGTCGACGTGGATGTGCTGGAACCTTTGCGTTGGTTGCGTAAAAATTCCAGTCGGCGTGTGGTTATGCCTGGTCACCTTTATTTTTTGGCACTGGATGCACGCTCGTGCCCATTCTTTGCAGTCTCGCTAGATTCCTGGCCATACGTATCTCTCCGCTATGAGTTTGGCTGTAGCCTTCATTCCTGGGTGTGATAAACCGTGTAGGTATTGGAAGACGTTTCTCCGTAGGCTCTTAGGTACGTATGGTCGGACGACCGGTGTGTTGGTGTCGCACCATGCTGACTCTTTTGATCCGGGCACCGGAATTTGCGTTAGCTTGAGTTTATCTTTGCACTGCAGAAGTTCCTGTAAGTCCTCGTCGTCCTTCTGTTCTTGTGCTATTGTATCGAGTTCTACGGCCGTTTGTACGGTTTCTACCCGTGACAATGTATCGGCCATCGTGTTGTCCTTGCCTTCTATGTATGTCCGTCGTGAATTGTCCTATGAACTCGAGATGTCGCGCTTGTCTTGGCGAGCTCTGCATAGGATCCTTCTTAAATGCGTATATTAATTGTGATCCGTGAAAATGGTGAATACTCTTCCTTCTAGCATATGCCTGTAGTGTTTGATAGTGATGTATATGGCTAGTAATTCCTTGTCGTATGGGCTGTATTTTACTTGTGCCGTACTCAGTTTTTCGCTTAAAAATGCCAGAGGTTGCCATCCGTTCGTCGTTTTCTGTTGAATCACAGCGCCGATTGCAGTTGCTGATGCGTCGGTCATTACTGCGAGACTAGCCATTGGATCCGGATGAGCTAAGAGCGTTACTATCGCTAGGCTCTCCTTGCATTGTTCGAATGCCTGTTCGCGCTCCAGATTCCACTCGACCGGCGTTTTCCCTTTCGTTTTAGGTCCTTTTAAAGCATCGTTCAAGATTGTCTGTTCTTCCGCAGCCTTTGGAATGAACCTTCTGTAGAAGTTGATTGTCCCAAGAAACTGTCGTAGCTGCTTCACCGTCGTTGGTTGCGGGAAGCTTTTTATGGCGGTAATCTTTTCTGGCAAGGGTTGAGTTCCTTCCTTTGTGACTAAGTATCCCAGAAAACGTACTGTGTCTGATCCGAACGTGCATTTGGCTGGGTTAATTCTAATCCCGTACTCGTTGAGTCGTGCGAATAGTTGTCTCAAATGCGTCTCGTGTTGTTCTTTATCCGCTGATGCCACCAGAATGTCATCTATGTACGCATAGCAGAATTCCAGGCCATGAAGAACTTCGTTGATGAATCTCTGGAATGTTTGTGCTGCATTGCGTAGTCCGAATGGCATGTATCTAAATTCAAAGGGACCAAACGGTGTTGTTATGGTCGTCTTCGAGATGTCTTCTTGTCGCACTGGAATCTGGTTGTACGCTCTAACCAAATCGATCATTGAAAAGATCTTCTTTTGGTGGAGCGTCTGCGCGAAGTCTTCAATGTGCGGTATCGGATATCTGTCTGGAATGGTCCTTGCATTTAGTCGCCTGTAATCTCCGCATGGCCGCCAAGTGTTATCTTTCTTCGGGACCATGTGAAGAGGTGATGACCATGCGCTTTTTGATGGTATGATGCCTTCTTGGAGAAGCAGGTCGAACTCTGCTCTGGCTATTTTTAGCTTGTCCGGCGCTAATCTCCTTGGCCTGCAGGCTTCCGGTTGGCCTGGCGTTTGTATGTGATGCTCTGTCCCGTGTTTTATCACTTTCCTGGCTTGTGTCGGTCTGGTGATGTTCGGGAACTCCTTTACGAGTGTGTGGAACTCGCTTTCTTCTACCACGATTTTGATTGATAGGACCTGTTTGTAGCATTTTGTGCTTGCGGCTGTTAATCCGGTCTTTCCATCGATGAGCTTGCCCCCTCTCATGTCCGGTAGCAAGTCGTAGTGCGCGAGGAAGTCGGATCCGATAATAGGTTGACCAACGTCGGCTACTATAAACCTCCAAGGAAATGCTCTCCTCAGGTTGAAATCCGGCTTGATCGTGATTGAGCCGTATGTAATTATCGGTGAGCCATTTGCCGCAAACAGCTCGTATGCTTCTGGTCGTCTCCTGGTGTTGGTGGAAGATCGTGGAAAGACGCTTACGTCCGATCCAGTGTCCACTAGATATTTTATCTTTGTGTTATTGTCCGTGATGTATAGGCGGCTTGGTGTCGGACTGATTTCATTTGCCGCCAGCAATGAGTGCCCTATTCGTTTTTTTCGAATGTGCACGGCTGTGCACAACATCGAGCGTCTGCTCCGAATCGTCTGTGATAATAGCATAGACCCTCCTTGACGGGAGTCTTGCTGCATGGTCTACCCCTTGACTGGCTTCTTGCTCGGCTGCGTCCTTTCCGCAATTCCTTGGCCATGTTGGTCAGCTGTTCTGTCAGGGTAGCCACTTGTTGTGTGAGTGCTTCTATCTGGCTTGCCCACGTGCTCTGCGGACTGCTGGTGGAAGGTACTGGTGGATGTTCTGCTGCCAAGACGAGAGCTCTGCAGTTCACCTCGTGGATCCTATCTGCCTGCTCTGCTACGTCCTGGAGTTTGTCTGTCTTCCTGGTGGCTAATATGGCTTGCGTTTGTGCGGGAAGACGCCCTAACCATAGCGTTCGCAGCAAATCCTCGGATACGGTAGTCTCTGCCAGCGTAGACAAGTGTCGGAGGAACTGCGACGGCTTTCTATCTCCAAGCTCCTCTCTTTCTAGCAGTTATCGGATCCTTTCTAGCAGTTCCGCTGCTCCTGCGAATCTGTCAGTCGCTGTACGAGTGCGCTCTTTATAGCAGCATATTTGTTGCTGGAGGGGGGATAGGTGATGACGTCTTTTATCTCCCTTGCTTGTCGCGGCTCTAACTTGGATAAGACATATCCGTATCTTATGTCGTCATTGGTGACGGCGCCTAGAGCGAATTGTCCTTCGAGTTGTGGGAATCATAATTCCGGATCTTCCGGCCAGAATGATGGGATGCGCATTGCCACTCGATTAACGCTGGTGTCGTCATCATCTACGATGATCGTGCTCTCCTTCTTCGGCATGTTTCACTCTCTCCTGAACGTCGGTTGGTCACCAGTTTATGGCGATTCGTTTGTTGTATGTCCGCCTTAATCGCGTGTTTTCGAATTCGGCAGGAGAAACGTGGCCGCAGGAGTGTGTAGGATGAGCCTCTGAGTAATGACACGTTATCAAAATTTAACGACGTATATTTACAATATTTACATGGGCCCTGAAAAAGACCGTTTGTATTTGTAGATTTTATTGGTGGCCCTGAAAAGGGCCGTTTAAATTACAGGCGCTCCCTGTAAGATAGGCTTGGCAGGAGTATAGGGGAGCTGGAATTTCGGACGGTTGTTATTAATGTCCACCTTACTCCTAGGACGATTGTTGTTTTCATCCACTGCCGCTGGCTCGGTCTGCGTGGCTGCGGTCTGCGTTGACGTCTCCCAGTCCGAGTCCGACTGCGTGCCTTGTTCGGTGGTCGCCGGAGGTAGAGGCGTCACCTGGGTGCTTCGGTGCACTCTGCTCGTCGCTGCGGTCTGCGTCGCCTTGGTGGATCTGCCAGGTGGTGAAGGTGGCAGAGGCGGGAGAGGGCTCCTGGTACTGCCCAGTGTCCAGTTGGCGATGTGTACCTCCTGATGCGCACGTCCCAGACTTCCAGAAGTTGTCGAGGTGGCCTGATGAATCTGGATGGCTCCAGGTCTATCAGGTGCAGCTTCCAAGGCAGGAGTTCGAAGGAAACTCGTCTCTCCGGTTCGGCGCCTCCGTAGATCAGCTGTTGTCGGATAGGCCCTGGTGATCGGGGCGTCGACGTCGGCCGAGGTATGCGGCTCCGCTGGCGCAGTATTGCGAGACCTGCCGGTTACTGGGAGTTCCAAAAACTCCAAAAGAGTACTCGAGCTTGTTCGTCTTGTGAGCAGTTTATCCGTTCTTGCTGACTCGCGAGCTGAGACTTGATTTCGGCCTTCCGCGGTCGGCCTTATATACTGGCCCTGCCGGATCTCACTTGCGCGAAGATCGGCGCCTGTATGCTCGCGCTGCCGCGCGCTAGTTTGCATGCCTAGGTTGCCGTGCGTTCAGGCGCTCGGCGCTGTACGCCGTTACGCCTGTGTGGCGTATGGCAGAACGCTACATATATATGGTGTGACGTTGCCGACCTGTTGCGCGTCCATCCGTCTCGATAATTTTAACGGGCCGAGCGGTCGCGCCAGAATCTACATCGAGAGAACACTATCGAGATCCCCGGAGAGACGAGCTAAATCATTATGTTTTTCGCGTTTACTAATTTTATGTATCATTTTTTGTAACGAGCAAAATTCGGGCAACCCACCGGAGAAGATTCGGAGGGCGAGAGGGCAGCGAAGGATTGCGGGCGACCGGCGACATGGCGCATAACAGCGACCGACAGTGGAAGAAATAGCGCCCAGAAGATCAAGCAACCGGACGCCAAGGAGGCAACCTCGCCCCCTTTCTAACAGGACCGGGCAAAGGGCTGTTCGGCGCTACCTCCCCCGCAGAGGCGAAGACGACAGCCGAGCCTCCATCGGGCCCTGATAAAGGGGCCCGCGACAGCTGAGCCTCCATCGGGCCCTAGTAAAGGGGCCCGCGACAACAGAAAATTCGAATTAAATTATTTTCGCGCGAGGCGCCAGGACACCGCGTATGGCGCGAGGCGCCAGGATCTCTCGCGTGTCGCGAGCCGATTGGCCACGGGGCTGCGCACCCCACCAAGCGGTCATTGACGCCGCTATCAACCCCGGGCCGCGAGATCCAGGGATCACTCTGGTGCTGGCGCTCTCTGCAATAAGTCGCTTCATGATTAGCGTGTCGTTGTCGAACTCTTTGTGTCTGTCGCCGTTGCTGAGACAACCGTAGAGGACGAGGCCGAGGACCATCCCCAGCACGAGGAGAAGTATCGGTGAGGTTGCCCATTTCTTATTTGTGAGCCACATACGCGATTCGGTCCGCGGGTCGGCCGTTCTGCCGCCATCGCCATTTTTGGGTTTCGCGATCGTTCCGGCTCGGTACCGAGCCGTCGATATTTTCTGAATTTTCGGGCGATCGGAGGCAAGCGACCGAGGAAAAGCGGACATTCGCGTCGTAGGCATTAAATTGATAAGGCAACGTTCGTCTCTCTCCGGGTTTCGGGTGTTCATTACGCGTAGCTATCGACCGCTGAATATCAACCGCGTGCGCGAAGGATCGCGAAAGCGTATACCGCCCGTGTTGTCGTACCGCTGTCGTTACCGCGTGGAATATTCCGTAAATTATCTCAGGGCGATTTTTTATGTCTGATTGCGTGTATGTCGTCGTCGATTGTTAAGAGTGCGTATGAGCGTTTATGGTATTTTATTGTATTGTGTGCGTTAGAGTATTTGCGTCTTTGTCGCGCTTATTACGCCGTCGGATAGAGCGTAATAAATGTTAACAGAGTACTTGCGTCTTTGTCGCGCTTATTATGCCGTCTAAGATATAGAGCGTAATAAATGATAATCTGTGTCTGTCGAATTTCTCGCGGTGCGAAATAATCGCCAAAGTACCGAGAGTGAAATCTGAGCTGCTTGCGCGGAAGAAAGAGGTGAAACGTCGACGGAGAAAAATCTCCGATCGCCGTCGGCTATCGAATATCGAAAATATCGTTCGCTTGTCGCATACGTGATCCGTCTTCGCAAAAGTATTAAGTATTTTCGATCTATGGTTACTTATGCGTCGAATTATTATGCTGTCGGTTTGTATTGCGAACTGGGAAATTGTGAGGAAAAGTCCGTAGCGATAAATTGTCGATTTGGTTGTCGAAATTGCGATACCCTTTTGAGTGAATATTATCCGCGAATATTTCCGTGCCGAAAATCCCTTGTATTCTGAAAAGTCTCGCTCAGTCCAGCGAACTCCGGCCATAAAAACGGGATGGATAAACAACAGGATTGTCTTAGCGCTCTCGTTTTGGTTATCCATTTCGAG
This sequence comes from Camponotus floridanus, assembly GCF_003227725.1. NCBI lineage: Eukaryota > Metazoa > Arthropoda > Insecta > Hymenoptera > Formicidae > Camponotus > Camponotus floridanus. The sequence goes on along the minus strand of NW_020229267.1, from coordinate 498,251 downwards.
CGGATAATTGCTTTTCATAACGTCTTATTATTCGTGCCAGGATTAATTGGATTGTGTATTTCGCTTTCGTATTTCGTTCGAATTTATTATGAACCGTCGTTTTCAACCTGATTTGTTATTCAAGCTTATTTTCACCTTTTTCTTTTATATTATTTCTTTACTAATAAATGTGTTATATTTCTTTGTTAAAATAGCGTAATTTATTTGAGTGTTAGTCTCTCGTGATTGTCGATCTGTCGTTGAGTCTGTCGCATTTTGAATCAGTGAAGTCTCGCATAATCAATTGACTTTCTCTAACAATCCCTCCCCTCTACCGTTAGACGAGCTAGTCGGCCCGTGCCGAAGCAGGCTATTATTTTTCGCGTTCTTTGACGTTTCGTGGAAAATTGATGCGTGAAAGACCGCATCTGGCGCCCAACTTGTCGAGATATCGAAACTGCCTCCGCTCCGCCGCGGCTCGCGCGAGAACGTCCTCCATCCCTGTTCCTCAGAGCGTCTCGTTACCTCAGAACTGGGCGCCAGGTACGGTCTCTCACGTACCAGTTTTCACGAATTCTTCGAAAAACGCGAAAGAATACAACGGCCCGCTTCGCCACGGGCTGGCTAGCTCGCCTAACGGTAGAGGGGCGGGGTTTGCAAGAAAAGTCAATTGATTGAGCGAGCTTACTAAATTAACAGACAAAGACGAACACAGAAATTACGGACGATCGCCAGTCAAATAAAGAACGCGAGATTTAATAAATAAGAAAATAACAGGTTTATTAAGAACGTAAATAATAAGAAAAGTGATTAACAAGAAGAAGTAAAAATCGCTACAGAATGAAAACAGAAATAACGTACTAGTCATGAACGGACAATGATTCTCGAAACGCTCGAAAAACGCGCGATATTCTAAGTCGGTCTAACAAAGAACGTCTGTTACGGCGGCTTCCTAAAGTCGAAGCTCCTGAGAACAATAATTGATGTAACTGAATTTGATAACTCGAATTCTCAATAACGGTCGTACCATACGCGCGAGAGAGAGAGATAATACCAGCCTATAATTCGCAGCTTCGACAGCCTCGCGGAGATCTTTCTAATGAGCTGCGTATCTCGCAATTTCCTCCGAGCGTACTCGAAGTCGACAACCCCGAAATAAGACGGCCGATTAGTTACGCAATAAGCGAAAAGATACCAATTCCGCGAGGAGAGATCTCGCATCCGATCGGCGGACGATACCGGCGAAGTTCGATAGCCGGCGGCGGTCGGAGATTTTTCCGCCTTTTGCGGCGCCGCTCGCAACTCAACTCTTTCTGGTAATCGGGGCGATACGACAATGTCGTGTCACACCCCCGATACCTTCGACAACGGGAGAATTAATTAGCTTCTCAAGACACTAAGGCAGGCCGGGCGACAATCCCGCACCGCGCCTCCTTCGATAGCCGCTATATTTGCCCGGAATTTCCGGACCTCAGATTTCGCTACTGAGAATCGTGCGATCCCCGCACACCGCGACTATTTCGAGGAATTATATTTTCTTTTCCGAGACGAACAACTCACACGCACACAATGAACACGACAATAATACGCCGTTTCATGCAATATTTTCGAACGATAATGAAACGACACAAAGACTCATTTATCGCGACCAATTCCGCTCCACAGACTCGCTCTGAGACATATTTCAGAGGTGCGGGACGCGGCTTCGACAACCAGACGACAGCCCGTACGAACTACGCATTTCTCGCGATTTACGACGCACGCGGTCGATACCCGATGGCCGGATGCTACGCGTATTACGCACCCTGATACCCGGAGAGAGACGAGAATTACCCTATGATACGCACTTCCGTCACCCGTGTCCGCGCTTCCTCGGTCGCTTGTCTCCGGTCGCCCGAAATACACAAAATCGACCGACTCGGCAGAAGGCTCGAGCGGTCGCGATAAGCCGTAATGGCGACGGCGACAGAACGGCCGGCGAGCGGACACGATCACGCTCGCGGAGTACAATAACTCGTGGGCAACCTCACCGATGAAGTCCTCTCCCGGCTGCGGGGATGGTCCTCGGTCTCGTCCTCGGTATCGTCTCGAGCCCACACGACAACACAGTATATAAATACGCTTCTTCGCCTATTCGAGTCGAGCGGCTGCGACAGAGTGAGCCCTGGATCTCTCGATCCAGGGTCGATAGCGGGGTCGTTGGCCGCGCAGGGGGATGCGCAGACCCCTGGCCAATTAGCGGCCGACACGCGCGAGGTCCTGGCGCCTCGCGCGCCACGCGACGCATTATCGCGCCCCGCGCGAAATAGCGCCAAACTTGAATGTGGCCGCGTGCCCTTATATGGCCCGGGTGAGGTCCTTCCCGGACGTATCCTCTCCAGGAGGATGGCTATCGCAGCGGCTGTCATTCCTGGCTGTCGAGGGGGAAGCTATGCTGCCTTCCCCTGTCCGGACCCACGGTGCCGGGCTTTCCGGGACAGGATCCTCCGCTCTCAGGAATGTCCTTTGGCTGTCGTTCCTCGCTGTCGTGGGGAGGTGATGCTGTTCTCCCCAGGTCTTCGGTGTTTGGTGGTGAGGCGCCTCAGACTCGACGCAATTATTAAAAGAAATGCATAAAAAAACAATTAATCGGATACACAATTACTCTAATTCGCTCGTCTCTCCGGGGAGTACGGTAGCTCTCTCTCTCTCTCTTGCCCTTTGGCGCGGCCACTCGGCTCGCGCCCCGTCAAAATTGCCGGGGCGGATAGACGCGACGGGACGGCCACGTCACAATGTATATATATAAGTTATATATATAAGTATATATATAAATATAAATAATATACATATATATATATATATATATATATACAGGGTGTCCCATTTTAATCCATCCAGTCGAATATCTCGAAAACCAAACCCAGGAGAGAAAAATGTTTCAAACAAAAGTTGTTTGGTTTCGAGGGGGCCATAAGATGATATCAATGGTTTGATCTTGAAGAGTCATTTGAAGGTCACGTGAAGGTCACCTCAATTTTTTTAAATGGCACCCCCTATTTTTTATTAGATATTCTTGTAGCTGACCTCGAGAGCTTTCCAAATCACTATAATAAAAAATTTTTTTGTTGAGTATTTTTCGAGTTATGAGGCTTGAATAATTTCTTAATTCTACATAAATCATAAAATATCTAGTGAAATATTCATTTTTCGATTATTTTACCTTAATACTTTTATGCACAAAATAATGTGAGAAATCGATTGGTGTAAAGAAAACACATAGTTATTTTTAAGAAAAAATATGTATAATTTGCAATTAACAATTACATTTTTCTTTGAAACAACTATGTGTTTTTTTTATACCAATTGATTTCTCTCATTATTTTGTACATAAAAGTATTAAGGCAAGATAATCGAAAAATGAATATTTTACTAGATATATTACGGTTTATGTAAAATTAAGAAATGATTTCAAGCCTCATAACTCGAAAAGTACTCTATGAAAAAATATTTTATTATAGCGTTTTGGAAAGCTTTCGAGATCAGCTACAAGAATATGTAATAAAAAATAGGAGATGCCATTTAAAAAGATTGAGGTGACCTTCACGTGACCTTCAAATGACTCTTCAAAGTCAAACCAATGGTACCATCTTATGGTTCCCTCGAAACCAAACAACTTTTGTCTGAAACATTTTTCTCTCCCGAGCTTAGTTTTCGAGATATTCGACTGGATGGATTAAAATGGGACACCCTGTATATATATATATATATATATATATATATATATATATATATACATATATATGCAGATCGGTTACTTTGAGGACAAAATCTTATATATTCTGATTACTTTGGGGACAAGTGTTTACTTGGTGAGGACTGTCCTCATTATTTTATATACAAAATGATTACTTTGAGGACTGTCCCCAAAATAAAGGTATATAAGCAAGGATTACTTTGGGAACTTATTTAGTGGATTACGTTCAATTGGACATATTAGTTAAACACAGGAACACATTAACCAGTTAAACACAGGGCTCTCTAATTAGTCAATTAGTGCTAGTTACTTTAAGAATTGGTTCATATAAGTAATTATGTTCAATCGCATTGAGTTGTAATAAAAAATAAATTCCTCTCCTATTTGGCAAAAAAAACATATGCATATCAAGTGTTAATGTTTAATTTGTTTAACTTTTGCACTTGGGCATCGAAAAAAAATTAAGATATATAAAATCCATCTATGTTTTCTTTCTTTTTTATATTTATTCATATATGTATATGTACGTGTATATGTATATGCAGATCAGTTACTATAAGGACAAAATCTTGTATAATCTGATTACTTTGGACACAAGTTTACTTTTAGGATCCTATTATTTTATATAAAAAATGATTACTTTCAGGACTGTCATATATATATACAGGGTGTCAATTAAGTCCCGGGACGGCTGAATATTTTCTCATGTAAGGTATTTTTGAAAAAGGTCAAGGTCATTTCTGAAGTAATTTTCAACGAGGAATTCAACGGTGACCTTCAATTTGACCTTGAGCTTGACCTTCAAGGTTATTTGAAGGTCAAAGTGTTTTTTTTAAATAGGAACCCCTATTTTTGATTGTATATTCTTATAGCTGACCTCGAGAGCTTTCCAAAACACTATAATAAAATATTTTTCCCTCAAGCATTTATCGAGTTATGATGCTTCAAATCATTTCTTAATTTTACATAAACCGTAAAATATCTTGTAAAATATTCACTTTTCGATTATTTTACCTTAATACTTTTATGTACAAAATAATGAGAGGAATCAATTGGTTTAAAGAAAACATATAGTTGTTTTTAAGAAAAAATATGTAATTTGCAATTAACGATTCCATATTTTTTCTTAAAAACAACTGTATGTTTTCTTTAAACCAATTGATTCCTCTCATTATTTTGTACATAAAAGTATTAAGGTAAAATAATCGAAAAGTGAATATTTTACAAGATATTTTACGGTTTATGTAAAATTAAGAAATGATTTGAAGCATCATAACTCGATAAATGCTTGAGGGAAAAATATTTTATTATAGTGTTTTGGAAAGCTCTCGAGGTCAGCTATAAGAATATACAATCAAAAATAGGGGTTCCTATTTAAAAAAAACACTTTGACCTTCAAATAACCTTGAAGGTCAAGCTCAAGGTCAAATTGAAGGTCACCGTTGAATTCCTCGTTGAAAATTACTTCAGAAATGACCTTGACCTTTTTCAAAAATACCTTACATGAGAAAATATTCAGCCGTCCCGGGACTTAATTGACACCCTGTATATATATATATATATATATATATATATATATATATATGTCCCATTTTAAAAGTTCCACCCTCATAACTTTTTTAATTTTGATTGTAGAAAAAAATGATTCAGATTCAATCGTTTACATTATAAACGAATATATCTCCAGTAAAAATGTTAAATCGTAGACATTATACAATGAAATATTAAATCTACTTGATTACGATCCGGGCACGCCAAGTTTTCATAATTTATTTCGATTTAAAGATTGTGCGATTTAAAACTTGCGTATAACGTTTTTTTTTAAATTATATACATTATATAAAAAATGTTTTAGAAATGAAAAGAAACCTAATTCTAATTTAGTGTTGATTTTAAATATTTTAAAAATCAAGTTTCTCTGAATAAATATAAAATGCGTTTTAATTTTTTAGGGAGAATTTATGTATAATATTTCTACAATGTAAAATTGATTTCATGGCAAATATTATATCAAATTTACAAATTGCTCTTAAGTACTTGACTCTTGAGCTCTTAAGTACTTGATGATAATCATTGATTTCCTACTTAGTTTTGATATTTCATTTTTTATATTCTTTTATGATAATTATTTGTTAAGGTATTGTATTTTTGAAAAATGATTTTGTAAGGGAAAATTATTATAAATTATTTTTAAAGACTTTTTTCATTAAACATTTTGTTGCATATAAGGTAGAATATTTTTATGTACTTGGCGTATTTTTTTAACCTTTGTAAATTTTTTTTAGAGAGATATCACATCTTTTTGTAAAATGTTATATTTTTTCTACAAATTAATTTTTGAGGAAAAATTTTTGTAAATTATTTTTAGGGACATTTTTTAATTAAACGTTTTGTTGCATACAAAGCGAAATTTTTTTTATGTACTTGGTGAATTTTTTTTATCTTTGCAAGGTTTTTTAGAGGGACTTCACATTTTTTTGTCAAATTTTATGTACTTTCTGTAAATTATTTTTTGAGAAAAATATTAGTAAATTATTTTTAGAAATAATTTTTTTTATTTTTAAAAATTGTTATTATACGCTTAATTAGTCTTTCTACAAGTCATAACTAATAGTACAGGTTTCATATTTTTGTGGTGCACCGTTTCTGAAATATTAAATTCCATCCTTAAGGGGTAGTTTTTAAAAATTGTTATATACGCTTAATTAGTCTTTCTGCAAGTCATAACTAACAGCACAGGTTTAATATTTTTGTGGTGCACCGTTTCTGAAATATTAGATTTCATCCCCAAGGGGTGGTTTTTAAAAATTATTATTATACGCTAAATTAGTCTTGTAGAAACCTTAACTAACGGCACAAGCTTTATATTTTTGTGGTGCACCGTTTCTGAAATATTGGATTTCACCCCCAAGGGGTGGTTTTTAAAAATTATTATTATATGCTAAATTATATTAATCATAGCATAAATTTCTTAGTTCCGATTAGTCAATCAAACGTTTTCAACATCGTTTTTCAGCTTTTAGCGTCAAGACGAACACAGCTTTAAGGTGATCTTGAAAATAAGAACAAATTGAATATCATTCAAATCAATCATATTAAGTCTGTACTAAACTATACATTGAATATTGAAGCTTAAAAATTGAAATTTGACTAATCAAAACAAAAAACCTATTTCTTTGTCTTGATTAGTCAAACAATTTTCAATTTTCAATTTTAATCTTTAACGCATAATCTGATACAGGCTTTAGGCTAGTGACACATACAAAAATGTATGCAGTAAGACGTAAATAGTAAGCAAATCGATAGTTTTTATTCACTTATAAGCCGAATCTACAATCCACAATAAGTGTAGTAAACTTTAAGCTATAAGAAATTTATCAATCACAATTAAATGTGAGAGAAATAATCGAATATGATTGGTTAATTTCTTACGGCTTAAGGCTTACTATGTTTATTGTAGATCCGGCTTTATTGCTGCGTTACTGCTCTATTACTTGATGTGACCGTGGCTCTTAATTAAAAACGAAAGTTCGAAACATTCAACAAAATGTTTTAGATAAATATTGTTTCTGAAGTGAAAAAAAGTTATGACTTATTTAATATTGGGAGATATACAGGGTGAGCCATTTTAATTTATCCACCCCAATAACTTTTTTATATTTGAATGTATCTTACCTTGATACTTTTATGTACAAAATAATGAGAGGAATCAATTGGTATAAAGAAAACACATAGTTGTTTCTAAGAAAAAATATGTAATTTGCAATTCACAATTCCATATTTTTTCTTAAAAACAACTGTATATTTTCTTTACACCAATTCCTCTCATTATTTTGTATATAAAAGTATTAAGATAAGAAATCGAAAAATGAATGGTTTACTAGATATTTTAACGTTTATGTAAAATTAAGAAATTATTTCAAGCCTTATAACTCAAAAAGTACTTAATGAAAAGGTACTTAATTATAGTGTTTTAGAAAGCTCTCGAGATAAGCTACAAGAATATGCAATGAAAAATAGGGGGTTTCATTTAAGAAATTGAAGGTAACCTTTATACGACTTTCAAATGACTATTCAAGGTCAAATTTTTGCCACCCATCTTCTGTCCCCCTCGAAGTCAAGCAACTTTTATTTGAAACATTTTGTTGTACATTCAAATATAAAAAAGTTATTGGGGTGGATAAATTAAAATGGCTCACCCTGTATATTAAATTTATACTCTTAAATTTGATATTTTTTAACTCGACAAGTTTTCATTAAAATAGAATAACTTTTTAAAAACATTACGTTAGCTATAAGAATATGCAATAAAAAATATCTATTATAGATATCCATTAAAAATATCCAATAAGGGTATCCATTTAAGATTTCTATATTGATCTTGATGCAAAGTTTTCAAAGTCATTCTGAGATCAAATAACCTCCATCAGCTAATATATCTTATTAAATCCTAAAAGTTATCTTCTTCCTAAAAAAATTTATTTTTGAGATATTTGATCGTTACAGAATTTTTAGCGCTCATTGTATGTGTGTGTGTGTGTGTGTGTGTGTGTGTGTGTGCGTGCGTGCGTGCGTGCGCTCGCGCGCGCGCGCGCGCGTGTATGAACATGATTTGATATGTGTGAATGTGATATGATGTTATGTGTCTAATAAATATAACTCATATAGCATATACAGGGTGTTTCATTTTAATTTCCCCAAGCAAATATTTCGGAAAATAATGAAAAGTCAAAAAAATGTTTCAGACAAAAGTTGTATGGTTTCTAGGGGGATATAAGATGGTGCCATTGGTTTGACCTTGACGAGTCATTTAAGGGTCACGTGAAAGTCACTTCAATTTTTTTAAATGGAACACCCTATATATTTTTGCATATTCTTGTCATTCATCTCAAGAGCTTTTCAAAACACTATAATTAAGTTAGTTTTCATTAAGTATTTTCCAAATTATGAGGCTTGAAATTATTTTTTAATTTTACATAAACCGTAAAATATTCATTTTTTTTACCTTATATTAATACTTTTATGTACAAAATAATAAGAAAAATCAATTGGTGTAAAGAAAACACAGAGTTGTTTCAAAGAAAAAATATGTAATTGTTAATTGCAAATTACATATTTTTTCTTAAAAATAACTATGTGTTTTCTTTACACCAATTGATTCCTCTCATTATTTTGTACATAAAAGTATTAAGATAAGATAATCGAAAAATGAAACATTTTTTCGATTTTTCATTATTTTCCGAAATATTTGCCTGGGGAAATTAAAATGAGACACCCTGTATATGAGTATATGTGAGTGTGAGTATATACATATATATATATATATATATTGCGACGCCGTCGCCCGCCTCGGGAACGCCGCTCCCGAGGAGGTAGCGTGCAAGTTTGGCGGGGTCGGTAATTGGCGGTATCGGGATCTTAAAATGGCGGTAACGGTATCTTAAAATGGCGGTAACGTACGGTATCAGGATCTCCAAAAAAAAGGAGATAGGATATGGACGCCAGGCGCGGTATTTCCGCGCCACGATATCGAAACGATAGCGGTAAGCTTAGTATATGGCAGAGGGGCAGAGTTCTTTGTGAATTATTTACAATAAGGGGGAGAGAGCGCTAGATTATCTTTAGGAGAGAGAAATGACTAATACTCAGTTATTTTGTTCACAAATAATTACATATATTGTAAAGTTAAAATACACACACAATTAACAGTATAATCGAATTTAATATAATATGAATGAATTTAATATAATAGAGATAAAATCGGTAAATATATCGGTAAATATACAAGAAAGCAAACCACAGAATACAATAATAAAAGAAAGCAGATAAATTTCGAAAGATAACGGTTATTTTATGAACTGCGGGAAACAAAGGACACGTTATAATGGCTGATGCGAAGGTCAGATACAATAATCTCAGAGATGCTACTTGAAATATTGACTCTGAGTCGGCAATAAAAAAAAAGGAAAAAAAACGGTATGGAAATAGCTTTAGTCTCTCAATAATTACAGTAACAGAAAGCAGTGAACATTAGCGGCGAAATATCTGACAAAACTTGAGAACGAATTACGTCCGATTTCAGAATGCACGTCGAGGCGTTCGGCTCGCTGACAAATTTCTGGATAATTACCAATTAATTTTATGGCGGTAATCAACGTAATTAACGGTAACCAGATAGTACAGGAGTTTTACGATCAGACTATTATACGCGGATGGTTTACGAACACTCCTGGAGGCGTGAGCCTCGTGCTAAATATCGATATAAATCGAACCTAAATTTTATACAATTTTGACGGTAACATTTACGACCAAGAATAATTAGCGGTAAAGAACAATAGACAACTAAGAAATGAACAGAATTCTAACCCAAAATAGACGGTATACGTATTTTATATAAGTTCGATATAACTCGAATCGACCCTTTTCTTACGGTAATTAGCGATGAATTTCGACAAAGTTTTGATGAAAAACAAAAGCTTTATTCAACGGCATCTTCAAGGAGGTGTAGACGGAAACTGTTTACCCGATGTAACGGTCGTAGCACGACCTTTTGTTTCGGTAACAATAGCTCGACGTTTGCGTAACGGAAATTTCAAACAAGTGATACGGTAATACTTTTCTGCGGAGATTTCGCGTAGGGTAATATTCTTGCAGGGCCGTTCTCTTAATTTCGGTAACACACGCCCGCGAAGAAATTACCCGCTCAAATCCCGCCTTCCGGTATGCGATATACTCGACCAAAAATTGCTGCGTCACGCTCGGAGTATCGATACAAAACAATGTTAACAGAAGTGGTACAATTTTAAACGGTACGGAAACGATACACAATAATACGGACTGTCGGCACGAACCCCCCTGAGAGGGACAAATCCGCGACCCCGGGGACAGCTGGCGTCCGACAATTACGGTACAAGTATCAGACTTTACGGTATGATAGTCGCCCTGCGACGGTATCTCGGCACGATGACACCAGCTGATCCCGGATGAAAAATACTAATCGGCTACCTGTGCGACGGCTTACAATTATTGCAGGTGGCGGCTGCCTCAGGGTCGTCTCTTCCAGGTTCTGACAGATGTGCACAGGACACTACCTCACCGTACAGTGACGATCTTCGTCTGTGCTCGCAAGGCCCTCGAATCCCGCGCCGATCTTCCGCGCATTTCGTCAATTTCGGGAAAAATGGGGTTGATTCTCCGTCCCCTCGAAAGTTGCTGATGTTGTACGGCGTTGCCCTTACGCAGGGGCCCAGTATTCATAAGCGACGGTAATTCGTGATGATGCCGATTCTCGGGGACGTGACCGGCTGGCCAGGCCGTATCCGCGTCTGCTTCCGAGATTTCTGTTTTCCAGTCGGCCGCCTGGAAAGTTGCTTTCAGCACCGTCGTCTAGAATCGCTGCCGGTTCTTTTTCAATCTGAAATAATGCAGATTTAATCTCCAATTACATTATTAAGAGCGGCTGCACGGGACCTTATTACTTGACCTTATTCTTGCGGTATCTTCGATATCTTGCGGTAGCTTCCTTTACAAATTGTCGATCTTGCACGCACGCACAGTAGCCGTATTCGAATCGCGGGTCTTAAATTTCGCTAAAAATAAGTCTAAACAGTTGAATAATAAGTAACGGTAGTCTCCTCTCGCTAGGCGCGAGAGACGACCCCGCGCACGCTGTTTTCCCTCGGCAGGGAAATCGTGACGGAGCTTAAAAAGCGTCACGTCACAATATATATATATATATATATATATATATATATATCTTATGTATTAATTTTTTTATTCTTAATCTTTATATACGTACTTAGGATGTTCGGTAATCCCCTCCGTGGACGCCACCTTGACGTAGTGGAAGGGCTTAAGGGGTTCCGGTCGTCCGGGGCGGTTCAGTTAGCCATAGGCTGCTGTTCCGGTCTGGGCGAGCGGGGCCCTACTAAGAGCGTCCATTGGACTTCCTCGTGGTGTTCGTCGTTGGCGGCGGCGGAGGATAAAAACGAAAACGAAAGCGGCCTTCGGGCCGTGAGTAGCAAGTAGCGAGTAATCCGAAGTTGCCGCGGGCGAACACCATGAGAAGGGGGGTTGCGCTCCCTCCGGGCACCTTGGCCTGATGCGCATAGGGGTTGGCGGCCCTGACTTCAATCGCCCGGCTGCACGGAGCCATTAGGGGAGGATTTCTATCCTCCCTCCGTGCACTTTGCGGGTGCTCCCGTATGGGGTTGTGTGAGAGTGCTGCGTGGTGGGTGCTCCTGCCATGTAGCGTCCCTCGGCGGGGATGTGGGTGCCGGGGTGCCTTGTGTCTGGGGGCGGCATCTTCCTCGCAATCCTGCGGGGTGGGTGCGCGTCCTGGCATGGGGTGCCTTGGCGTTCCACAGAAAGGGGTCTCGGGGCTAGCCAGTTACCCCTGGGGGGGATGCGATGGCCGGTCCGGGGTGTCATCCGAGTTTGGGTGGCCCTCCGGTGAGGGGTGGAAGCGGCGTCCCGCAAGGGGGTAGGCACCTCCCACCGCTTGGCAAACGGCCCGGGGTGTGACCCCGGGATACGCGCAAAGTAGGAGGAGGGGACGGGTCAGCAGACGACTCACCCGGAGATATCCGGGTGATCGGACTTGTCCGGACTGCCGGCCCGGGTCGCATCGAGCCGCTCAGACGTTTCCGAGGCGGGGTCGGTGTGACGGAGCATGCAGCGGTTGGGTATCCCCAACGAGGGGTCTTCCCCGTTGGTGGTCCCCCGCCGCTGCCAGCCGCCAGAGCCGCTCGGACGTATTCCGAGGTCGGGGTCTGGCGGCGAGAGTTTGGGTACCCGGTGGTTGTCCGCGACCGTTTCCCCTCCCGAAGCGGCAACCACCGGGACGGCGTTGCCCCCCAGATTCGGCTAGTCCGGTGTGGGGGCGTGCTGGTCGCCATGGCGGGTAAGATGCGGGCCGGGGAGCGGCGACCCGCACCCCAACCGTCCATGGGGCCCCCAGGGTGGCGCCATATACTGCCGGTACCCCAGAGGTCGGAGGCTGGGGACCCCCGAAAACCCGTGTGGGAGTCACAACTCACACGGGCGTGTAAGGGGCTGGAGCTCTGAGCCAGGGATGATCCATACCCCTGGCCCGAAGCATATGTCGATCCCCTGGGGGAACTCGGGGCCCGGTCGGGGGGGTGAGGCCGGTCACGTTTCGGTGCACCTCCTCGGCCGGTGAGGGTACACCCGGTCGGCAGAGCCGCAGTAGATATTTGGGATAAACTCAAAATGGAAGAACAAATAAACAAAAACAAACACAAACAGAATAAAAACAAAATCAACAACAATAACAGATGACGAGAGGGAGGGGTATGAACCCATGGACGTTACGGAAGCTCCCGTAAGTCCGGAAACGCCTGCAGGTGAGTCATTCAAGACCACCCCCGCAGGAACGAGCAAGCAGGGGATGGATGTTGCAGACATCCTGAGCGACCTGCGAACAGCGCAGCAGGAGAAGCTCTCCACGCAGAGGGCGAGGCTCTTGGAGGCCCGGGTAAAGCTGACCCGGTGCGATGCGAGAAGAAGAGAGGACACGCTAATATCCTCCGAACCGGAGCTTAAAGGGCCGGGCGCAGGATCTGACTCGGAACAAGAGTACAACGAGATGTGGAAAGTTGGCCTAGAAAGAACTGGTAGAGGACGCAAGCCCACTACCGGAGACTTCTATAAAAAGATCATCAGGAAGAGAAAAGAAGAAAAGCCCGAAGCGATGGAACACGAGATAGAGTTAGAGGGATATCTAGACGGGACGCTCGAGGTCCCTGAACTCCCCAAGACCCGCGCGACGGATAGCGGGATAAGCAAGAAGAGAAGGAAGCGTATTTCCGCACTGCAGAGACATAACCTCGACGCTAGTCGAGGGGACTCACAGAATATACGCGGCAATCGAAGGCTCCCGTAACATCAATGGCAAAATAAAGGGCCTAATAAATGATGTGACGGCGTCAATTCTTGCAGCGGTCACCACGCTGCAGCAGCGAACGGAGGAAGCGAGCATAAAACAGGAGATGGAAGAACTCCTGAAGCAAACTCGAAGGGAAAGAGCAGAAAAAGAGAAGCTCAAGAAGAAGTACGACCAGCTCAAAGAACAGCTGGAGAATATGCAGTTTCGAGAGCATACGCGGAAAGGAACACCAATTCCGAACTCCCTGGGGGAGGACACGAACATCTGGGTAGGAGACGCAGAAGGAATAGGGGAGAAGGAAGAGCCGCGGAAAGTCTCTCCTCCGCCGAAAGGCGGGGGGACCTTCGCAGACGACCCAAGGGAAGGAGGCCCGAGTCCACCACTTCCATCCAAAGATGGGGGAGGCCTCGGGAGGAAAAGGGACCGAAGAATCTCGCAACTGCCGGAGGGCAGGGAGACCCTAGGGTCCCAAGGAAAAGGAACGGGAAAAGAGAAGGACCAAAGTGCTAATAAGGCCAAGCCGCTCCCAGCCGTGAAAGCAACGCCGGCCAAGAAAGTGCTGCCGAAAGTCACGAGTAATGTAATGGTTACTGCCCCGCGTAAACTAAGCGAGAAAGACCAGCAAACAATATTAGACGCGGAAGAGAAAATAGCGCTAATGCTGAAAGAGATAGGGACATTGCAAGAAACGGTGAATAATATGAGGAAGAAGGCGGAATCTGGATCGGATAAATCTGGGGACGCTAACGAACGGCCAGTGAGTGCCAAAGTCCCCAATAAAACATCCCAGCAACAGGATGTCTCAAAGACGTCAAATGCTGGGAAAAAGAAGAAGAAGGCGGGAAAGACTCCGACAAATCCCCCCCAACAAGGGGATAAAACGAAGCCCACTCCCGACCCAATGCCAATGGAACAACCTTGGTCAAAGGTTGTGGGCAGGAGGGCGAAGAAGAAGAAGATAGAGGGAGAAACAGAGCCACCGAGTGACAAAGAAGGTAGAGCGAAAGGGAAGGGGGCAGCGCCAGTAAACCCCCCCACTGCCACCGCTGGAAAGAAGAAGAGGAGACCACCCCGATCCGCGGCGGTGGTAATGACATGCGGAAAGGAAACGTATGCCCAAAAACTGAAGGAGGCCAGAGACAAGGTCAATCTTGAAAAGATAGGTATAAAGGACCTGAGAATAAGGAGAGCGATGACGGATGGCTACGTCTTCGAGATCTACGGCGAGGGGAGAGCCGGAAAGGCGGACCAACTTGCGGCGAGGAAGTGAGCGAGGTGAAAATTGCCCGCCCCTGTAAGACGGCCGATATCAGGGTTCGGAACCTGGACGCATCGGTGACGGTGGACGAGGTTCGAGCTGCACTGGCAAGAGAGGGCCAGTGCAGCAAGGAAGAAGTCAAAACCGGGCCGATAAAAGAAACGCAGGTGGGTCTGGGCACAATGTGGGCCAGATGCCCGCTTGCCTCGGCTACGGCCATAGCCAAAACCGAGAAAATTAAGGTGGGGTGGACTGCGGCGAGAGTCGAGCTACTGCCCGAACGTCCCCTTCAGTGCAACAAATGTCTGGAGGGAGGACATGTGGCAGCCAGATGCCCAAACAAGGCAGACTACAGCAGGCGATGCTACAGGTGTGGAAGAGCAGGACACCTTGTGCGCGCCTGCAGCAATGAGGCGCACTGCATCGCCTGTGAGGAAAAGAAGTTCCCAGCCGGACATAAAACTGGGAGTAAAGCCTGCAAAACGGCAAAGATAAAGAGGAGGGGGAAGAAGATAGGGACCGCCACTGCACCGCCATCTCCTACATCCTAGGTCCCAACCGAGGAGAGGGCAGTGGATCCCTCTCCCCCGTCCACGTCCAAAGGGGAAGCCTCGAAAAAAGAGACCTCGGTAACCCCCAAGGCGACCCTGAAAAAGGAGGAAGAAGTGGTGCGAGAACAATCCAAACCGCAAAGAAAGCCACAGAAGCAGCTCAAAGCGGTTAGGAAGAGGGTCCGGGAGACAGAGTCCGATACGGACTCGGAGCCTGGGACGCGGCCGTGCAAGGGTCGGGTCGTCGAAAAATAGGACGAGGACGGCGGGAAATCGGCGTCCGATGCCACGTGTGACATGGACACTGAGGAAGAGAGGGAGGAGGTTTGCAGGATACTTGAATGATCAGGATCCTGCAAGCCAACATTAACCACGCCCGCCAGGCGCATGACTTATTCATGCACACCCTGGCGGAGCGAAATTGCGGACTTGGCATCATCGCCGAGCCGTACCCGAGAGCGACCAATCCACGTCATCCCTTGTGGATGGTGTCCCGGTGCGGCTCGGCGGCGTTAACCTGGAGGATGGCGGTTGATTCCCCCCCGTGCACACGCATAGAGGCCGGGGAGGGGTACGCAGTGGCAAAATGGGGGTCCATCGTCGTGGTCAGCGTGTATTTGTCCCCAAGCCTGAGCCCTGCCCAATACGCAGGAAGGTTGGACGGGATAGAGGGGTGTCTGCGAGGACGCCTCCTCCTCTCGGGCCCAGTTCTTGTCGCGGGGGACTTCAATGCTAAAATCTCGGCTTTGGGGTTCTCCGCGGCAGGATGGAAGGGGCAGGGTTCTGGCGGACTGGGCGGCGGGACTTGGCCTGTGCATTATGAACACAGGGTCAAGGAGCACCTGCGTGCGGCCACAGGGGGAGTCCATTGTTGACTTGACGTGGGCGAATCCCCCGGCCGCGCGCCTAATAAGGTCCTGGAGGGTGGTGACGGAGACCGAAACTCTATCCGACCATAGATACATCGAGATGGTCTCCGCCCCCACCCCCAGAGAGGTGCTCGCCCGCCGCAGGGAGACGCGGGACGCGACGCGACGATGGGCCCTTAGGAAGCTGGACGAGGAAGCTTTCGTAGCCTCGATCCTCGCGGCGCTGTGGGAGAGAGAGACGAGGGGAGAAAGAGAGATAGGACTCGAGGGGAGGTACAGTGGATCCGGAGGGTCATGAGGGAGGCGTGTGACGCGTCGATGCCCCGGGTCCACCCCTCCCCCAGGAAGGCAGCTTACTGGTGGACGGAGGAGATCGCCGCCCTTCGGCGCTCCTCCGTCCGGGCGAGAAGGACCCTAGATAGGGCCCGCAAGGCGAGAAACTCCCCGCATCGCGCTGTGAGGATCGAGGCAGCGCAGGAAGAATACATGGCCATCAGGAAAGCCCTGCAAAGGGAAATCATAAAGGAGAAGGCCAGGTCCTGGAATGAATTGGTGCTCGCTCTGGACAAGGATCCGTGGGGCCGCCCCTATAAAATAGTCCTAAACAAGCTAAAGGGAGGGGCGACCCCAATTACGGAAACCTTAGACCCCCTGTTCGTTCACCGAATCGTGACGACCCTCTTCCCGGTGGAGGAGGGCGTTGACCCGGTACCCGATCCGGATTCCGGTTTGGAGTGGGGGGACGAGCTGGGGGTCACCCAGGGCGAGCTGAGGGACGCCGTCAGAAGGATTAAATCCAGGAAAGCTCCTGGCCCTGACGGCGTCCATGGGAAAGTATGGGCCCTGGCCTCGAGAGAGATGGCCGCGTATATGGGGCACCTCTTCACTGAGTGCCTCAAAGGGGGCTGCTTCCCCCCGGATTGGAAGAGGGCGAAATTGGTCCTCATTCCTAAGGAGGGCAAGCCGGAGGATCGTCCCTCCTCGTATCGCCCCATCTGCCTGCTGGACGAGGCGGGCAAGATCCTAGAAAGGATCATAGCCAATCGCCTCGTCCGGCAGCTGTCCCGGATTGGTCCCGACCTGAGTGAGGATCAGTACGGCTTTCGCGGCGGAAGTTCTACGATAGACGCGATACAGCGCGTCAGGTCCGCCGCGGAGGCCGTGACTGAGGACGGCGGGGTTATTGGCCGTTTCGTTGGATATCACGAACGCCTTTAACACCCTGCCGTGGCGGTGAGTGATGGGGGCGTTGAACCACCACAACGTTCCCCGTTACCTTACCGCAATGATCAGGGACTATTTTCGGGGCAGGGTCCTGGAATACACAGACCGCGATGGGGTGGTGCGAGAGAGGAGTGTGGGATGCGGGGTTCCGCAGGGTTCAGTATTGGGCCCGCTGCTGTGGAACCTCGCATACGATTATGTCCTCCGGTCAGCCCTCCCCCCTGGCGGCACGGTTGTCTGCTATGCGGACGATACGATCGTGCTGGCTGGGGGACTCAGCTGAGGGGAAGCAGCGGCCAAAGCCGAGATAGCTTTGGAATGCGTGGTGCGCTCCATAAGAGTCCTGGGGTTGGAGGTGGCGGCCCAGAAAACCGAGGCGGTTTTCTTTCACGACGGGTCGCACGGGCCGCCGCCCCCGACTCTCATCCATGTAGGTGATGCTCGAGTTCAGGTGGGGAGTAGTATTAAATACTTAGGACTCCACCTGGACTCGACCTGGTCCTTCGGCGAGCATTTCCGCCGACTGGCCCCGAGAGTAGAGGGAGTAGCAATGGCGCTAAGCCGGCTGCTCCCGAACCTCGGGGGACCGGGCGGGAGTGTTCGCCGGGTGTATGCCGCGGTTGTTAGTTCGGTGGCCCTATACGGGGCCCCTGTATGGGCCGATGATGTGACGGTCACCCGCCGACTCAAAGACCTGCTTCGCAGGCTCCAGCGGCGGGTGGCCATCCGAGCGGCACGGGGCTACCGAACGATCAGCCACGCGGCGGCGACGATCTTGTCCGGCATGCCACCCCTGGATCTCGCGGCCCACATGTACCAATCCGTGTACATGAGGGTTCGCGAGCTCCGTAGCAGGGGGGTGGAAATAACCGGCAAAATTCGAGCCATGATGAAGGACCAGGCTCGACGGTCGATGGTCCTCGAATGGCAGAGGTCACTCGAGGACCCAAATATTGCGGGGAGGCGGACCGTCGAGGCCATACGACCCTGCCTATCAGAATGGATAGACAGGGTCAAAAAGGAAGGAATCACCTACAGGATGACGCAGATACTTTCCAGTCATGGCTGCTTCGGGGAGTATCTGTGCAGGATAGGCAAGGAGCGCACCACGCAGTGCCATTGCGACCACCCGCACGATTCGGCGCAGCACACGCTGGAAACCTGTTCAGCGTGGGCGGCCGAACGTGCGGAATTAATGGCCGCGGTGGGGGCGGACCTCTCTCTCCCGGCCGTTATCAGAGCGATGGTCGGGGGGAAGGAGGCTTGGAAGGCTGTGTCCTCCTTCTGTGGCAAAGTTATGCTGCAGAAGGAGGACGCGGAGAGGGAGAGGGAGAGGCGCGGCGAGCGACAACGCCGGGTACCTCCCACTCCGCCGGGAGACGGGGGCATGCCTCCGCCGTATGGACCACCTCCGAGGCGGCGAAGGCATCGTAGCCCCCAACATCCCCTCCCACAAATTATTGGTGGGGGAGGATGACCTTGACAGGGGTCGGGGGGCCGATAGATCGGTACCCCCTCCCCCGGCCAAGGAGAGATAGGGGGGTACTGTCTCGGGAAGCGTACGCTTCCCGCGGCAGTACCCCGCGAAAGGCGAGTAGGAGCCCTCCGGGGGCGCGGCCGAGTCCTGATCCCTAAAGGGAAAGGAGGGAGCCCGCCCCCGGAGGGACATACCAAGAAAGAGCCCTGGGATGCTGCCCGAATCTCAACCCCTCTTGGGGAAGGGAGGGAAGCCCACCCTGGGGCTCGGGGGGCCGGGGCTCGAGCGGGAGACTCGAGCCCCGACCCCGCCTCCCGGAAAACACCGAGGAGGGCGTGGCGTGGAGGTGATGCCCCTCTGCGCCACAACTAGAGCAGAAGCCGCCATACAGGCGGAGTGGGCGGGGCCCCCCCTCGGGGGGGTTCGCCCACGAGATTAGGTCGTGTGGGTGAGGGGAGGACGTCCGGTTGACATCGCTACGCGCACCCGGTCCTCACCCCAAACACCCGAGTAGGCATCCGGTGGAGTTTTAGTGAGTATACTGGTCCTTCAGACCAGGAATCCCACATAACCCGCCCTCCCTCCCCGGGGAGTGCGGGTATCCATAAAGGATTTCTCCACCGTTATCAAAAAAAAAAAAAAAGGATGTTCGGTAATTGGTATGCACACCTGTGTGCAGGAAGGTTTTTTCTTACTGCACGCATAAACTCGGGCGGATCGCCCAATTTTTTAAAATAAATTTTATTATTGCGAAGATTGCAAAATGATAGAGACTTTTTTATTCGGTTTAATCCGTTTTTAGCTGCATACGACGGATGGAGCGATTGACTTTGAACATTCTGTATAACGATTATTTTGAGGACAATTTTCAAACGCAATGATTATTTCTGGGACACAACTAAATATGTATTATAATACATATGTATTATACATGTATCGTTGTATCGCTCAAAGCAAAACAAAGTAACATACTTTTTTTATTATTAGTTCTTTATATAATACTATATACATATACTAGTATTTTATATTCAGAAAATCAATCTGTGTAATTTCGATTTTCTTTCATAATTTCGATTCTCTTGTATTCTTTTTATTGACATAAGAACAGAGATATTCGCCTAGGGCAATTAAAATAGGGCATCCTGTATAAAAATATTATTAAAATAATTATATTAATTATTTAGTAAAATTTAATTAAATTAATTAAAGTTATTAATAATGGGACAACCTGTATATAAATTGTATAATATAAATTGTATTAAAATTGTATAATAGAAATAAATTGTATATAATTAAATATATTAAAATAATGATTTTATTCTTATGTCAATAAAGTGAATGCATAGAAAAGAATCGAAATCATACAGATTGATTTTTTGGATGTAAAATATAGTATTATATAAGGAATTAATAATAGAAAAAAATTTTTTATATTTTGTTTCACGTTGATCACATAGCCTCGTAATATGTACAGTAAATCTCGTTTGCTTACAAGTAACATTAAGTGTCACTCCGATTTTTTTGAAACTGTGCACACATATATAGAACTTCAAAAAATATTTGACCCATGCTTTTTATTCTTACTTATAAAACGTTTTAATGATAGAAACTATTCTCGAAATAGACCTTTTCAACCTCATGTATAGTAACTTTTTAGTTATGATACCTAATAATAGATACCTAATAATAGATATATGTACAGATAAATATATAGTGATTACTTCGGGGACTTTAGATGCATATTGATTATTTTGAGGACTTTAGATGTATATTGATTACTTTAAGGACTTTAGATGTATATTGATTACTTTAAGGTATTTTATATTCTGGTTATAAACTTATTCTAATTGTAAGTATGATTATTTTAAAAAAAGACATTATTTACGATACAATTGGTATAAAAATGCATCAATAAAATACCATAATAAAATTACATATATACATCAATAAAATACATCAATAAAATTACATATATAATTACATAAATAAAAAAATTTTCTTATACATAAAACAATTTCTAGTCACAGCATATTTTAACATTAATTTTTATTTCATTAATGTGAATGACCAATTGTTTTAACCAAAGAGGAGAAATGCTTTCTTCTTGAATCTATAAAGAATTTGGATCACTTTTTCAAATAAATAAAATTTATTTAAACAAATTAATCATTTGATGAAAGTAATAATGTTAAAATGTTGTTATCATTAGAAATTGTTTTATATATAAGATATAATTTTTTTTATTTATATAATTATTTTTTATCGCCAAGTGTATCATAAATAATATGTCTTTTTTTAATCATACTTACAATTAGAATAAGTTTATAATCAGAACATAAAATACCTCAAAGTAATCAATATATATCTAAAGTCCCCAAAGTAATCAATATACATCTATAGTCCCCAAAGTAATCACTATATACTTATCTTTACGTATATCTATTATTAGGTATCATACATTGAATATAATTAAAATACACACATCAATAGTTAATCACGTATCGTATACAACTGTTATTTTAATTGAAAAAAAAAGTCCTCAAAGTAATCGATTTGTGTATATATATATATATATTTTTATGTTTCGGTATATGTCAGGCCCATTTCGGAGACGCAATAGCACATACCAGGACTTTTGGCACATATCAGGACCGTCCCGGTATTTTTCTATATAAAATGTGATTTACCAGGACCGGTCCCTATATTTCCAAAGATATCTAACGTATTAAACCAGGACCAAAATTACTTTTTACATATTGTATATTAGCAAGTCTGGTACCAATATTCACAATATATGTAACGTCAAAAACCGGGACCATCCAATATGAACAATTTTACTTTGCATTAAGTTACATAGCCTAGGTCAACACTCATTATTTTTTAATTCTAAAAAAGTTATTGTGTACTAATACGTTCAGAAAAATATTTGTCACCAGAACATAAACTTTTCCTTGCAATTTCGATTTATAAATAATGCATTACTGTTTAAAGAGAAAAATACGCGCGTGAAAAGATATTATGGTGATGAATATAACTAAATTCAGAAATTGTTTCAACGAAGTATTGTGGAATGTGGGGACCGATTTTTGTGATGTAATGACACAAAGCAGGACCACTCATTTTGATTAAAATTTTTACAAAATTTAGATAGAAACTATGTACTTCCATCATAACGATTCAAATTGAAGCATTTGTTATTTCCACGTTTAATTAATTCTAATTGATAATTATTATTACTAAATTAACAGAAAATATTTTCGAGACTCTAGTAAACTAAGAAGTTTAAACTGGAAGAAATATTTATCATTTTCACGTACACACTCTGTTGCTTCTAACTTCGACTTTTTAAACAATGTACTACTGTTTAAAGAAGAATATGTAAAGATATTACAGCTGCGCAGATTACTACAGCTAAATTGGAAAAGTGCTTTCGCGATGCATCGTGAAATATAGGGACCGATTTCCGTGATGTAATGGCCCAAAGCAGGACCACTTTTTTAAACTACGACTTTAATTAATTTTACACAGAAATTATACATTTCCGTTATAACGATACAAGTTGAAGCATTTGTCACTGCCACGTTTAATTGGTTCAAATCAATAATTAATATTCATTAATTAACAGAAAATGTTTTTGGGGCTCTAGTAAATTAAGAAGTTTAAGCTTAGAGAAATATTTATCATTTTTACATATACATTCTGTTGCTTGGAATTTCGACTTTTTAAACAATGTACTACTGTTTAAAGAAGAATATGCAAAGATATTACAGCTGCGCAAATTACTACAGCTAAATTGGAAAAATGTTTTCGCGATGTATCGTGAAATACGAGGACCGATTTCCGTGATGTAATGGCACAAAGCAGGACTACTCATTTAAACTACGACTTTAATTAATTTTACACAGAAGTTTTGTACATTTCCGTTATAACGATACGAGTTGAAGCGTTTGTCACTTCCACGTTTAATTAATTTTAATTGATAATTATTATTACTAAATTAACAAAAAATATTTTCGAGACTCTAGTAAACTAAGAAGTTTAAACTGCAAGAAATATTTATCATTTTCACGTACATACTCTGTTGCTTCTAACTTCGACTTTTTAAACAATGTACTACTGTTTAAAGAAGAATATGTAAAGATATTACAGCTGCGCAGATTACTACAGCTAAATTGGAAAAGTGCTTTCGCGATGCATCGTGAAATATAGGGACCGATTTCCGTGATGTAATGGCCCAAAGCAGGACCACTTTTTTAAACTACTTTAATTAATTTTACACAGAAATTATACATTTCCGTTATAACGATACAAGTTGAAGCGTTTGTCACTGCCACGTTTAATTGGTTCAAATCAATAATTAATATTCATTAATTAACAGAAAATGTTTTTGGGGCTCTAGTTAATTAAGAAGTTTAAGCTTAGAGAAATATTTATTATTTTTACATACACACTCTGTTGCTTCTTACTTCGACTTTTTAGACAATGTACTACTGTTTAAAAAAGAATATACAAAGATATTACAGCTGCGCATATTACTATAACTACTATAGCTAAATTGAAAAATGCTTTTGCGGTGTATCGTGAAATATAGGGACCGATTTCCGTGATGTAATGGCACAAAGCAGGACCACTTATTTATACGACTTTAATTAATTTTACACAGAAATTATACATTTTCGTTATAAGGATACAAGTTGAAGCGTTTGTCACTTCCACGTTTAATTAATTCTAATTGATAATTATTATTACTACATTAACAGAAAATATTTTCGAGGCATTAGTAAACTAAGAAGTTTAAGCTAGGAGAAATATTTATCATTTTCACGTACACATTCTGTTGCTTCTAACTTCGACTTTTTAAACAATGTACTACTGTTTAAAGAAGAATATGCGAAAGTTTTACAGCTACACAGATTAATATAGCTAGAGTGAAAAATTGCTTTTGTTATGAATCGTGAAATATGGGGATCGATTTCCTCGATGTAATGGCAATAACTAGGACCCCAAAATTAATCATTTATTAAAATATAAAAACTGTCTGTAATTGTTTGATAAATTCTTATTGTAATTTGTAATTTTATTGTGAATTGATCTGAATGATTTTTAAATTTATACTGTTTTGTCGCACGTTACATAAGAGTTTCAGAAGGCGGTTCGATTGATTGACTAACAGATCCTAGCAATAGCATTTATTTTAATAGCATTTATTGAAAGTTAACGTTATATATACTATACACTTAAAAGCATTTTATATCGATAAAAGAGGAATATGGGCTATAGTATATTATATATAAATTTGATAGTCTTTTGATTTTATTCGATAACTTGAAACTTATTATTTCCGTTTAAAATTTTTCAAATTTTTTCCAATCATTTATAAGTTGGAGCTCTTAATAATAGATTCTTAATAATTTCTCTCATTGTCGGAAAAACACGTTGTCGGAGAATTTTACACGCTGTTTCGTGAATTCGTCCTGTAATTTGTTAATTGATAGATTCAATTATCTGGTTGTATATAAATAAAATAGGATAGATTTAATTATCTGGTTATATATAAATAAAATAGGATACTATTTTTACAAGACACATATGTCTGCATATATTGTAAGGAAAAGACCAGATGTATTTGAAAAATACATTTACAAAATACATATATAAATAATACAGCTGAGTAATATAAGAACATTTGTACCACAAAATAATATATTTTAAAATAACATTAATTTGTTGCAAGAAATATCTATATTGACTAAATTAACACGCTGAACGATAAAAGCAATTTATTTGCTCATGAAATCAAAGATTTTATTTTGTATTACTTTTTTTAGTTTGTTTATGTTTTGATAGTTTTTTCAACTTCTTATCAATTATTATATTGAAAATTCAACATATTAAAGACGTAGTGGGAAATTCGGGCGGATTCGCACATTTTTATTCTCTCTCTCTCTCTCTCTCTCTCTCTCTCTCTCTCTCTCTATCGCATTTGATTATCTTCAAGACCTTTCCAACGATACCTCCCATTTAGGTGCGCTGGATAAGGTGATTAAAAATGCTGTTGCCGCCAAGACGAGTCGACATCCTAGTGATTGTAGATCAACTACTCCAAGACGTTCTACCATACCAATATGTTAAAAAGTCTTGGAGTGATTGATCTACAATCACTAGGGCATCGATTTGTGTTGGCGACAGCAGCATTTTTAACCATCTTATCCAGGACTTTCACTCAAATGTGAGGTATCGTTGGAAAAGTCTCAAATAAGAGAATCAAATGCGAGAGAGAGACAATAAAATTTATGTGCGAATCCGCCCGAATTTCTCACTATCTCTTTATCTGAATACACTTTTGTTTCTTTTATCAAAGAAGAATTAAATTAAGAATAATTAAACTTAATTAGAAGAATAAAATATAAAATAACACTAATATTACAAAATAATTACGACGTAAATAATATTAATTTTGCAACAAGAGATATTAAATGAAAAATACTGCAGCAATATAAACTCAAGATACATAAAATAAACACAAAGTAAACTTAATAAACACAAAATAAATGTAATAAGCATAAGCGAAAGTCATCATCCTTCAAACTTCTAAACATAAATTATCTTCATTAATTAAACAAATAATTCAATAAATTGAATCAAATAAATAAAGAAATATCTTCTGTTTAAATAAATATAGTGAAAGAAACAAATATTTGTCTTATTTTAAGTAAATTCCTTATCATTTAGACTTTTCTTTATTTGATTGTTAATCCATGTTTTAATGGCTGCACAATTCCTATTAAAAATGCATGGATTCGCATCCTTTAATTTTTGAATTTCCTGGAGAGAAGGTAAAATCCTTGAGATAATATCCTGCTTGAATACTGCGTATGCAATATTCTTTTCTTCTGTAGTCCAACGTGAACGAACACATTTTCCAAATG
This sequence comes from Camponotus floridanus, assembly GCF_003227725.1. NCBI lineage: Eukaryota > Metazoa > Arthropoda > Insecta > Hymenoptera > Formicidae > Camponotus > Camponotus floridanus. The sequence continues at coordinate 472,321 of NW_020229267.1, read as the reverse complement.
GAGATGCTAATAATAAACATAAATATGTAACTAATATGCCGGATGATTTGTTCTACAAGTGCAGGAATTCATATCCATTAACTTTTGAATTTCTTTGAGAGAAAGTAAAGTCTTTGAAGTGATATGTTGAATGCTATAAACAAACCTAACTTACTTGATCGCTTCTTTTTAGTCTTATGATATATTTCTGAAGACGATAATGAAGATTTTTTTCTTGAAAGACTTTGATCTGTACTGTTCTTACTTGCATTAGATTCTTCAAGATATACTGAATCTGTAAGAACGTACATAAAGCATTAAAATATAGTGTTAATCAAGAGATACGGTAGTGTCTCGCGCCAAGTTCATGCGCAGCAACAGCATGCGCAGCAACAGCAAGGACTCCGTGGATCTTTACGCGAGTCGGCTAGCTGAGAGTATCTTAAATTATTGTACCTCAATAACGGCTGAACCGCTCATATTTTTAATAGGCTTAATCGATAGCCTGGGATCGAATTATATAATAAAAATATCTTTATTTTTCTTCTGTGTATCATATAAACGGAGATATCATGACGCAAAGTTGAAACATGGAAAATATCATTTTGTCCTAAATATTGCTTTAAGGGAATTTCTATTTAGATGGCAATCATGATCATAAAGTAAGTGACATGTTCTTGTATGTATATACTATGTACACATATTTCCATATAAAATGCAGCAAATTGTTTGTGTAAAAATTCATTCTAATTTCTATATGTTAATTCAAAAGAAAAACATATTGCAGTTATCATTTTTATTAAACACTAATTTAATAATAATTGTAAAATATTTTTGTAGAAAGAGTACAATTTAAATATTGAATTTGTTTCAAATGTACAAATTTGTAAATTGGTTTAAATAAAAGAATATGTCTTTCATTTTTTATGACTATATAATATTCTGCGTACTGTTTATCAAATAATAAAGAATTAAAATAATATAATAAATTAATATCAAGAGACATGTTAACTTATATCATTTTAATTCTTTATTATTTGATAAATAGTAAAGAGTAAATCTTTATTATTTGATAGAGTAAATCTTTATTATTTGATAAATAGTAATTATATATTGTGATAAAAAAAAAGACATATTTTTTCATTCAGACCAATTTACAAATTTGTACATTTGAAACAAATTCAATATTTAAATTGTACTTTTTCTAGAAGAATATTTCAAGAACAATAATTATTAAACTAGTGTTCATTAATAATAATAATTGCAATATGTTTTTCTTTTAAATTAACACAAACAATTTGCTAATTTTATATGGAAATATGTGTACATAGTATGTACATACAAGAAAATGTCACTTATTTTATGATCATGATTGCCTTCTAAATAGAAATTCCCTTAAAGCAACATTCAGGACAAAATGATATTTTAGATGTAGATAACAAATCCACATCGATAAATCATGACTCATTAACATAATATTTCGGTTTGATGGAATCTCAATCATGAAAGGAAATATGTACCTTGCAGTATCTTTTACATCACGCACATATATTTCATTTCTGTCGTTCTTTTATAGAATCTGATATAAGATACAATATAATCTGAATTAGTAAATATATATACTTTTATTTGAAAATTAGGTATATTATATCGTCATTATGTTCAATATATCGTTTTAAATAAAAGAACTGCTTTAATTATAAATTTAAAAACAAATTAAACATTTTCATATTATATTATTAAACAAAATTAAACACATTTGACATTTTTATACGTAAAGTAATATTTAATATTTATTTCTTTAAAGATATTTAACATATACTATAAAAAAAGAGTGATATAATCCGTAAAAAACTAACCTTTTAAAAAAAAAGGTAAAAAAAAAGGCGCCAAGTTCACGCGAACAAGTGGAAAACTATTATATATATGTATATACGCATTTAAAAAATTAACCGTAAAAAACTTTTTTAAAATCTATATAAAAATAATATTACTATAATCTAAAATGATTATCTTAATACTTGAAAATATAAATTTATTATTTTAACCAAAAAGTTGTACGAAAGATTTATTTTAATTTTCCACATTTGTCTTAATATATATCAAAAATTAATGATATCAAAAAATTGCGCCAACTGAAAATAAAAATCTAGAAAATAAAAATCTAGAAAAATTAATAATTAGAAACTAATGCAAAAAATTAAAAATTTATATAAAAATGTAAAATTAGTACAAATAAAAAAATTTTTAATTAAAAAAACTTAGTGCTGCTAAATAATATGCTGTATACTAAATTTGACATCAAAATTAAAATTACTATTTAACTAATTTAATATACTTTGAAATTTAGCAGCGCCAAGTTTTTTTTAATTAAAATTTTTTTATTTGTATTAATTTTTAATTTTTATATAAATTTTTAGTTCTTTGTAGTTTTTAGTTTCTAATTATTAACTTTTCTAGATTTTTATTTTCAGTTGGCGTAATTTTTTGATATCATTAATTTTTGATATATATTAAGACAAATATGGAAAATTAAAATAAATCTTTTGTACAACGTTTTGGTTAAAATAATAAGTTTTTATTTTCAAGTATTAAGATAATTATTTTAGATTATAGTAATATTATTTTTATATAGATTTTACAAAAGTTTTTTACGGTTAATTTTGTAAATGCGTATATACATATATATAATAGTTTTCCACTTGTCGCGTGTAATATTATACTTCTTTAAATATTAAATGAAATTTGCTTGTGTATCATAATAATATAGATTGTATTTTTTGGATTGATTAGGATAACAATAGAAATTGATTTAATTTAAAGATTTAGGTTAAAATGCAATTCATGTTTTAAAATAAAAAATTAGTATAACTCAGATGTTTAAATCACGTTGTAATATTAAAAATTACATTTTAAGAAAAAGTAGATTTATACATAAAGATGGTAAATGCCTGAAAAATTCTTTTTAATTGTACGCGAAATTTTTAAACGAAAAACACGGCATATGCATATATTTTACTTGGTGCATTTAACCAAGATATAGATTCTCATTTTTGAGAAATTCTATACAACCCTCTTTACCCCCCTGAAGAGACGTAGACGAGAAAAATATCGGGGCGAAGTCGCTGAATCGGGAATCGAACCCGAGTCTTTCGCTTGCCGGGCGACTGCTCTTACCACTGAGCTATTCAGCCCCACACCGATACTACCCTCGTCTATTTGTTTATAACTATGGACAATGAAGCGCGATCATTTCAGCTAGCGCGTGAATTAAATTAAATCGAAAGGAATTAGGCTCGTTATATATTCAATAACATGATAAGAAAACTAGCGTCTACGAGCCACAGAAGATGGTAAATGCCTGAAAAATTCTTTTTAATTGTACGCGAAATTTTTAAACGAAAAACACGGCATATGCATATATTTTACTTGGTGCATTTAACCAAGATATAGATTCTCATTTTTGAGAAATTCTATACAACCCTCTTTACCCCCCTGAAGAGACGTAGACGAGAAAAATATCGGGGGGTAAAGAGGGTTGTATAGAATTTCTCTTCAGGGGGGTAAAGAGGGTTGTATAGAATTTCTCAAAAATGAGAATCTATATCTTGGTTAAATGCACCAAGTAAAATATATGCATATGCCGTGTTTTTCGTTTAAAAATTTCGCGTACAATTAAAAAGAATTTTTCAGGCATTTACCATCTTCTGTGGCTCGTAGACGCTAGTTTTCTTATCATGTTATTGAATATATAACGAGCCTAATTCCTTTCGATTTAATTTATACATAAAGAGTTATTAATTATGATAAACATATTTTTTTAGTATGTATTTGCACTATAACATTAAAAATTTAAATAAAATAAAAACTTTTTACTAAATTTTTGCTTGTTCGTATTAAGTTTGCTTTCTTATATAGAATTACTATCTTCTATAAAAAACATTAAAATTACAATTTTAGAACTTTATCAACCTCACTGTAATTGTGTGCTATGCTTTGCTTTATTTTGTTAATTATAAATAATATAATAATTATTAGTATAACTAATGTTGATAACGTATGTTGACAACTTAAAAATTAAGATAAACAAAGAGAAACAAATAAACTTACGCGACGATATACTTTGATGAAAATTATTTTGCTCTATATCAATTTCCTCTGCTTCTTCATCACTGTCTTTTCCATGTACAATCTCTAATAATTTAGACACTTGGAATATTTCTCTACTTAAAATAGGCTGCCGATAATGTTCTTTGTGTACTTTATCCGCATGACCCATAAAATTAGCCAAATCAGAAACTTCATGATCTCTTAAATTTAAATTAGTGCACATAGTAGCTATGTGCTTTCTTAAATTAGTTCCTCGCAATGTATTTGGATTTGAAGCTCCACATTCCTGTGAATATTTTCTCATAAGCTCACATGCTCTTAAGTAACGATAATCTCCCTTTAATATGCCAGGTATTCCGAAAAGGTATGGATTTTTTAGATGAACTTTTGCAGTTTCACGATGACTTAGAAGTAATTGTAAATGTTCTAACATTTGCCTATGAAGTAAAACCGGTACAGTGCGGCCTAATTTCCCTCTCATAGTGAATCGAACATATTTTTGTGCTGCTTTCTTTTCTTCATTGCTAAGCGATAGGTAAGACGTACCTACTGTATTTTCATTCACTGATTCATAATTCTGAAAATCTTCAATTAAAGCACGTTCGATTTCTCCAGATCTACGTCGGTTAAATAACTGGATAGACAGCAAACAACATTCTGCCAACGTTTTCCAAGTATTTAAAGAAAATGTTTGCTTTAATGAGTCGGAAGCTGTTTTTAGTGTATCATTTAAATAAGTTTCTAATTTCTTAATATCATCTTGAGATGGTAGTAATTTTTTGGAGTATCTTTTTTTCTGATGCAGTGTTTCAACAGCTGTTCGAGCAATAGAAGATGAATAATCTTCTACTAATAGATTTAAAAATTGTTCTGCAAGTTTTCGTTTTTCTTTATCGCATCTCTTTATCATTACGGTAATGCATCGCTTGCAAAGTTGTTTTAGTAAAGTACCCAAAGATGTTGCTACTGACGGGGTTTTAAGCCAGTTCCTAACTCATTTAAACCTGCTAAAGTTCTAACAGTTCTGAGACAGTTATCATAATTGTCTGGTACAAAAATTGTAAAGAGATCATCGATTTTATCATTTTGATTCTTTATTTCAAGAAAGAGACGACCAATCAGACGCAATTTTTGTCGTATCATGTCATAAAAGTGAGGATCTTGAAATTTTTCACATAGTTTATTTTCAAAATTAATAGCCAATTCATCATATCTTATAATTCTTGTAACATCGTCATCTCTCAATGTTGGAAAAACGCGTTCCCGGAGAATTTTACACACAGATTCATGAATTCGACCAGTAATTTTCCTTGATTTGGATAATATAGTTCTATTGTATGTAGAATTTCGTTTACTGCATCTTCTATAATGATGTCGAAGAGCTGATTTGGAATAGTTACCCTTGCATTGAGGGCATATAGAAAAATCACTAGCATTTTTATTATATTTAACATTAGGACGTCGCATAACTTTTAATTCACCTGTATTGACATCTGAATTAGTATTAAAAAGATAATGTCCATTTTTACGAATTTTGTTAAATAAGATTCTACGCTCTGGTTGTCCCCTAGGAATATTTAAGATATCCTTTACTTCTTTTACATTGCTGTGTTTTCTACTGACAAGGAAAGGGTCGGAAGTGTCCCCCTCCGATTTTAATGAGCTTTGAATATGTTGTAGTCTAGATCAAAATAGGAGACACGTATTTTTTTATAAGTGCTGAGTCGGCCGTTAAGGGGGTGAAACACCTTCTTGAAAAAAATCGATTTTTTCATTTCTCAGCGGATACCGTCGAAGCGATAAGAGATATAAACAAAAGTTTCAAATAAAAGTTTTATGGTCTTTAATGTACTTCAAAATCGTGTAATCAGATTTGTCGAAAATGTCATATTTTTCGAAATCCCCCCCCCCCTCCCTTTTAATGTTTGAAAATTTTTAAATTTGTCTCATAACAAAACTTATAGCTCATTTAACGACAAATTCAATCATATATAATAAAGTTGTATTCCGAAGTCATTATATATATGTATATGGAAATATTACATAAAATACCGTACATAATTATTGCATACAAGAATAACAAATATTCATGGTTGATATCGGTTACAAAGATGATGATCATGAAAGAAATGATTTATACAAAGGGATTTTTTACATCATGCGCAAGAAATTACAGCAATTTCACCGCAAATATCACATGTTGGTTTTAAATTAGTTTTGAAACAAAAATCTACTGGTGTATCAAATTCTTCTGGTTTCTTTTCTAAATAACCACTTTTATACCATGCATATTTGAATAAATTTTTAAACCTTGGTGATGAAAATTGATTATGTGTTAATGATTGTAATTTTAAAATATTATTTCTTGAATGAAGCTTGACGTCAAGATCTAAAAGCATGATGGTATCTGAAAAATGTCTAACAAAATTTTTCCATAAACGAAAACCGAATACATCTAAAGGTTGTATTTTTCCCGTTGCTCCAGCTGGTATAGTTAACAAATTAATATTGTCTATAAAATCTGGTTTGTTTCTTTGAATTATATCAGGACAATGACCAGTCCAAGAATCTAATAATAACACTGATTTTGGTCCAACATTTGGAAAAAACACTTCTTTTATCCAGATCTCAAAATGATGCGATGTTAATTTTCCAGATTTTGATGCCATGACAAAGATATTATTATCTTTAAACATTGTTTCTTTTACTATTGGACCAAATGTTCCAGTAGGTTCTTTTAAAACAATAAACAGAGGCGATAATAATCTACCATCAGCTGAAACAATAGGTTGTATAGTATAACTATGTGTAGTTGCTGATATGGATTGTACTATGCGCTCTACTTTTTTAATACCAATAGGTGATAGTGAACGACCGGAATGAAATTCTAATTGAAATCCACTTTGGTCCGAATTATATACATTTTCAATTCCATATTGTATAATAGAAGATTTAACATTTTCGATAAATGACTTGCTTCGTGCTTCTAAATCTTTGTCTGACGCTAAATTTTTTTTTGTTATAAATTTTGTAATTTTTCTAGATACGATATTATGTGCAAGCTTAAACCTTTTTACCCATGATAATGATGCTGTAAACCCAAGTAGATTTACTTCCTTCTGTGCGCGAAGAGCCCATCGAGCAATATCAATGTCATGAATAATTATTCCCTTTTCAATACCTTCATGGAATTTATTTAACGTATATGTTGAAATTTCTTTCAGTTTATCAAATCTGTTGCCACCTTGATTTACTTGCTGCTCCCATCTTCTTAATTGACGTAATGACGTGACTTTCCGAAATCTATTTCTTATAGATGCAAGAGTTCTTGACTTTTTTGTTCCACTTCTCCATAACTCTACTGCATTTCTTTTATATTCTATTGGTACAGAATCCGCAACACATTCAATTTCTTTTACAAAATATGTGTCTTCTTCTCTTTCTTCATCAATTACAGGTTCTACTTCAGGTATATCAAATTCGTTTTGAAAATCTAATGATGATTCTTCATAAACTTCAAACGCTTCTTCATACATTGATCGAAGCATATTTTCCATCATGTCTTTTGTTTCATTTTCATCTGTTGTAACAGGACTTTCTGGGAATTCCCCAGTCATATACAGTGCAGTGTATAGCAATACTGCTACATTTCTTGGATTAAACATTATCTAAAAAAATTATTAACATTATGTATATTTGTTTTATACATATTAGCAAAAAAATACTTATTAGCAACAAAAATATTTTATTATTTAATGCGTATTAATAATTTGTTACGTTTTCCGAGTTTCATGAAAAATAGAACAGTTTTATCACATAACTTAAATAAAGTAATAAAATATTAATTATAATTTAAATACATTAAAACAAAACAGATAAACCGCAATTTTGAATGAAGTGTAAGTAAAAGCAAAAAACTATAAAAGTTTTAAAAATCGAAAAAGTACATACATACTGTATTGTTGTGTGCGTGGGGCACAATTGTTTTTTCAGGATAACGGCTAGTCTTGTTAATTAACTCGAGCACTTGTTAATTATTTGATAACTGATTTGTGACTGTCCGCCGCTTCTAGGCGATGGCTTTTAACGCCTCCGGTTCTGAACGATTATCGGAGGAGGATCGCGCGGCGGCATGACCAAATAAAATCATTGGTTATTTCTAAAGTGGCGTGATCAAAATGCAAGCGAAGGAAGTCCGAAGACTTCCTCGCATTTTATTGCAATTCAGCGCTATTTCGAGAGTGATTTCTTCCTCTGTTTGATGACTTGGCCGTGTGATACTGGCTGTATCAGCACTTCGGGCAGCTGACTTTCTTATCGCGACGCATTTTTTCGCTCGCTTTATAAGTTATAATCCTTTTAATTATTTTCTTATATATATAAATATATTTACTATCGCGCTCGCGTATATTCGATAGACGCTTTAATAGTAATATGTGTTCCACTGCACGCAGTTGTTAATAAAATAATATATTGCACCAACTCATTTCGCGAATGCGACATCTGTTTATTCATAGAATTGAATCTATTAACATCGGCATCTGATCAATAATTTTCCTTGTCCGACTAGTTTTATTTTTCATGCATTAAAAACATTACTTTTCCATATAAATTATATGTATATTTATTGTCACATAATATAGACATATATTATAATTATAATTATTATATAATTTATAATTATATTTATAAATATAATTTCTATAATTTATAAAAATATATTCTCATAAATTATTTATTGCTAATTTATGGTTGCCTCTGTGAGTTTGCGAAGAAAAATGACTGTCGCTGTGAATAACGAGCGTCATAAGGCGGATAAAGCGGGCGTATAGTAGTGTATAGGGATATTTTTAATTTATTTCTGAAAAATGTGACTTCGGAATACAACTTTATTATATATGATTGAATTTGTCGTTAAATGAGCTATAAGTTTTGTTATGAGACAAATTTAAAAATTTTCAAACATTAAAAGGGAGGGGGGGGGATTTCGAAAAATATGACATTTTCGACAAATCTGATTACATGATTTTGAAGTACATTAAAGACCATAAAACTTTTATTTGAAACTTTTGTTTATATCTCTTATCGCTTCGACGGTATCCGCTGAGAAATGAAAAAATCGATTTTTTTCAAGAAGGTGTTTCACCCCCTTAACGGCCGACTCAGCACTTATAAAAAAATACGTGTCTCCTATTTTGATCTAGACTACAACATATTCAAAGCTCATTAAAATCGGAGGGGGACACTTCCGACCCTTTCCTTGTGAGATGACGACTCAGTTTGGATTGTTCCGTGTGGCAATAAACACAAAAATCTTTCTTATTTCCAGTTTCAACAGTTTTTACAAACATATTTGTGTCATCTGGCGCATGTCTAGGAGAAAGTGACCTTTCTAGAGTTGTATTATGTGATGTTTTAGAAATTTGTAAATCTTGATTTTTGTCTATCATCGAAGTTTTCGAATTATTTTTATCTTCTACATTACTGTTTTCAGAAGTATCTGAATCAGGTCTATAAGATGAATCATTTGATTCACTGATTGAACCAGTACGACTTACTTCATCTTCGTCTTCTGCAATAAGAAATTAAATGTTTACTACTACTCTTTTACTTAATATATAAAATAATTATTTTCAATACATATTTAATAGTGTCCAGATATTCTAAAATATAATGCGTAAAAATGTCAAAATTACTATTATAAATTAAAATGTATCTAATTGATTCTAATGATAAATTTTAATATAAAATTACAATATGAAATTGTTATACCTTCTTCTCGTACGTTTATTAAATTAAAACGAGGTGGGTATGATACATCGTCAAAACTATTATCACAATATTCATTTATGCTGTAATTTATAGCTTGAGAGTCAAATGTTTTTTGTTCTGTTATTTCAAGCGGTGATAAAATATTCCTGCATCACATTATAATTTTAGTAAAAATGTTTTTAATTTAATAGCAAACGAAAAAAAAAGCAACCCATTATTACCCATTATTATTAGAATGAGTGAGCAAATCCAAACTTATAGATGACCGTTGAAAATCTAAAAAAATTTTAACAAAAATGATAAATTTCAAGTAAATCCAATAAAATCGAAAGACCATCAAATTTATACATAATATATACTATGTATAATATATATAATATATATTATATATACTATGTGTGTATTTCTTTTACCTTGCTCATTTAATTCACCTATGCTAAAATCTAAAATGTTTTGACAATCCACAATAGGTTCTGTAGAACGTTGATTAGAATTATCTGGTAGGTTAACTATATTAAAAGTAATCAATTCTGTATATTCATTATTAGTTGCTTCTGCACCTAAAATAATGTTACTTTATAATAATGTATAATAAATAATCATAGTTATTCTCAATATTGCTAACTCTATGATATATTATATATGCAAATAATTTTTTTATTGTAATATGTAATATTAAAATTTTTTGTCAAATTGGAAATATTAATAGAAACTTAATTTAATAATTTAAAAACAAGTACAAATAAAAGCACAATTTATTGAAAGCAAATTATTCAAGGCTTAATAAACATAATCTATATAAAAAGGATAATTTAATACAATAATATTAATATTTATACCAATATTATTGAAAATGTTAGGCTTTTTATTTGTAGTATCTTTTGCAATATTTGATACATCTCTGTTTTCTGACTCTTCTCTATTATGCCTGTCAACAGATACTTAAGAAACGTGTTTATTAATTACAAATAAAAAAAAAATAAAATTGAAACAAGTTATTTTCATTAACGTTTAACAATACAGTACTAAACGTAAAGTGCAAAAGTAATGAAAAATATTCAGTTAAATAAAAAAAATATTTCTACTTGTGTCATTCGAGATTTCAATTATATCTTTTTCTGTTAACTTTATGTTATTTAAATTGTTAGATATATTTCCATCTTGTGTGAAATTTCCATTTTGCTGTAATTTGTTCGTATTGCGTCTAGGCACTAAAAACATGTATAAATGTTATTGTTAACTAAAGTGCAAATATAAATAATAATAAATATATTTTTTATTACCATTATATTTTTTAATCCGCTTTTTCGTATTAGTCATCAGGCCTGTTTTTTTATTTAGAGTGCACAAATTTTCCTTTTTATTACCATTATATTTTCTATTCTGCTTTTTTCATTTTAATATTCATCTGGCTTGTATTTAGAGTGCATAAATTTTCCTTATTTTCAAATAATGCAATTTTTCTTGAGGTTCTTTCATTAACATTGCTATTATAGACTTTAACTATAAATAAATGAAATAATAATATTAAGTTTTCTAATCCTTATACTTTCTAAATTGTAACAATGTGGGTTTACTTACTGGACTGCTTTTTATTTTTTATATCATTTTCATTTTCCATTTTAACTTTTAGGGTTTCCAATTTTTCATAATTATCTAAGGATTAATAAAAGGAAAAAAATTTATTACAAACCAAATATAAACAAATATTTAATCTAGTCTTTTGTCAAAAAATAGTCAAAATAGAATATTCTTTTAAATATAATATAAGAGTGACACAATGATTTAATTGAATAGCAATAAAGTATTATATTTTAATCTATTTTTGAATAATGCAAAAGAGTAATCTTTGTATTACGAAGTTAAAGTTACTTTTATAAGTAAGTAGCATTGTGATAAATATAAATTTAATTTATATATATATATATATAACATTAAAATGTAAACTCGTATTAACATTAGGTTACATTAATTTAAGTGCCACACAATTAAAATAGTATGTTGCAAAGATACTAAAAATTTTTACTACGCATATAATTTTTACATACTTTCATAGGCAATAACTTCGCCAGCATATCGTTTGCCATTTTTGTATTTAATACTACAACTGCTTTTTCTTTTTATTATGTCTGTTTCTTTGCAGATGTAATATACATTATCAGAAAATAAAACTAATGCAAACATATTTTGTCTTTAACTCTGGAAACTAGAAACTTTGAATTAAATTCAGCATTACGCTTACAATTAACTAATGTATCTTCTAACAGAATGCTGTTAATTATTATAGAATTATATGTGCAAAAAATATATATTTATGAAATGTTTAGTTAATCATCGAATGGAACAAACTTAGTAGCCATAAAACTTAGTTTAATACTTTAATTATTTTGTTGACTCACTTCAGGAAAATAATTAGTTATAACCTTTATATCAGTTATAACCTCTATATTAAAAACATGAAATTTATGAGATGACTGCTACAAATTAGCAATATCAGAGATATTGTGCTGAATTTGTGTACAAAACACTTTCCTGCATAGAAAATAAAGATTAAATAATTATAGATGTGCATACGAAATAAAATTCAAGTTTGATAATATAAAACATGATGATTAAGTTAAAATTAAAATAACGCAAAAACAATTAAAATAACACAAAAACAATTACTGACAAATATTTACATACTAAACCCGTTTGTTAACAAGCGAATCATGCATATTCAATAAAATTTTTACGTAATAATACATTACATCATGAACTACTAAGTATAATAAAACAATTGGTATAATAAAACAATAAAAACAATTGAACATATAGTCAATCAATTGAAAGCGCCCTCTGCAACTCTTATGGCTGTTCCGAAATTCACTGGCAGTATTGCTAGCATGTCATTATCCTTGTCTAACACTTGGTAAACAACAAAGATGATGATATGCTAGCAGTACTGCCAGTGAATTTCGGAACACAACCTATGTAACGTGCGACAAAACAGTTTAAATTTAAAAATCATTCAGATCAATTCACAATAAAATTACAAATTACAATAAGAATTCTGTGTCCATTACATATCAATAATTTACAGTAGTTTACGTATAATGCCCCAGTCCCATTAAAATACTATACATAAGAACCTTCCTTTTTTCGATATAATGTTTATTATAATGCATACAAACTACAACTAACTATGAAATATAATGCATACAGCTATTGCAAAAACATGTATGCTGCTTTTAGCACTATGTATATCGTTTATAATAAGTTCTTGATACAGTTTTTAATGGTACCGACAATTAACGAATTATAAAAAAAATTAAATTTTCATGTATCTTTGTTCATTGAATATACATATAAAAATAATAATCAAATACACATTAAAAGATCAATGTAGACGAATGTATACATATGTATATGTCACTTGTAGATGGTCCCCGTATCTACCGTATCATAAAAAATATATATATATATATATACAATATATGTGTATCCACTCCTATATAACCAATAATAAATGAATAATGAGACTTTAACAAATAAAATATTCACTTATAATAAGCTAATAACGAAATTTAACCAAATACTAGCGGCCCATGACACAAATAATAATTTAAATTGATCTTACCTGAAAATCGAATAAGAATACCTTATATGACGAAGTCACGTGACCCCCTCCTGAATACCTGAAAAATTAATATAAAAGGCACGAAAGTAAACAGATTGTAGTGCCGCCTATCGCAAAATGCAGCAACTAAGTTACAACTCTGTTTTTTAACTTTTTTAGTTTTTTTACTTACAAATCGATTACCTCGTCGTATGTTTTTATGCGTATTTTAATCGTGAAAAAGGATTTGTCATTCTATGTAACCAATACAAATTTTTCAGTGCAGGAGTAAAATAATCGATCAGTCGGTAAAAAAGAACGTTCAGCATCCCCTTAAGACGCTCGCTCCCTCCGATACCGCGGATCTATGCGCCTTGAAGCGCATAAACGGAGCGTTAATCATGAATCGTCGCTTGTACGTCGCGCGTAAACGCAACGTGTGGCCCATCGATATGAGAGACGCTACGGAGCGCCCTTCTCGTTCGCCGACTGCTTCAAGTTCCTCCCCCGCAATCTCACTCGCATATCGGCCATGCATCAGAGATCCTCGAGCGATATTGCGATATTCGCCGGCGACTACGTCTACCTCGCCAATTCGAATTTTCGTCTTAAAGCGAGATGGCCTAGATCCGTCGAATACGTCGGATTTCCCCGCGACGCTAGGATAAACGTCGCGATAAACACGCACGGGCGTAGCTATGTCATATACAACGACGATAAAATAGCCGAGATAAACGACTGCCCGATGACCGCTACGACGCTATGCGGGATACGTTTTCCGGAATACCATCCGCGATAACGGCGGCCTTCCGCCACATCGACGGTAATCTCTATTTCCTGAAGAAACGCGAGTATTACGCGTACAACGAGTTCATCGACGCGATAATTTCGGCCGGTCCCTTCAATCTTAGTATACTGGGAATAGATTGAGCGAACTCGTCTCCAAGCTGTATCGTCTGGAATACGCGTCCTTTGGAAGACCGCGCAACGACGATGACGATGACGACTGAGATCAGGAAATCCTGAAACCTAATGTTAAGATTACATTTAATATGCTGTTCTAAATCGCTGTTCTAAACTGCTTCCGCTGAATTAATTAACGCGCATAACGCACACGTCGAGAAAAAAAGATATCGAAACGACGATCGAGATTATATATACGACGCAATCTCGATCGATGCTCGCGACATTTCCAACGATACTCGTGATTAACGCGCGTCCGATTCTAAGCGAGCGTCTCCGATGAATCTCTCTCTCTCTCCTCGCAATAACCAACGTTAACGACGCCGTCGCAACCGCCACCACCGCAGTGTTTTCCTACGAACATCGAAGCCCTGTTCGCGAGACCGATTATGTTCGCTGGACTCGGACAGGAGTACCGCAAAGTGTTCGGGGACCCATCCGCGACGCCCACGACTCCGTCGGCGCCGCCGATGATGGGCCCCTTCGTCGCCCCGCCGCTCCCGCCTAACCGTCGAGAAGATTACGCGGCTTCCGCCAAGGACGAGGATACCACCCGCGATCGTTCCGACACTCCGCCCGTGATCAAGAAAGCTCGATTGTACACCGAGGACGAGTGAGTATGCGCGACGCTTCGCGAGTTACCTCGCCCGAGCGCTCTCGATCTCCGCTTCGATCGGCTATTTCGTATAATAGCGTCGTCTTTTTTTTTCTCCAATCTCGACAGGTGGAATAGAAACTGACTGTTCAAACGCGAGATCAATTTCGCGAAACATCCGATTCGCATATTGGGAAGACGATATCCGCTGACCAAGACGGCGTACAAGTACATCGACATCGCTGTAGCCATGAAGCGCGAATCTCAAGTCGACATCGTCCTAGGAGACTGCCATGGAAAGGAGATATCTCTGACGCCCGATATGTGGAAGGATCTGCTCGCTCTGCGCAACGTTATACTACCGTATTTCGAGAACGATTTGGACGAGGCTGTGGCGACGTCCATAATCGTCGTGACGCTTCGATTCGGCAAGATAAACAATCTGAAGACGTTGCGATTCAAGACGCCGAAAAATCGCATCGCTCTGTCGCACTCCACCGTGAAGGCGCTGTTCGTCCTCGAGCTATGCATCAATCGCATCGTCGCGTCGTTGACCGGCATACTCGAGACCGTAGACGCCAAGTTATCGCGTTTTCTAGATATCGCGACGGAGACCGACCACCCCGGCAATATTCCGGACGTGATTCGTCGACACGAGCACTTCAACGCGAACGATCTGATCGATTGCGAATTACACGCTCTGCTATTCGGACTCTATCACAATTTATAAAACTCTACGCGCGACGAATAAATGTATCGTGATCGCGATATCGATCTCGAACCGTATACTTACGCGTATAACTGCGCTCGAATAAGACGAAACGATCGCGAATACCGATATTATTCTCAACGTATGTATCTACACATGTAACTTCATGATATAATAAAAAATTTTACACGTAATTTATTCTCTCTCTCTCTTTCTCTCTCTCCTCGATTTACATCACCCTCGTCTCTCCTCGATTTGCGACGAATTCCCTGCTCCTCCTCGAAATAAATCTAATATACATCATATATTATATATTATATAAATCGTATATTATATCTCTTCCAGACTCGCGTCGAATACATCCACTCTATTATTAACGTCGACTTTATCTCTATCTCCGTCTCGCGCGTCGAAATGACGCGAGCCGGCGGAAGCGCCCGCGGTCGCCTATCGCGCGACGCGTTCGACGGGGCGATCGCCGCTTATCGCGCGCGCCTAGCGCGCCGCGTCCAGAGACGCTCCTGACGCGCCGTATCCAGGGACGCTTCCGACGCGCGCGCTCTCTCTCCCTCTCTCTCGCTCTCCCGCTCTCTCCCTCTCCCTCGCTTTCACGCTAAATCCCTCTCCCGCCCGCTCCCCTCGCCCCGCGGCTCCCTCGCCCTCCCCCTCCGCGTGACGTCACCACCCTCCGTTTACCCATCCAACGGCGAGCGGCTCCCCTCGCCCTACCTACCCCCCCTGCTCATCCGCGCCGCCGTCACCTTGCCCCTCAGATATCATTCTATCTCTCTCGCTCTTACGGACCTCTCTCTCGCACTCGTGGAAAAAATGGATTAGAATCGCCCTATTCTCCCTACTTATATTATTTAAAAATATGTAATATATACGAGTATGTAATATATGTACACACACACACACACACACACACACACACACACACACACACACACACACACACACACACACACACACACACACACACACACACACACACACACACACACACACACACACACACACACACACACACACACACATGTAACATATATTTTTATCAAAATTTGTGTTGTTTTAGAAAAACGTCGCCAATAATCCTCTATAAATGAAGTTGCAAATCAATTTAAAAATTTACAAGAAAAGCATACTGAAGACTTTCATGTAATTATTAGCAATTACTCGATATTTGTAGATTTTTTTCTAATGTGGATATATATATATATATATATATATATATATATATATATATATACAAGGTGTGTTAAAAAAAAAAGGTGACTTTTGAAATTTCGGGCTACGTACATTCGATTTTCGAATTTTTTTTTGTTATGTTGGTACACATGTCCCCAACATATGTTGACATTATCAGCTGTTTTGCATGTTTGGTTTGTTTTTCACAGATATAAGGGTTAGACGTGTTTTGGTGTGCTTGACGATTTTTTGCTATCGAAAAAAATGGCTCAAAGAATCTGTATTAAATTTTGTGTGAAAAATAAAATTAAGTGCTCTGACGTACTTGAAATGTTGACTGCGGCATTTGGCGCGTCTACTCTGAGCAAAAAAAATGTTTACAAGTGGTACAAGCTCTTCACAGAAAGTCGAGAAGATGTTAATGACGATGCCCGCCGTGGACGCCCCAACACGTCAACAACCGATGACAACGTCGAAGCAGTGAAGAAAATTGTTATGGAGAATCGTCGAATCATTATTAGAGAAGTTGCTGAGGATGTCGGCATATCGGTTGGCTCATGCCATGCAATTTTTTCGGGTGTTTTGGGCATGCAACGTGTGGCGGCGAAGTTTGTTCCGAAATTGCTGAATTTCGATCAAAAACAACGTCGCGTAGACATTGCTCAGGAGCTGTTGAATGCCGTCAACGATGATCCAGATTTGCTCAAAAGGGTCATAATTGGTCATGAGTATATGGTTATAACGTCGAAACCAAAGCCCAATCATCCCAATGGAAGCGGCCAGAAGAGCCAAGACCGAAAAAAAGCTCGTCAAGTTAGGTCAAATGTGAAGGTTTTGTTCACTGTTTTCTTCGATTACAATGGCGTGGTGCATCGTGAGTTCTTGCCATGCGGTCGTACGGTCAATAAGGAATATTACCTTGAAGTTATGCGCCGTTTACGTGAAGCAATACGAAAAAAACGCCCGGAATTGTGGAAGAACCAGTCATGGATATTGCACCACGATAATGCGCCAGCTCACACGTCGTTGCTTGTTCGTGATTTTTTGGCCAAAGTCAACATCGTAACCATGCCTCAGCCACCGTATTCACCGGACTTAGCCCCCTGCGACTTTTTCTTGTTCCCAAAACTGAAAAGACCCATGAAACGACGGAGATTTGCCACGATTGAGGAGATAAAGACCGCATCGCTGGAGACCATATCAAAAAGCGCATATCAAAAGTGCTTCGAGGATTGGAAAAAGCGCTGGCACAAGTGTATAATATCTGAGGGGGATTACTTTGAAGGGGACAGAATAGATATTGATGAATAAATAAATATTTTTCGAGAAAAATAAAAAGTCACCTTTTTTTTTGAACACATCTCGTCTATATATATATATATATATATTTCTCGATACGTTCGTTATAGTTGTACGATCAAAATTATGCGTGTATCAATTCTTTGCATTCCATTTAACCTACCTTCTGCATTCATCCATAATAAATTTGTTGAAATATTGAATAATTAATTTTTACCTTTCAATTATTTCAATTACTCAGTTGTTTAATGTAAATTAATTAATTTACTTTACAATTAAATTAAACGCGATTATTTAATTAACAGAAAAAAATTACACTTTATTTTTATAGAACATCGTCGCTTCAGTGAATTGATAACGTCCGTTAAATTTTGCATTCAAGAAAATTCTTATTTAAATGTGCAACAAGTAAGTCGACAAGCAAATAAGATTAATAAGGCTAGTAAAATTTAGTATATTAAAACAAATAAATGAAAAATAAAGCGGTAAATTCTGTGCGACAGAATGAAAAAAACTTTATTTATTTAATGTTAAATTCTTGAATGTCGCCAGTAGATAAAATAAAAGACGAAATTTAAATCGACCACACTAGCAATTTATTGGTTGATAATGTATTCCAACAGTTTCGACAGTGGGTTTTTGTCCTTATCAAGTGAACTAAAAATTATTTCCAGTATTATAAACAGTAAATAAATTACAGTAATTTGAAATAAAAAGTGAACAAAAAATTATATACATACAGTATCTTAGTTAACTATTGTGAGAAATAAGGAAATCACTGTGTCAAAATTCCATCATATCAACCTCTCCAAACAGAGAAAAACTAAACAACCTTTATTAGTATATCATAAATATTGTTAAATTCTCAGTGTCCTTTTGTAAGTAAATAGTGTTGTCAAACTTTTTGATAAAAAACATTTCAGCAATTTCTCTCATGTTTTTCATTATGTAAAATAATCGGTATTGACCAATCAAAGTCATGATTAAATTCCAATTTATGTCTGCTAATAACGGAAAGATTACTTTCGTGCAATTTAATGTTGTTTGAAAATGTTCTTTGACACGAGTGCCTAAATGTTTTTTCGTTTGGCCAATATATGACGTATTACAGTCTAATTTATAAACGACTTCAGTCCTACTATTAACAGGCAATCTATCTTTTCCACGTTTAATCAATGCATTAAGTTTTTTAGGTATAGACAACATTACGATCTTTATTTATTTAAATAAAATAAAATTATAACATAAAAATAAGTAGTACATAATAACGCATTATATTGTATATTATATTACGCATAATAACGCATAATATTCTGCATCTTCATTAATTCATGGTTTTCTTATTTATATTTTTTTCATACACACTGAGTATTATCAAATGATAACATGATACACGTTAACCTCTAATCTCTTGTGCACGAATCAGACGAGTCATGGCTGCATACATTGTGGGGCCGGTAGTGAAAAGTAAAATATTGAGTTGGTAAGATAGTAGAAAAGACGGTAAGATAGTAAAAAAATTTGTAAAATATTTGTAAATTGATAGTAAAAGAATGGTCTCATAACGGTTTAATGCAAGGTAAGCGAAGTTGAATGAACTTAAAACACGCACTCTCTCTCGTCATTCATTGTCCGGTCAAAATCCAATCCAATTTGTGATAAGCCGAATTCTCGTTAGCTGTCGATAAATCCATTTGAATTCTCGACGTTGCCTGACTTTCATCGCGTGGAGATGGGGACGGCGCGTGAGCGTTATACGCTCTTTCGAAACTCTTAATGTTTTTAATTTTATTTTTTTCATTTTACATGTAGATATATAAAAAGATATAACACGTATAATTATAAAATTACAATTTATTTTCAATTATATTGTACAAGTGGACGGACAAAATGCGGAACAAAATAATGCTACTGCTATTGCTAGTCCTCTTCCTCGACTGACTGCAACGAGCCAAATAAGACAACCTTTTCTCTTTCCAGATCGCTGAAAAAGGAAGGAGTAGATGGCGGAATAGAGGGCGGAGAACATGAAGGGAATCTTGGTAGAGAGCCGAGAACAACATCCTCTTATTCTTCCACCTCCTCATCCTCCACCTCCTCTTCCTCCTCCATTTCCTCCTCTTCGATCTTCTGTTCTAAATTCTCTTCCTCCATCATTTCATCCCATAGCCAATATGCCGGATATTTTTTTACTATTTTACCATCTGGATTCAGTACCATGATGTTTTACCTTTTATTAGCATTAGGAGCCGACTACGTCCAATCTTCAATCTGCTACGGTCTTATACAGTGTCCCAAAAGTCCCGGACCGGTTGAATATTTCATAAACTATGCACTTTAGAAAGAAATGTTTCAGACAAAAATTGTATGGCTTGAAGGGGCCATCAGATAGTGACAATAATTTGACCTTGGAGAGTCATTTGAAGGTGACGTAAAGGTCATCTTTAATTTCTTAAATGGAACTCCCTATGTTTTATTACATATTCGTGTAGCTTATCTCGAGAGCTTTCCAAAACACTATAATAAAGTATTTCTTCATTGAGTACTTTTCGAGTTATGAGGCTTGAAATCATTTCTTAATTTTGCATAAAATATCTAGTAAAATATTCATTTTTCGATTATCTTACCTTAATACTTTTATGTACAAAATAATGAAAGGAATCAATTGGTGTAAAGAAAACACATAGTTGTTTTAAAAAAAATATGTAATTGTTAATTGCAATATATACAGGGTGGGCCATTTTAAGTGATCCACTCAAATATTTCGGAAAATAATGAAAAATCAAAAAAATGTTTCAGATAAAAGTTGTATGGCTTGAAGGGGGCCATCAGATAGTGGCAATGATTTGACCTTGGAGAGTCATTTGAAGATGACGTAAAGGTAATCTTCAATTTCTTAAATGGAACTCCCTATTTTTTATTACATATTCGTGTAGCTTATCTCGAGAGCTTTCCAAAACACTATAATAAAGTATTTCTTCATTGTACTTTTCGAGTTATGAGGCTTGAAATCATGTCTTAATTTTGTATAAACCGTAAAATATCTAGTAAAATATTCATTTTTCGATTATCTTGCTTTAATACTTAAGTACAAAATAATGAGAGAAATCAATTGATGTAAAAAAAACACATAGTTGTTTCAAAGAAAAAATATGTAATTGTTAATTGCAAATTACATATTTTTTCTTAAAAATAACTATGTGTTTTCTTTACACCAATTGATTCCTCTCATTATTTTGTACATAAAAGTATTAAAGCAAGATAATCGAAAAATGAATATTTTACTAGATATTTTACGGTTTATACAAAATTAAGACATGATTTCAAGCTTCATAACTCGAAAAGTACTCAATGAAGAAATACTTTATTATAGTGTTTTGGAAAGCTCTCGAGATAAGCTACACGAATATGTAATAAAAAATAGGGAGTTCCATTTAAGAAATTGAAGGTTACCTTTACGTCATCTTCAAATGACTCTCCAAGGTCAAATCATTGCCACTATCTGATGGCCCCCTTCAAGCCATACAACTTTTATCTGAAACATTTTTTTGATTCTTCATTATTTTCCGAAATATTTGAGTGGATCACTTAAAATGGCCCACCCTGTATATATTGCAATTAACAATTACATATTTTCATCAAACGTCGTCTACAAATCTATAATACGTAGGTACAGTAAAACTTAATGAGTCTAAGCAATGTATCTCCAAGTCGTCCATCACCATATCAGCCAGAATAGGTGACAAAAGAGAACCCATAGGACTGTCGAAGATCTGTTCATAAAAACGTCCGTTAAATGAAAAGCAGGTTGAATCTAAAATCGTCTCTACAGCAAACAAAAATTGAAATAAGTTAAATTTAGTATTTTTCGAAATGTCATCCCAACGCCTTCTTATGGCGTTAATAACTAGCTCCTTGGGAACATTTGTAAATAGAGACGTTACATCCAGAGAAACCATGACATTCTCTTCACTGATAACTGTGTTCTTTATATTATCAGCAAAGGACCAACCATTTTTGACGTAAGAATTTGGTTTCTTTATTGATTTATATAAGATGTTGTGGATGTCAATTAATTTATCAATTTATAATCTTTGCAGTATGTACTTGATAAGGACCACAACCATATGGTCGAAACGTCGTAACAATAAACTAAATTTCTGGCTAGTTTGGTCGACTACATTTTTTCAACAATCCTTAGAAAATAATACTCTTTTTTGGAAATATATTCCTTTTTAAGCAATTTCCGAAGAGTACTATTCAACTCTCTTTCTATCTTTAATGATAGATTTTTTTTGATAGTGGAATATGTACTGTTGTCCTGTAATATATTTTCCATTTTGTTGATGTAATATTCCCTGGTCATGACAACAATGACATTGCCTTTGTCAGCTCTTGTGAATAATATATTATTAGGATTATCACGACAAAACTTGGTTGTTAATTTATGCATTTTATGAAGTTTAATTTGTGTTCAATCTGTTGTATTTCTATTGTGTAAGAAACGAGAGAGTTGTCAACAATCTACCTCCATTCATATAGAGAGAAATTTCCAAACACCATTCCATCTCTTTTAATAATTTTTATAAAAAACTCCAATATACTCACAAAAATAAATTTAAATGGCTCTTACAAAAAAAAGGAAGAATATTATCAGATTAGAATCTTCGAAGCATACAGTAATCTCAGAACATAATATAAATAAACAACATGCGTTTGATTGGGAAAACGTTAGAATTTTAGACACAGAGATTCATTACAAAAAGAGACTTATCTCTGAAATGTTACACATTAAAGAACAAAAACATGGAATTAACTTGAACACAGATACAGAATTACTCGACAGTGCATATTTCGATATTCTAGACGAGTTATCTAACGGATAATCGTTACTTTGTTTTTGTTTTTATTTTGTCGCCTACACGTTATTTTCAACTTTTATCATGACACATATTGTACTAACAGTCATGGTTCGAATTCCGAAACAGTAAGAAGTCTTTAAGACTATTATGACTCTCGCAGAAGCAAATTTTGACATTTACGTAAGCAATTTTAATTATCATTGACTTCAACATTAGTTACTCGTTCATTATTATTAATAGATATTGCGTCAGTACATAACAATTATTGTTTTTTTTTGTTTTTTTAAATACTCATGGAAATTTCAATAACTCATTTAATGTAGTTTTTCATTTCTTTATCTAATTTATTCCTATTAACAATATGAGATGGATTGACTCGGACACAACTTGACATAACCGATTTTAAATCAACAACTTCTCGCTTCCCAACGAAGAAGATTGTTTGAATGGGACGTTAATTGTCTCCCTGCGTTACTCCGTTTCCTATCGTCGAAACGTATAAATGCGATCCGTAGAAGTATTTGAGGGCTTCTTATTATTCTTTATCTACGCTCTGATGATTGTTTCACATTTTGACTAATTTATAATTGTATTTTGTGACCAATTTAATATATTGTTTTTAATATATTTGTTTTGTTTAAATATCATACTAAAGAAGACTAAGTTAAGTCGAAACGTTTGTGATCTTTTAATTAAACGAACTTATAATTAATTGGTTTATTTATTTTTATTTCTAATTTATTAATTTGCTCATATTGTCGGCCCTTTAATGTTAATTTGATTATTATTGCATTAATCTTGATGTTACAAATTTTGACATTTCACAAATATGTCAAGTAATTGTAACACAATGTAATAACATGTATATTGATGTAAATAATTGTGTTCCATCCGTAGTGCAAACCTCAAATCAAAGACAAATTTAATCGAAATTTCTGGAAATAGAGCAATAATCAGAGGTTCCATATATCAAGGTCATGATATGCTTTCTGATGCTACTAGAGGGAAACAATGCACTGCAAAATGCGGCGGTTGCTATAGTTATGTCTTTATTACATGATCTTCCAAGTTGACAAAAATCTTATTGATACTACTTTATTGATAGGAAATATGTTATATATAACATATATATCAAAGCGTAAGGATCCTCATCTTGCTGAAATCAATAGAGAATTTTTATCAGTTGATGAATTACACACAGAAATTGAAATCTTTGGAAAAGTTATTAATCTTTTAATTACTCAGGATAATAGCATCAGGACATTTACATAATGACAATAATGCAGAAGGATTTCCTAACTTGAAAAATGCTTTAAATATTTTCTTTCAAGATCATAATTATGATATATTAACTACAAATGGAATTTCTGTTGCCCTATTTAAATTTGATAATAATTTTTGGATATTTGATTCTCATTCAAGAGGATCAAAGGGTAGACCAGCAAAATGATACAGCATGTTAGATTTCCAACAACGTTATCAATGTTTCATAAGTTAAAAAGTATTTTATCTAAATCTTCAAATATTATTTTTCTCCAGAATATGCGTCAATGCCGTTGCCACGGATGGATTCTGTTGCTCGTTGATCAAATGGGGCGTAAAGACACGTTCGACATCTTCCTACATACATCCCTATCTTTCTCTGGACTAATCAGTATACTATAACTGCTATTTATCCTCATATGCATTATAATGAACAAAGTCAAATACATGATAAGAATATTGAGAGTGCAGTAGATTTAAATTTAAATATTCAGAAAAATATTGAGAATACTACAGATTTAAATTTAAATATTAAAAACAGCAATAATGATATTGTCATTACGTTTTCAGTTTTATGGCCAATTGATGAAATTATACCTGACGTTCAGTTTGTTATTGAAAAAAATGTACAAGATATTCCGTTATACACATTGAGGCGAAAAACTACAGAACCTATACAGATGTATATTGAACTTCGAGTTGAATAATTAGCTTGGTTTTTTCTTTTTCCGAAAGGACGGAATGAACTTCATGAACAATATACTATGTAACGCCACGACAATATAATATGTAACGCCATTAGATTATTGTCAAGTATGTATTATATATCAGGATTTCAGATTTCAACGAAATGATTACTTATTTTATTCGTTTTCTGTTATGGAATGTTATTGAACTCGGCAAAATGTTGGCGTTTGTCTTGGATAGATTAAGACAAGGAAATACTATTCCTGAAAGTCTTGTACAAAATTTGCATATTAATATGAGAGCTTTACGTGGCTCTTATGACAAACTGCATGTAGTGGTTTAATTACTATGGTTCGTAATTTGGGCCCACCACAATGATTTTTAACATTAAATTGCAACGATCTTAATTGAAAAGACATATTGCAAGCATATCTTATTGCAGCTGGCAGAAAAGGGGAAAATATAGATAACTTGCAATTTGATGAAAAATAACGATTAATTGTTAAGCATCCGGTAGCATTATCTCGTCATTTAATGGTTCGTGTTCATGCTATCATTCGTGTATTGCAAAATGATGACACTTTGTTAGGTGGAAAATTAATAGATTTCTAGTGGACAGTAGAATTTCAAAATAGAGATAGTCCACACTTACATATGCTATACTGGAATAAAGGAATTCCACTATTCGAGGATCCAGATGGTATTGCTCTTATTGATAAGATTGTATCGTGCACATCTTCTACAGGAGATAACGAATTAGATGCATAGCACGGGTCCAAGTGCATAAACATACTACTACGTGTTATAAAGATAGACAACCCGGCAATGTCGATTTGGTTTTCCTAGAAGAATTAATGATAGAACAATGTTGCTTGGACCAGATAAAGCTATTCGTAATAATGGACGTTTTTGTATATTAAAGCGCAACTCTACAGATCTTTATATCATTAATTATAATCCTACACTTCTTAAATTATGGGGTAGTAATATTTGCAACCTTGTGGAAGTATTACGGGCATAGCCTATTATACAGCTAAACATATGCAGTTAAACATGAACATCACGATGTTGGTCAAGCAATTAAAGCACAATTAATAGAGTGCACAGGTATGATGGAGACATAGGAAAGCAATCATTCGCTATATTAATGACTATACTTCGACATAGGCAGATATCTACTTGTAAATGTGCATTTCGTTTATGTCATTTAAAATTACGTGATAGTTCACGAAAAATTGTTTTTGTAAACACATGCTTTCTACAAGAACGTTATCGTATGTTTACGTTGCGATGGTTACATTAATAACGTATACGCAAATATATTTAATCGCTATTGTTTACGTCCGGAAAATTTGGACGATCTCAGTTTAGCTGAATGTGTTGTTACGTATGAATTGTATATCATGATTCAATAATTATGAAGAAGATGGAGATATGGAAGTTTATAATGAAGAAAATGATGTAATTCCAACTAAGTATATTCGTTTACAAGATGGTACGAGAATGAAACAACATACACGGCCTGCAGTGTTAAAAAAACGCAATATTATACTCAATTTAGAAATCGCGAATTATTACATACTTTTATAGTTATTTAGTAGTTCACGTTCCTTTCAAAAATGAAAAAGAATTACTTCAGGGATATGAATTGGCAGAACAAGCATTTAACGCAAAGCGTCATCTATTCAAACCTCTATGTAACCTCTATTAAAACCTCTACGTAAGGGTATCACGTCTCAGTGACTTACTTTTCCCCTAGATACCTCAGTTCTAGAGTAAAGTGCGCTCTCTTTTCAACAACCTGCTTACACCGGCTATACCTTGGGGATGCCGAAAGCGAGGATCTGACTTATCGATTATGGAAGAATGAGGAAGCCGCGATAACTCTATAATATGATAGATTGATTAAATGAGACGCGTTTATTTGATACAAATACGTGTGTAAGGAGTATCTAAAATGAAATTTCGAAATTCTCTATTAATTTCATTAGTTGATCGATATTAATATCACCTGCGATATATTGATCTATGAATTCTAATAATATATCAAGAATTTGAGCTTGCTCGTTGGCTGTTAAAGTGAAAAAATCTTTATCGTCGCACGAAGGCTTCATTGGAGAGTCTGTAAATAGTTCTCTATCTCACACTGATTTTCCGGTAACTGAGATTTTAATTGAGTTATTAGATCCGCTGGTTTTGAGAAAGGGCCTTCGATAGCATCTTTATATTTGATAATCTCTAAGTAATAGTTATAAAAAGAGTCAAATTCTACGTTTGTAGAATACTACGTTTGTAGAATACTACGTTATTACGTAATACTACGTTTGTAGTTATAAAAAGAGTCAAATTCTACGGTAATTGCTTGACGAAATTTCCACGAAGTAAAGTTTTCCGGTAAATAAAAGAGAAATTTAGCTTTAAACTTTAGAGCGGATATAAAACTTTCCGGAAGGAAAACCCTTCTGTCTGATTTGACGTAATCAGGTTTTGAAGTTGATTCTAATCTTTTAATTCGGACTCGATTCAACGGAATCGAGAGGTATCGCGATATCCACGGCATGCGATATCCATTATTTTCCCTGCTCTATGCCTTTTCTTTTTATATTTCAATTGCGAATTCACTATCTAAGGAATTAATGTCGGTATTGATTGAAGAAATTAGTACGTATTTATTCTTATTATTATTATTATCATCTGGATCAGCGTCAGCGCAAATTATTAAATTGAGCAATTAATTCTTGTGATTTTAGTTCAACTGAAACGTCAATGAAGGAATAAATTATAAGGATGTAGATGTTTCCGGCATCACAGTGGATGCCCGGAGACGACGAGACTTTAAGGCAGAGTAACGTTATGATAACAGAGTTTGCATAAGGGTAAGGAAATTATAATGCATCCGGCATGGCAGAGGATGCCCGGAAGCAACGGAAAAATATGAGAATGGACAAGAAGGTTTTCGTACGGCACTGCGAAGATGCTATACCTCTGTATAAGGAAAGACGTTTGTGATGGTCACAATAGATTATATAAATCCAAATATCATTTAATACATCCAATGAAGCGTCGATTGACGAATTAATTTAGGAAATTAGATGCCTCCGGCATGAGTGGATGCCCGGAGATGACGGAAATCTGAGGTCGGCTAGAATTGATACTAATGAATTTTTAAGAATAAAAATGGAGAACTGTTGACGTCTCCGGCATAACAGAGGATGCCTGGAGAAATCTTAAGAGAAAGGGACAACCGACGCTTAATGGATAAGAGCTGTATTTGGGATTTTAATTAATAATTATCTTGACGCTTGCCATAATAAAATAGTAAGTTATAACAACCTTTATGCTGAGTAGGAAAAGAAATACTATCAGCGACGTGCTAGTGCTTGACAGTATTGTTATTTATTTAATCTTCGATATTTTATTTCAGGAAATATGATGAATGCAAAGGAGATGAATATTATTTCACGAACAATTGAATTTGAAAACGCGAGAATAAAATAAGGGTGTAAAAGAATCTGGTACTTACCGTTCGGATGTTGATTTCTGCTGATCTCGATCGCCTTTGTATGAGCAAGGTCTGGGTTTCTTCAAAAATTGACAGTAAATATGCACAATTATAATTCTTTTATTTGAACTTTTCCAAATGATATAGTAGATTGATATAAAAGTAATAGTTTAGTTATAATGATTAACCGATACCGATTTATAAGTATAATAAAACGATCGTATGTTCATACTAGATTCATTAATTATTGTGAATCTCAAAATAAAGTACGAAACATTATTGTGTATGATCTTTTTTTCATTTTGGTAATATTTATTATTGGAGTAACATACACATATATATTTTATTAAAATACTTTTATTGAAATTATTAAAAAATTTTATGTGAAATAAAATAAGCATTTTAATTTTATATATATTGTACACGCATATATATATATATATATATATATATATATATATATATATATATATATACAGGGTGACCCATTTTAACTTAGGCAGCCAAATAACTCGAAAAATAAGCACACTACGAAAAAATGGTTAGAATCAAAATTTCGTCATTTCGAGGGGGACGTACAATGACGTTAAAATCAGCCCCCCCACCCCCCCCCCTGGGCGGTGAGGGGGGGCAAGTTTGAAATCTTAAATGGAACCTCCTATTTTTCATTGCATATTCTTGTAGCTTATCTCGAGAGCTTTCCAAAACACTATAATTAAGTACCTTTTTATTAAGTACTTTTTGAGTTATAAGGCTTGAAATAATTTCTTAATTTTACATAAACCATAAAATATCTAGTAACCATTCATTTTTCGATTATCTTACCTTCATACTTTTATGTACAAAATAATGAGAGGAATCAATTGGTGTAAAGAAAACACATAGTTGTTTCTAAGAAAAAATATGTAATTTGCAATTAACAATTACATATTTTTTCTTAAAAACAACTGTATGTTTTCTTTACACCAATTGATTCCTCTCATTATTTTGTACATAAAAGTATGAAGGTAAGATAATCGAAAAATGAATGGTTTACTAGATATTTTATGGTTTATGTAAAATTAAGAAATTATTTTAAGCCTTATAACTCAAAAAGTACTTAATAAAAATGTACTTAATTATAGTGTTTTGGAAAGCTCTCGAGATAAGCTACAAGAATATGCAATGAAAAATAGGGTTCCATTTAAGATTTCAAACTTGCCCCCCCTCACCGCCCAGAGGGAGGGGTGGGGGGGTTGATTTTAACGTCATTGTACGTCCCCCTCGAAATGACGAAATTTTGATTTTAACCATTTTTTCGTAGTGTGCTTATTTTTCGAGTTATTTGGCTGCCTAAGTTAAAATGGGTCACCCTGTATATATATATATATATATATATATATATATATATATATATATATATTACTTTATAATATATGCTAAAGTGAAAAAAGATCACGCGCTGTTAATAATATGTAATAAAAATTAATAAATGTATGATATGTTTCGTACTTTTGAGATCCACAATTATGGATCTAGCACGAACATGAACCAATCGGTCGTTTTACCGTGGCAGCGAAAAGTGGATCCAGCCACGTAGTAAAATGGATCCAGTTAGCGCTACTTTATGGCGGGGAAAAAGCGTTCCCTGAAAAAGGGCAGCGTGATCCCTCTCAGTCTTCTCTCTGGCGGGACATTACCTCCCCCCTTATTTAAGAACAAATTCCGATGTGCTCGTAGGGATTTATTCTAGGGTTCTTAATCGATCTCTTAAAGCGTGGTATGAATTAATTTCAGAGGTTGAGGTTACCGGGTCAATAATTATGTCGGTGGATTTGGTTATTCCTGGGATCTCCTTTGTTGTTAATTTTTCAGGTACGGTTGGAGTCTGACATGATGTTTCGCTGGTTTGGATCCTTTTTGTTGACGAGTCCACGTGCAAGGTGCAGTAGCAGATGTGTGACAGAGCCCCAGATGGCTCCGATGCATGCTGCATCCGTATGCTGTATGTAAAGCGTATCCGTGTATAGCTGTATCGACTACAAGTTTAATAATGCGGACGATTAACAGGATGCGGAATATTCCAGCGGTTGCGGAACCAAAGGTGACAAACCTTTTCCATACTTGGGAAGCGGTATTCTCAACTATTTTATTGAGTGAGGCTTCATACTCGGTAAGCTGTACATCGAGATAGCATCTTCGTTGGTGGAATGGCCGGTAAGTCCTCTGGCAACAGTATTGAGAAGGGCAGGTTCTCTACGGGAAACATGATGTGATCTCTCAACTTCTCTATATCTTTTTCAGAATATATTCCACTGATAGCGACCTGACGTTAAATATTTCCAGGATAGGGTTGTCATGGGTTGCAGTTGCTGCGGAGCTGATTGCCTGACTTGCGCATCAGGTATGAACTGCACCCAGGTGTCCTCCATACGATACATAATAGGTAGTTCATAATTACATTCACGTTGATTTCCAAATTTAGTGATTATTCGAGATTTGGGAGTCAGGAAGAACGAGGAGTTACAAGTAACTCAGCATAACATATATGCATTTTATAATTTATATAGCTTCTCCAATTGTTACTGCCATGTAACCTGGTCCTTTCATTAATTGATATGCGAATTCATCTGGTTGAGAAGAGTGGCAAATGACAAGGCATTAGTTATAACCTGTCTTTCTAATTCGCATATCTGTTGCATAACGTTGTAGTACAAGATCATCAAACATGTTTTTCTACGTATACAAATTTTGAGTTCATGTAAGCGAAGATGTCTAAATTGTCCACCGGAATGATGCCGGAATGATGGAAAAATGTACTTTCCTGCTTGGTTTCGAGAATGAATAATTTTGGATGTTCTGTGCCCAGTAAGGTGTATCCGCATAAAAGCTGTTCTTTGGTTTTGGTGAGGGTAAAGGTAATATCTTGCGTCGTTAAATTGTAGACGACTGGGGATGAAGGGTCGGTCATATTATCCTTGATTACCGTCGCTGGACCTTCGTAAAGGACATCGTTGATAGAAATTACAAGATGATGTAGACACAAGTTTCCAGTAAGTATATCCGTCATCAATACAGAAGCTTTCGTTAAACGTATATACAGTTCCGGATTTTAATATTATTTGTCCGGAATTTAATTGCACAGAGACGTGTGAAGATTTCATGGATATTTTGACTGAGGCTTGGACCACGACGTCGTCCCAGGTAGGGGTCAGAATACTGAGTGCCCTTACAGCTTCCATCGTGGCCTATCCGTCCTCCTAGGGTGAGACTGCGATGAGTAGTCTGGTTAGCTTTCAATCCATACACGAAGTTTCCGGCTCTTAGGGAGAGCGTTCCATCTTGGAATATCCTTAAGCATTGTATGTATCCAGTTCCGTGGATATAGTCCGCTCTTCCGTTTTGGACTACGGAGACATGTGAGTGCATTCCGCAGTGATAAATTGTTCCTGATATTTCAACCTTACACTAGATAACTTCCGCATGATTATAGTCAGAAAGTTGCAAGAATTGAACGTATGTATCGCTTGTATTAGGTTTCCGGTAATCGAGGTTACATTCGCCAACATCTAACAAGGATACCGAGGTAATGCTTAGATCCGGGTGGCGATGTGTACCGTCTTATCTTGATGTCCCACGTTGTTAATAATTCCCTTGGTGGCCGGGTGAAGCGAGGCGGCTCCAGATCGATCGGCTGCAGCGTCCAAGGCAGCAAGGTGAAAGACACTCTCCTCTCCGGCTCGGCAGCTGCACTGTACGACGGTCGAAGTGGCCCGGGTGATCGGGGCGTCGACGCTAGTCGAGGAATGCGGCTCGGCTGGTGGCGAATGTTTTTGGAAGTTCAACTTCCAAGTTAAAAAGAGGAGTATTCAAGTTGATGGTCGTATAGTGCAATGAACCCTATAGACTGTTCGAGCTGAGACTCAAATTCGACTTGCCGCGGTCGGCCTTATATACTGGTTCTGCCGGATTTCACTTGTGCGAAGATCGGCGCCTGAATGCTCGCGCTGCCGCGCGCTAGTTTGTGCGCCTGGGTTGCCATGCGGCCAAGCGCTCGGCGTTATACGCCGTTACGCTTATGTGACGTAAGGCAGGACGCCACATTTATATTTATACATTATTGATTATATATTATATATTATTGATTATATATTATATATTATATATTATATATTATATATTATATATTATATATTATTGATTTAATATAATAGATATAATGATTACATAGTAAGGATAATAAAGATATAGAGAATATATAGAATTGATTAAAATTACATTTAATGAAAATGACTTAATAAATACAAAATTCTACTATAAATATTTATTTACTTTGATTCAATTATCTTATTCTTCATCAGAAAATTTTACATGATTATTTATTGATTAAACAATATGTAGTAAGAAGTATTACATTATTATCAAACAAGAGTTACTAGATAATTTCTTTTTGCCACACCAGCATCATCTTCATCTGCTTCTAATACTGGATCTCGAACAACATGGACTTCATTTTCCCAACCTTCTAAAATATTAAATCAAAATTAATATTGAAAGGCAGTTAAGATCCAACGCAGTTGTAGGACGTGGATAGAATAATTTTCAAAACAGCGACTTGATTTTAACGATCCATTCGCTTTATTCCAAATGTTTCGGACTCGATTCGAGCCTTCTTCAGTGATTCTAATACAAACCAAGAAAAATAAATAAATCAGATGAGAACAGAATAAAAACGCAATATCAATAAAATACAATAGAAAGGAGAAAGCATAATCACAAGCATGCATGGTCTATAGAAATGACGCGACTTCGTCAAGGCTGATCCATCCGAGAACGTACGATGCAAAAAGCCCTCTGTGTGTGAGAGACCTTGATGTTAGGCTTTCTTACACGGGAATAAAAATTTGCGCAAATTTATTAAAGTCGGCAAGGACCGTTTACGGAAGGATTCGCGCAGTAATATTGTGTACAAAATTAATTGCACAGATTGTGACGCGTCCTACGTAGGACAAACGGGCCGTTTGCTAAGAACGAGGGTCAAAGAACATAGAAGAAGCCTTACGTCCGTCATTGCCGAACATAGAGCGCTTAATCACACTTTTGATTTCGAGGATGTTGAGATTTTGGATGAGGAAGCGTTTTTAGGAAAAAGACTAATATCGGAAATGATTTATATTAAGCGCCAAAAGAATGCATTGAACCTCCAAAGCGACACTTTAAAATTAAATACTTCATGCCTGTCGATTGTTGAAAACATGCCGAAAATTTAACGGGTTGTTTTCTGTTCTGACTGTCTTTGTCCTCTGTATATATGGTTTGTTATTGCCGACCACATTTTTACATTATCACCGTTACCGTTCGAATTATCCGCTCATTCGATTGTTAGCGTGTCGATTATTTCGTGTCATTTCTGCTGGTCCCTCTCTTGTCCGAGTGAGTGAGTGATCTTTGATGATAGTTAATGAATTTCTCTCTTTTTTAAGATGTGTGACTAGTTTTGATTATATTTATTTTGTCAGTGCATCGCTCTTCGCGCTTTGTACCGTTGAGAGGGCTTTTTGCATCGTACGTTCTCGGATGGATCAGCCTTGACGAAGTCGCGTCACTTCTATAGACCATGCATGCTTGTGATTATGCTTTCTCCTTTCTATTGTATTTTATTGATACTGCGTTTTTATTCTGTTCTCATCTGATTTATTTATTTTTCTTGGTTTATATTAGAATCACTGAAGAAGGCTCGAATCGAGTCCGAAACGTTTGGAATAAAGCGAATGGATCGTTAAAATCAAGTCGCTGTTTTGGAAATTATTCTATCCACGCCCTACAACTGCGTTGGCTCTTAACTGCCTTTCAATATTAATTTTGATTTGTTAATTTAGAGGAACCTTTAACTTTGTTTATTTTCTTCTAAAATATATTCTTCTATGCCTTCATCAAGTCCTTCAAGGCAGATATTGTGAAGAACTGTGCAAGCAATTATCACAAAAGGGATCATGTCCATTCTATTCATATCTAAATATTTTAGCCTCCGAAATCGTCCTTTCAACAATGCAAACGCTTGTTCAATGACTTGCCTAACTTTTGACAGTATGTCATTAAATCTCTTTTGAGCCTGCAAAAGAAAAATGCTGTGATTATTTTATCAAGATCAAGTATTCAGCAGAAAATTAAGAAAATGTTTAATGTAAGGAAAACTTAAAAATAAAAAACTATGACTCACCGCTGTAAGATTACCACGATCACGAAAACCAGAAATACACCAACGTAATACAGGGTAAGCCTTGTCACCAATGTATTCCTCATTAGGAAAATACAACTGTCTATTTCTCTGCACTTCCGACTAAAGATCAGAATTTCTGAACACCTTTATATCACCAACAGATCCTGTATAACCCGTAAAACAATCCAGAAATACCAACTCAGAGTCACATATAGCTTGCGGTATAATAGCATAATTTTTCTTATACGTCTTATAAGATAGACAATTTTTCTACAAAAAAAATCATGTTAAATTTTAACATTGTAAATCTGATATTCAGAAATATCATATGTTTATTTTAATTTAAAACTAGCTCAATTATTATAAATATAATATTTATTTTTCTAGATAAAATCATTTCATGATAAAGATAGTGTATAAATAAGAAAAAGAATAATTTGCATTGTTTTTTAAACCAAAAAACTTACATGTGGTTTTTTTATAGAAATGTAAGTACCATCTATAGCCCCAATTATGTCAGGTAGCACTGACAGCTTCTGAAATTTCTGTTTCACTATTGTTAATCTTTTCCCTCTTGGCCATCGTATGACATCTCCAGCGATATTATTCAAGGCTTGTATAACTCTCATGAAACTGATACTTAATGAGCTTTTGCTCATATCGAACCTTTCTCCTACAGATCTGAAACAAAAAAACTTATTCATAGGCAAGATTCACAGACTTTCTAATTTTTATGATTATAAATCACATAAGCATGATAAGCACATATTTTAAAATGTATGACTGCATAGTTTTAATTGTTTTTTTTAAATCTCTTAAGAGAAATTTACCTGTAAGAATCTGGTGTAGCTAACAACCAAAGAGTTGCAAGCAATTGTTTTCTAACTGGTATGTGAGATTTTACACCGATATCTCCTTGTAAAGCTGATGCTAATTTCTGTTCAAGCAGATTGTATGTTGTAGAAGTCACACGAAAATGTTTCCTGAACTGTTCACGATGAAGTTGTGAGATTGTATGTTCCATATAACCTACAATTCTTGTAGGTTTGCGTTGAGGCCCTCGCAATTGCAAATGTATCCTCATATCTAACTCTTCATCAGAAGTGTCACTATCGCTATTGTCACTCTTACTTTCCATTATTTCTCGTAAAAAATTATTACTAATAGTCACAGCTAACGCTACAATTGCTTGGCGACGATGACCCATCTTCAAGATTAGATGTTTATTTGACGTGTTGTTTTTTTTTGGCGCCAATTACACGGTCCCCGGGTGCGTTCAGATTTTCAGTCTACAAAGATCACTCAACAGTAGCTCCGCCTACTTCCAATCCATCCTACCCTCACCCACCGGGTAAGAAATCTGAACGCACCCCTAGTAAGTTTGACGAGGGCGGATCCTTGGCCCAAGGGCAATACTATATTAATCCAGCCGGTATGACCTTCGGCCAAGAGTCGACAGAGTTCTCGGGTTTTTTCAGGCCATGTGGTAGCGTTAGTGAGCGAACCAGTGTAGGCAAGCCCGCACGCAAAAGCTTGCCATGAGAGTTCTCGAAATCGGTCTTCTAGGCGGTAGATCTCATTCATTGGTTGTCAGATTGACCAGCCATGATCTCCTAGGCGTACTCTAACCATGCCGGATGGTCGGCTGATTTTTTCCACCCATCCTCGTCGCCAGCCATTATCCTCCTTGACAGCGACGTCCATGTGTATTGTTATGTCGTTCGGGTAACAGATTAAGAACGCGTTCTTCCGTGACATACGGAAAGCAAGTTCCTCCTTCATTTCTTGTAGGACCTGGTCGCCATTCTTTAATCGGACCCAAAATAGCAAGGGAGACACGATCCGGATAAAGACCTCCAGGCGAGAATGCATAAGATCTTCTGTATTGATAGGCGCTGGTTCCATTTTTCTATAAAAGAAGTTAGTTGTCCTTATTTAATTGTCTTTGAAAAAGGATAAAACGACGGCAGAAGATTGAAGAGAGGGAGTGGGAAGAGGTTTCTAGCGGTATGCTCGAACCTTTACTCCTTAAATTGTGAAATGTCGACTTTGACAGATTAATTAAGAAATGCGGGATATTTTCTCACACCATGAATGTCTTCAACGGCAAATATTCTTTTATACAAGAAACCACTCGTGAAGCAAATATTCTTTTTTACATTGTATTACTTTTACTTCAAATTCGTTAATTTGGAGCAGTTGAATATAAATTCGGCTTGAATTCATATTTTGCTGGGGAATATCGCATTCTTCTATGTTTAAAAACGATAAGGTGGTGAGATTAGCAGACGCTGAATCGCAATCGTAGCCTATTATTCCATGAATCGTAAATCCACAAATAAGAATATTAACGTAGCTATTCCCTTGGGATCCATCTGAAATTTTTCCTTATATATATATTGATATAATTAACCTATCTATTTATCATTTATTTACATCGCTAGCTTAGCTGTTATATTTATTATTTAGTTCTTACTTAACAACGGAATATTTCATGCATACATATATATGTACTCTTTCTCTCTCCCCCCCCCTTTTTTATTGAGGCTTCCTTGTTGTTGGTAATATGACTATTGATATTATGTTATTACTGTTTATCCCCTTGATGATTCAATGATTTATCCATGGATTTAATATAAGAAATTCGCAACCGATTTGGATGTACTATACGGCTATTCTTTTTTATTTTTATTCTTACATTATTTTTATTTAAAATTTCCAAGATTTTATGAGGGCCTGTGTAATGATCGCCGAATTTTCCCGGTTTCGGGCTCTTTAATAAAAATACCTGATCTCCAGGTTTAAATGTCTGAGGATTGATTTTTCTATCATAATATTTCTTTGATTTATGTTTAGCGTCGATTACATTTTCTCTTGCATTTCCCTGAATGGTATGTAGTTGCGTTACAAGGTTTATCAGATATTCATCATAATTCGCTAATCTGTCTTCTGGCGCTGGGAATTCACTCGAAGGAACTCTTGCTATTTTCCCAAATACTAGCTCATATGGAGTGTGTTTCGTTGCTTCATGCACGCTTGTGTTGTAATTAAACATTGCAAGTCCTATTCATCAGTCCCATTGTTTTTGTTCACTAGCATATTGTTTAAGATATTCTTCTAGCACATGATGTGTTCTTTCTAAAGATCCGTTCGATTGTGGATGAAAGGCGGTAGTACGAAATTTACGAATTTTAAATAATTTAGCTATTTTCTTCGTTAAATCGCTAATAAAATTTCTGCCTTGATCTGTTAATATAGCTTTGGGGGATCCAAGTACGCAAATAAAACGGTCTACGAATACTTCTGCAATTCAAAATTAAAGTGGTCAAATAGGCGTAGAGAGCTAAAGATCAAATTAATAATGTAGGTAAATAATCAGAAAATGTATATTAATGATTCATAATACAAAAAACACAAAACCGATATAATATATATAAGAATTAAAGGTGTGTGCGGACGTTTCGACTTATTTTTAAGTCATCTTCAGCGCAATTTTAGTAACAAAGTTAGAGCATTTTGTAAAACGGTTCGTAGAGAAAGAAAGCGGTGATTATTAAATACAGAAAGAATATAAGCTAATATTAAATTTAAAAAATTTTTCAAAAAGGAGATACAACTCCGATCGCAACGGTTGTTCATATTCAATAGTACACAGCTTACAAATCTTAAAGGAGATGTACTTCCAGACGCAACGATTGTTCATGGTAAAACGTAAACGACTTCCAATTGTTTCCATAAGTGAAACCACTCTCGTTTAAGTTGATTGGCCCAAAGTTGAGTATGGTTCATTAGAGAATCTAAATACCGTATAAAAATAAGAATAAAAATAAATGAACTAACGGAAATTCATAAGCAATGTAAGTTTTTAGGGGGTCAAATAATGATTGAAAAAATAATAATTAGTTTAAAAGAAAACAGTATTAATTAACAAGAAAATAAATAAATAATAAGAAAGAGAACAGTATTAATTAAGAGGAAAATAAATAACAAGAAAGAAAAATAATGAGTCAATAGTATAAAACAATGATAGTCAATATAATATAAAAAACCAAAATTCGTAGTCAATTAACAATCAAATAATTAGAGTGAGAACATGAAAATCAAAAAGTGTAAAAAGTAAAATATGATTTTTCATAGTAAACCTTGTGTGGAATTTAACAAATTATATGGAACATAAAAATCATTAAGATAAAGATAACTTACATTGTTATGAGGAACCAAGTTGAACATGTATATACGTTAAAAGATCTGATGTACAAGAACGTTAACGTTTTTTTGAAAAAATTCTTCTGTAAAACTTTCACTTACGAAGACAAGAATATAAATGACGAAAGTAACGCACAGTTGGCCGTGTTGATTTCTGTGTATGATCGTCAAATATTCGGAAGTTTATTTATTATATCATTATAAATGTCAGGAAAACATTCTGTATCAGTTTGTAAATTTAAACCGTTATATTGTCGTTTAATACATAACATTTCGGAAATTAGCCTTTTATTATAAAAAGATTCTTTATCAAGTATCTCGACGTCATCCCATCTGAATTCATCAAAATTTAACCTATGTTCGGTAATGACTTGTTAGTTGTAACTTTATTGATATGTTTTTTATGTTCGTTTATTCTCGTAATTAACTTTCTTCCTGTCTGTCCGACATAGGATGCGTCGCAGTTTCCGCATTCAATTTTGTAGACAACATTCCTGTTTGAAACTTTCGGAATGAGGTCTTTATGAGCCTTAATAATTGTGTTAATTTTATTAAGACTATAATATGACAACTTAGTATTCGTGTCTTTAAGAATGTTTCTAAAATTATTCGTTAATGATGGTAAAAAAGGAACCGTGAAAAAAGATGAAGCTTCTTTTTCGATCATGGAGTCAGATGTAAATGTCCGTGTCAAAAAGTGAAGTCTATGGTTGATCGTGTCAAAAATAAATTTTAACGGGTAACCATTGTTAAGTAGGATCTCAATAATGAGCATGATATTCTTTCGATGATAAATCGGATGCGATAACATAAAGGCCCTATCGATAAGGCTAATTATTGTGCCTCTTTTTTGGCAATCAGGATGTTGTGATAGGAAATTCAAATATCTACTTGAATAAGTTGGTTTATGGTACCAATCAAAATGTAGTTTATTATGACCCGATATAACAGTAACTTCCAGAAAATTAAGAGACTTATTCTTTTCAACTTCCAACGTAAATTGTAATCTTGAGTTAAATGAGTTAAAAATAGTTAATATATGGTCAGTAAGATTGGAAGGACACACGGTGATTATATCATCCACATATCTAAAATAGAAAGGTGGTATGAAATTAATTGTATTTAGAGTCTTGTTCTCAATATCCTCGCATCACGATATCCGCTATGACTACCTACATTATTAATTTGATCTTTAGCTCTCTACGCCTATTTGACCACTTTAATTTTGAATTTACAGAGAGCTTTACCTCTTTTTGTTATTAACACTTCTGCAATTGTTTCAGAGATCTGGTCTGGTAATGGTATTCTCATGCAGAATTTTGTTAATTGATCTTGCATCGTTAATATACAGGGTGGGGCATTTATCTTGAGACATCGAAATATCTCGTAAAGTCTAAAAGATACGAAAAAATGTTTCAGACAAAAATTGTATGGTTTCAAGGGGGACATAAGATGGTGTTATTAGTTTGATCTTGAAGAGCCACCTGAAGGTCACATAAAGATCATCTCCAACTTTTTAAATGGGACACCCTATATGCTTTTGCATATTCTTGTAGCTCATCTCGAGAGCTTTCCAAAACACTATAATTAAGTTAGTTTTCATTAAGTAGTTTCCAAGTTATGAGGCTTGAAATCATTTTTTAATTTTACACAAACTATAAAATATCTAGTAAAATATTTATTTTTCGATTATCTTACCTTAATGCTTTTATGTACAAAATAATGAGAGGAACCAATTGGTGGAAAGAAAACACATAGTTATTTTTAAGAAAAAATATGTAATTTGCAACTAACAATTAATTATTTTTTCTTAAAAATAACTATGTGTTTTCTTTACACCAATTGATTTCTCTCATTATTTTGTACATAAAAGCATTAAGGTAAGAATCGAAAAATTAATATTTTACTAGGTATTTTATGGTTTATGTAAAATTAAGAAATAATTTCAAGCCTCATAACTCGGAAAGTACTTAATGAAAACTAACTTAATTATAGTGTTTTGGAAAGCTCTCGAGATGAGCTACAGGAATATGCAAAAACATATAGGGTGTCCCATTTAAAAAGTTGGAGATGACCTTTATGTGACCTTCAGATGGCTCTTCAACATCAAACTAATGACACCATCTTATGTCCCCATTGAAACCATACAATTTTTGTCTGAAACATTTTTTCGTATCTTTTAGACTTTACGAGATATTTCGATGTCTCAAGATAAATGCCCCACCCTGTATATTCATGCCTCTCTCGGTCCGTGGTAAATCGAGTCCA
Organism: Camponotus floridanus; assembly: GCF_003227725.1. Lineage (NCBI taxonomy): Eukaryota > Metazoa > Arthropoda > Insecta > Hymenoptera > Formicidae > Camponotus > Camponotus floridanus. The sequence goes on along the minus strand of NW_020229267.1, from coordinate 431,121 downwards.
ACGATATCCATTGCAACCTTATCGAAGGCAGATCCTGGAGTGTCAGTGATTATCATGGGTTGTTTAGTTTTTACTCTGACTAATTTTTTTAATTGACATTGTAAACATTGTTGTATATATTTTTGAATATCAGTTTTTAAATTCTCCCAATAATAATTATGTTTTATTCTATGGTATGTTTTAATAACGCCACGATGCCCCCCTGTTGGTGGACAATGCATCTCGCCAATTATAACAGAGCGTAAATCTTTAGGAGGATATTTAATTAATCCATTACATATTATTTTAGTGGGTGCATCGAGGAGTATTAGTCGAAGCTGTATTTTAATATTATCCCAAGGAACGTTGTTAATATAATCAGTTTTTTTTATGCTAAGTGTTTCTAATTTCAAAGTTTCAAGTATGTCTCGTAAATCTTTCAACACTGTAACGATTTGGTTGAGAGTTACTGTAGGACCTTCTCGTTGTCCCTCGCTGACTGGCAGTGCCATGTTGTTGTAATTGTAATAGTTCTTATATTTTATGGCGTTAGCTTTATCCAATACAAGAGAATTTAGATGAGGTAATTTATTTTGCTCAAATAATTTTTTAGATCCAGAGTCTAGAGGATTTCCTTCTGTATCAACAAAATATTGTCTCTTCGTAAAAATAGTAGTTCACGTGAGTCGACAATATTATTTTTTAAGAATTTATCTCTGATTATAAAGGGTTTTATTTTTCTGGATTTCAGATTTTTATTAATGTCATCTTCCGTATCTTCATCTTCTGTATCTTCTTCCTCTATTTTTTCTTCCTCTTGTTTCTCTTCTTTCGTTTTTGATTTATTTATTGTCTTATGAATTTTGTCAGGAGAATCGTTTCGTTCATTAGTTTTCTCGGTATCAATTTTTAATTTAGCTGTCTGACTTCTTGTTAATATTCTGTTCTGTTTAGGAGGATCATGTATTAATGTTTTCTCCGTTATCTGTGTCTCAACCGGTTCATTTAATTCTTCTAACGTAAATGGAAGTGAGTCAGGATTATCTTCCGTTATTATTTTCTCATTATCTTCGCTGTCGGAGAGATATAAATGAAAATAGTCGCTTTCTTCTTCTTCCTCATCTTCTTCAGGTTTTTCTAACATTTCAGATATTACTTGTGCATCTTCGGGATTGTCAGGGTTTAGAGGTCTTTTACTTCTTATAATCTTGCAATCACCTTCTTCGGTATTTGCGGGATTCCTAGATAATGCATCCGCATTTACATTAGTTTTTCCTACTTTGTACACTACTTCGTAATCATACTCGGCTAATTTCAATCTTCATCTTAATATTCGCATATTTGCATCTTGAGCATGTTTAAACTACATTAATGGTTTATGATCTGTGACTAAAGTGAATTTTCTTCCATACAAGTATGGTCGGAAATGCTTAACGCAATATACTATTGCAAGTGCTTCCTTTTCGTAGGTATCATATTTTAATTCATTGTCAGTCAGAGTTCGTGAAGCGTAAGCTATCGGTCTATTTTTGTTTATTTGTCCTTGCGATAGAATTCGTCCTACGGCTATGCTAGAAGCATCAGTAATTAAAATAAATGGTTTAGAGAAATCTAGGTATTGTAATACTGGTTCTTCGCATAATTTTTGTTTTAACGTTTCGAATGATTCTTGTTGAGTGGTCGTCCACTCAAATCGTACATCGTTCTTTAGTAATAATGTTAGTGGTTTTGCCAATTTAGAAAAGTTTGGTATGAATTTTCTATAATATCCGGCAAGTCCCAAAAATTGTTTAATATTTCTTGGCGTTTTCGGTCTTGGAAAATGTTGCACTGTTTCTAATTTTTTCGGATCCGGTTTTACTCCATCTCTGCCGATTACATGTTCCAGATATATCACTTCAGATTTTAAGAACTCACATTTGTCAAGTTGTAATTTCAGATTAGCCTTGCGAAGGCGTTCAGTTAATGCATTGTATTTCCTTTCATGTTCTTCTAACAAAGATGCGTAAATGACGATATCCATGTAAACAAATAATTCTTCACTTTGTAATCTAGTCAGTACTAATTCCATCTAAATCAGTACTAAGTCCATCAGACGCTGAAAGGTTGCTGGAGTGTTCTTAAGACCGAAAGGCATTCGCTCAAATTCATAATGTCCAAAAGGCGTTGTAAACAAGGTTTTATGACTATCGGCAGGATCCATTATTATTTGGTGAAAACCGGATGCTAAATCGCACACTGAAAAATAACAAGCTCCACTTAATTGATCTAAAATATCGACAATATTCAGGAGAGGATATGCATCTCTTATAGTTTTTTCATTCAAAAATCTAAGATCATTCTCTATCGTTTATTACTCTTCGAATCTTCTTTTTTCGGCACAATCCATATAAGCGTGTTGTAAGGTGATTGTGAATGTTTCACGATTCCTCCTTCCAGCAGTTCTTCTACTTGTCTATTTATTTCGTCTTTGTGTATTTGCGGGAAACGATAGTAGTGAGACTAGGAGAGTTCTAACCCAGGACCTCTCAGGGGGGCGAGAGGAACCGCGGTGCGGGCGGGGAGTGACGTCACGTGCGGGGAAGGAGGAACCGCGGCGCGAGCAATGGACGAGGGGGTCCGCGAGGTGAAGGGGGATCCGCGGCGCGACCGATGGACGAGGAGGTCCGCGAGATGAAGGGGGATCCGCGACGCGAGCAATGGATGAGGGGGTCCGCGAGGTGAAGGGGGATCCGCGGCGCGACCGATGGACGAGGGGGTCCGCGAGGTGAAGAGGGATCCGCAGCGCGAGCGATGGGCGAGGGGATCCTCGCGGTGAAGGGGGATCCGCGGCACGACCGATGGACGGTGATGTGAGAAGGACAGCGCTACGTATGGGAAAAGGACAGTGCAAAGTGTGAAGAGGACAATGCTACGAGTGCGACAAGGATGGCGTTAACGTGGGACAAGGATGACGTATAGGTGGGAGAAGGACGACGCAAAGGTAAGTGAACAACGAATATATTCTAAGCGAAAGAGAGAGAAAACGATAATATCGAGAATAACAACGCGTGCGAGAGAGAACGATAATACCACGAGACTTGGAATTAGCGCGCGCGAAAGAGAAAACGATAGCGCGAAGACTTACAACTAGCGCGTGCGAGAGAGAACGATAGCGCGAAGACGACGCGTGCAAGAGAGAACGATAATGTTGAGATTAACGCATGAGAGATAACAATACTTAAAACTAACGCAAGAGAGACATAGGGATGGGAACGCATGGAGAGGTGTGTAAATAATTAGATTTTTTTTTTTACGGATATAAAATATATAAAATTTATTAAAAATGTGTATGTGTTAATACAATTGTGTGTGTGTGTGTGTGTGTGTATGTGTCTGCTTAAATTATGATTAATAATAATAATATAATAAAATAAAATATAAAATATATTATAATAAAATAATTTGGGGATGCGGGGGTGGGGGTCAGGGGATGGTCACTCCTGGAAGACTAGGGGCGATGTGTCAGGCTGAGGGACTTCCGCTCCTGGTCCTCTCGTCGACCATTCATATACTCTCGTAAACTCTGAAATTAAACACAATAATTGTAAATGTTTTAAATTTATTACACATTATTACAAAAATATTTTTACCTTCAAATCTTCCAAGTCTTGCAGTAGCCTATTCTCATGCTCAGCTTCTTCGAGTTTTTTTATGTCTTCATATAATTCTAGTTGTTCAAGTTCTTCACGTAGTCTATTTCCATAACATTTTACTGCAGTGTGATTAGGATCTTCTTCTCTATACCTGCACCAACTTGTGCTACAATTGTCAACCGAGTCCGCCCAATATTTTCGAGATTTGAAAAATCCTGTCAATGAAGTTATGCGGGGATTTTTCAAGCCGAGCTTTCGACTTCTTATAAATTGCACAACTGAAGTTTCCAGATTCTTCTTCAAAAGTTGTTTCCGCTTATACTTACGTAATTCTTCAACACTAGTTTTCGCTCTCCTCTTTCTCTCAAGCTCAATTGTTTCCGCCTCTGAAGCAATTCAATAATCCATATCTTCATTGTCAAAGATAGAAACGTTTTCTTCAGCCATAATAAGAGATCAACGAAACACACAGACGCAACGAAACGCAAAGAACAACGAAATAATATTCTAATGTCGCAGACTCCTCTTCATTATATATCTTTTTAATATCTCGCGTCTCATTCCAACCAGAGCATCGCGTCTCATCTACCTCAGCATTTCTCTACATCTTTGGCGGAGCGTGTTGAGAAAAATTGTCGACTATTCTTATTCATATGGAAGGAAAGAAATAAAATCATAGATGGAATAAAAATAATTATTTATTGCACGCATCGTAAAGAATATCATTTACAGCACATGTTAATAATTCGCAATCGATCAATGATTCGCTGTCAAAGACATCACGTATCTCTCACGTATCATTTTTACAGCATCGCATACAGTAATAATATTATTACGTTGTAATACAATTTCAAATTGTTTAAATTTTTCATTTACGAGATACGTATTCTCGCATAACCAATTGTGCATATGATCGATACAATTTTCAAAATTAAATAAATGTAATAACGTTTCTGGTTTCATGTACAAAGAATTTTCGCATAATGTGAGTTTTACAATTTTCGATTGATACATTTCAATCGTTAAATCTCCAATTCTTAATGGGGGAGCAGTTGATTGTAGAAATTGTACAACGTCTGCTTGCTTCCGCATCAACAAATTCCACGTTGAAAAGGGTAACACTATTTGATTGCCTCGATTATCGCCGAGAATCAGCTCCACGTACGATACAGCTCCAACGCTTATTCCAATGTCCAAATACTTGTACGACGTCGGGGTTAGAGCGTACCTTCTTCCAAGTATGCGAGCTGCACGCGACGAGGCTGGATACTATAAAATATAAATAATTATACAACAATATTAAAAATCAATAAGTAACAAATTTTTTAAACGATTTAAACTTACGTGTCGCATTTTTGCTTCTTACACGGTGGAGTTTCACCGTTTCGAATCGGAACGTAGAAATTCATATTTCTTCAGCGATGAATCTTTCACACGCGCGATTGATGCAATACTGCAATCGTATTAGAATCAATATCAATTCAAATAGTATCCCAAATTATGATGTAGAGGGGATTATTGCTGACGCAACATTTTAATTTCCTCCAAAATTTTGTCGCGCCGATGTACGGCTGCGATGACATCATCATCTTCGGAACAAAGATTTAGTTGAATTTGCTAAAATCGAGCGCTGATGTACGGCTGCCCCTGATACAATCACGTCAAAATTATTCAAATGTACGTGACAAAACGGGAAATTTTCAAGGTTAAGATCTGCATCGAAACTAAGATTTAGCTGAATTTGCAAAAATCGAGCGCCGATGTACGGCTGCGCCTGATGCAATCACGTTAAAATTATTCAAATGTACGTGACAAATAGTGAAAAAATAACTGCCAAGGTTAAAATGTGTATCATCCCTAGACAAAGATATAGCTGAATTTATTAAAATCGAGCGCCGATGTACGGCTGCGCCTGATGCAATCACGTTAAAATTATTCAAATGTATGTGATAAATAGTGAAAAAATAACCGCCAAGGTTAAAACATGCATCATCCCCAGACAAAGATTTAGCTGAAAGCGCTAAAATCGAGCGCCGATGTAGGGTTGCCCCTGATGCAATCACGTTAAATTTTTCAAATGTACGTGACAAAACGTGAAATTATCAAGGCCAAATTGCACACGGTACTACGGGGAATTTTTTGTAAGATGAAATCGTTCTATAATGTTCGATGATAAAACAATGCATGAGACGATATATAAATCATGATAGAGAGACGCACCCCACCAGTAGCTAAAGTGCATCAGACCTGTCATTGGAAACGCTAAATTTTGCAAGTGTACGTTAGCAATATGGAAGAGCAAATTTTGCGAGAACAATCCGCTTTGCTTGATTCGTTGGAAAACTACATTGTGTGGGAGCAACGATGCGACGAGTACATCGAGTCGTTGGAAGAGCAAAGTCGAATCAAACGGCCGCGATTATCGATCGGAAATCGACAATCACTGATTGCTCGGATCACGCGCCTCGAAGGTTTGAAAAATTCGGTACGTGGACGTTTCGTACACGCGGGTGCCGGATGTAGTGCGCGTCAAAATGGACTTGTGTGGCGCGAAATTGATACGGCGTTCGAGAGTCGCGTATCGACTGGTGCGGTGATAAATTATAATCACATCGAACGCGCCAATTTCTCGAAGATGCCAAAGACATTGTGATAGAACATGTGCAGGACGCTCTAAAAAAACACAATTGTGTAAAAGTGAACACTATATTCAACGGCGAATTTGTGTCGGGTGATAAACACGCGAATAAAAGTGTGAATACGAGAAACTATGAACTCTTTCGCACATCCGATTTACGCGTGTGGTACGAACAGCGCGTTATCGAGTCCACCCTAACGTCTCTGGAAGAGTTTTAGGAACGCGATAGCGGGTGGGCATTGTCGCGAATACTGAACTTGACTGTAAATATTAACAAGTACAATCCCATGCGCGCGGGATGTCACATCAAGTTACCGCGGGAGATTATGATGAAGAGAGCGGTGGTTAACGTGCAATCAAAGGACAATGCGTGTTTCGCGTGGGCAGTGGTCGCCGCTCTGTATGCCGCCGAAAGTCATGCGGAACGGGAATCATCGTACCCGCATTACGCGACAATGCTGAATCTCCGGGACATTGAGTTTCCAGTGACTGTTAATCAAATTAAGAAATTTGAACTTGCAAATAACATTTCATTCAATGTGTACGACATCGAAAACAAAAACATTGTCCCGATACGTCTTTTGCAGCAGAAACGGGACAAGCATGTGAATATACTGTACACTGAAGACGGCAACAGCGTGGGACATTTCGCTTGGATCAAGAATTTATCCAGGCTCGTGAGCTCGCAATTGAACAAACACAATGGCCAAAGATATATCTGTGATCGGTAAGTTTATTTTATATTATTTGAATAATTATAGGTTATACACTTTGTTACATAAATCTTAATTAAAATTTTTTTTCCTTTACAGAGGCCTTCATTATTTTGATTCGGACGACAAGTTGCAGTCGCATACGGTCGACTGCGGAAAGCTAAACGATTGCGCCGTCCGGTTGCTGAGCGACAAGGACAAGTGGCTCGAATTCAGCAACCCTAATCGAAAGGAGCGGCTTCCATTCATCGTTTACGCCGACTTGGAATGTGTCCTGGCCAAGACGAAAGAAGAAAAATTATATCAACACCATCGGGTATTTAGTTTAGCTTATTATGTACATTGTTCGTACGACGAATCGTTATCAGCGTATAATTCGCGTCGAAGCGGCGATTGTATAGCATAGTTCGCCGAAGATCTTAAAAATTTGACGTTACGTATAAAAAATATTTTAAAAACAAATGTCCCCGTGGTAAATTTAACGTCCGAAGAGTGGGAGAAATTCCATAACGCCGTTGTCATATATGCGAAAAGCCGTTCGCGCAAGACGATACACGCGTTCGCGATCATTGCCATCTGACCGGGCGATACAGAGGTCCTGCTCATTCAAATTGTAATTTAAATTATAAAGATTCTTTTTGTATTCCGATAGTTATTCACAATTTATCCGGTTACGATTCTCATTTTATTATCGAGGAAATAGCCACAGCGTTCGATGGGAAAATCGAGTTATTACCGATAACCAAGGAAAAATATATTTCGTTTATCAAAAGTGTTGATTTTAAAGAAGAATCAAAAATTCAAATAAAATTACGTTTCATCGATTCATACAAATTTCTCGCATCAAGTCTCGATAAATTGGCATCATTTTTAGATAAAGATAAACTCAAAATTTTAAAATCGGAATTTCAAAATTTATCTGCCGAAAATTTCAATTTGTTAACGCGAAAAGGTGTATTTCCGTATGAATACATCGATTCCGTTGACAGGTTGCAAGATACGTGTTTACCATCGCGCGAATCGTTTTACAGTTCCTTGACCGGTGAAACTGTCCGAGAGCGATTGCGTGCACGCCGAGAACGTCTGGACGCGATTCTCCATTCGGACGCTAGGTGAATATAGCGATTTGTACCTCAAAATTGATGTCTTGTTATTAGCTGACATTTTCGAAAACTTTCGAAATGTATCGAAAGTTACGGACTCGACCCCGCGTATTACTATACTCTCCCCGGATACACGTGGGACGCCATGTTGAAGCATACAAAGATCACGTTCGAGTTGCTTACAGATATCGATATGGTTATGTTCATCGAACGTGGTATACGCGGTGGTTTGAGCCAATGTTCGGGTAGATACGCTCGCGCTAATAACAAATACATGGAGTCGTACGATCCATCGAAACCATCATCGTACTTGATGTACTTTGATGTAAATAATTTGTACGGATGGGCAATGTGTCAACCGCTGCCCTATGCTGATTTTCGATGGGTCGAATTTTGACGTATCATCCATCGCGCTAGATTCTTCTATGGGCTATATCCTCGAAGTGGACCTCGAGTACCCACAACATCTTCACGATGCGCACACTGACCTACTGTTTTGCCCGACACGCGACAAACCACCTGGCAAGCGGGAATTCAAGCTGCTTGCAACGTTATACGATAAGAAGCGTTACGTGATACACTACCGCAACCTGCAGCAGTGTACGCGACACGGCCTTCGTGTAACAAAATTACATCGAATTTTACAGTTTTCTCAATCTCCCTGGCTTCAAAATTACATAGAATTAAATACACATTTCAGAACATTGGCTAAAAATGATTTCGAATAAAATTTATACAAATTAATGAATAATGCGGTGTTTGGTAAAACGATGGAAAATGTGCGCAATCGTGTCGATGTAAAATTATTAACAAAGTGGGACGGATGATACGGTGCAGAGGCGATGATCGCGAAACCAAATTTCCACAGCAGAAGCGTTTTTTTCGGAAAACTTAATCGCTGTGGAATTGCGTAAACTCGAGGTGAAATTCTACAAACCGATTTACGTGGGTATGTGCATCCTCGACATATCCAAGACATGTTTGTACGAATTTCATCACGAGTATATAGCGCCAATGTATCGCGACAAATGTCGAGTAATGTATACCGATACGGACAGTCTCATATATCACATCGAGTGCGCGGATGTATATAAGAATATGAAGCGCGACATCGCTAGATTCGACACGAGCGATTATGCGGTGGATAATGTGTACGGTATACCGCTTATAAATAAAAAGGTACCGGTCTAATGAAGGATGAAAACAACGGTGCCATAATGACCGAATTCGTCGGGCTCAGAGCAAAGATGTACGCGTTACGAGTGAATGGGAAAAAGGATACGAAGAAAGTTAAAGGCGTCAAGAGCAACGTTGTCGCGAGAACGATAACGTTTGACGATTACACGCAGTGTTTGAACGAAGAGATTGAAATGACGCGTCAGCAGTCGTATATACGATCTAAATTACACCAAGTATACACGATCCGCGAGACGAAAATTGCTCTGAGTCCATACGACGACAAGCGATATATCGTACCCGATACCACCGATACGCTACCGTGGGGACATTATCAGATACCGTTGTAAATAAATCTATATTTTGTTTATTGTATATTTTGTACATAACCATGTATATATTTTGTACATTTTATATTATATATTTTTATATTTATATATATTTTATACGCATATTTTATGTTTCAATAAATGTTTACAACACATTATTTTTATGAATCCAAGAGTTATATGATTTATCCATTCCCAACCATTTCACGTAAACCTCGTCACCCTTTTCCCGCAAAATTTTTTCCACGAGATATACGTCGGGATTGACGACGCGTTGTAACTCGTATTCGTAGAATCCTCCAGCGACGGGATTTCCCTGCGAATCTTCGAGTATGAATGTCGCGGGATTAGTTTTCTATACCTTGATAATCTTAAACACTTCGGTCGTCCAATTAGGTGTGAAACCTTTTTCAAAGATGGTCTTGTATTTGCTCACGCGTACCGAATCGCCTACATTAAATTTGGCCGGAGCCGCAATTTTTACGTTGCTGTACACAGTATTTAAAAGTTTTTCGGCGATCGCCGGAGAGACGTCGGCAGGTCTTATACCGATGGTGCGATGTTTTCGCGTATTGTACTCTGCAACGAGTCGAGATAGCTCATCGATCCATTTGTAATTTCCGTTCAACTGTCATTCATTACCGTTCGATGACCGTTCAACGAGCGTCCGTTTCCGTTCGACGATCGTTCGTTTTCCGTTCGATGACCGTTCAATTACCGTTCGATGACCGTTCGACGAGCGTTCATTTCCGTTCGATGACCGTTCGTTTCCGTTCAATGACCGTTCACTACCGTTCGATTACCGTTCGACGAGCGTTCGTTCCATTCGATGACCGTTCAATTACTGTTCGATGACCGTTCAATAGCTGTTCGACGGACGTTTATTTCCGTTCGATAACCGTTCAATAGTCGATCGATGTTCCGAACGATAATCCAAATTTATTAATCGACATTTCGGTACCGAGAACATTAACCGAATGACACGTAGCGTCGACGCATAGTTTAATTTATAATAAGGTCGGCCTCGCGAAATTCTTCAATAATTGACAAGATTTCATTGTCGTTAAATTAAAATTAAAACGTTAAATATTCGCGACAATGCCCACTCTAGCATCCATATCCAAGACGTGTCTGTACGAATTTCATCACGAGTACATATTTCCTCTGTATTGCGACAAATGTAAAATCATGTACACCAACACATGCAGTTTCATATATCACATTGAGTGCGCGGATGTCTATGAGAACATGAAGCGCGATATCACCAGATTTGACACGAGCGATTATGCGATGGACAATGCGACCGGAAAAGTGCCGGATCCGATGAATTCTAATAGAGGATGAAAATAACAGTGCGATAATGACCGAATTCATCGGATCCGGCACTTTTTTATTTACAAGCGGTATATCGTACGCATTGTCCATCCCATAATCGCTCGTGTCAAATCTGGTGATATCGCGCTTCATGTTCTCATAGACATCCGCGCACTCAATGTGATATATGAAACTGCATGTGTTGGTGTACATGATTTTACATTTGTCGCAATACAGAGGAAATATGTACTCGTGATGAAATTCGTACAGACACGTCTTGGATATGGATGCTAGAGTGGGCATTGTCGCGAATATTTAACGTTTTAATTTTAATTTAACGACAATGAAATCTTGTCAATTATTGAAGAATTTCGCGAGGCCGACCTTATTATAAATTAAACTATGCGTCGACGCTACGTGTCATTCGGTTAATGTTCTCGGTACCGAAATGTCGATTAATAAATTTGGATTATCGCTCGGAACATCGATCGACTATTGAACGGTTATCGAACGGAAATAAACGTCCGTCGAACAGCTATTGAACGATCATCGAACAGTAATTGAACGGTCATCGAATGGAACGAACGCTCGTCGAACGGTCATCGAACGGTAATTGAACGGTCATCGAACGGAAAACCAACGATCGTCGAACGGAAACGGACGCTCGTTAAACGGTCATCGAACGGTAATGAATGACCGTTGAACGAAAATTACAAATGGATCGATGAGCTATCTCGACTCGTTGCAGAGCACAATACGCGAAAACATCGCACCATCGGTATGAGACCTGTCGACGCCACTCCGGCGATCGCCGAAAAACTTTTAAATACTGTGTACAGCAACGTAAAAATTGCGGCTCCGGCCAAATTTAATGTAGGCGATTCGATACGCGTGAGCAAATACAAGACCATCTTTGAAAAAGGTTTCACACCTAATTGGACGACCGAAGTGTTTAAGATTATCGAAGTACAGAAAACTAATCCCGCGACATTCATACTCGAAGATTCGCGGGGAAATCCCGTCGCTGGAGGATTCTACGAATACGAGTTACAACGCGTCGTCAATCCTGACGTATATCTCATGGAAAAAATTTTGCGGGAAAAGGGTGACGAGGTTTACGTGAAATGGTTGGGAATGGATAAATCATATAACTCTTGGATTCATAAAAATAATGTGTTGTAAACATTTATTGAAACATAAAATATGCGTATAAAATATATATATATAAAAATATATAATATAAAATGTACAAAATATATACATGGTTATGTACAAAATATACAATAAACAAAATATAGATTTATTTACAACGGCATCTGATAATGTCCCCACGGTAGCGTATCGGTGGTATCGGGTACGATATATCGCTTGTCGTCGTACGGACTCAGAGCAATTTTCGTCTCGCGGATCGTGTATACTTGGTGTAATTTAGATCGTATATACGACTGCTGACGCGTCATTTCAATCTCTTCGTTCAAACACCGCGTGTAATCGTCAAACGTTATCGTTCTCGCGACAACGTTGCTCTTGACGCCTTTAACTTTCTTCGTATCCTTTTTCCCATTCACTCGTAACGCGTACATCTTTGCTCTGAGCTCGACGAATTCGGTCATTATGGCACCGTTGTTTTCATCCTTCATTAGACCCGGTACCTTTTTATTTACAAGCGGTATACCGTACACATTATCCACCGCATAATCGCTCGTGTCGAATCTAGTGATGTCGCGCTTCATATTCTTATATACATCCGCGCACTCGATGTGATATATGAGACTGTCCGTATCGGTATACATTACTCGACATTTGTCGCGATACATTGGCGCCATATACTCGTGATGAAATTCGTACAAACATGTCTTGGATATGTCGAGGATGCACATACCCACGTAAATCGGTTTGTAGAATTTCACCTCGAGTTTACGCAATTCCACAGCGATTAAGTTTTCCGAAAAAAACGCTTCTGCTGTGGAAATTTGGTTTCGCGATCATCACCTCTGCACCGTATCGTCCGTCCCACTTTGTTAATAATTTTACATCGACACGATTGCGCACATTTTCCATCGTTTTACCAAACACCGTATTATTCATTAATTTGTATAAATTTTATTCGAAATCATTTTTAACCAATGTTCTGAAATGTGTATTTAATTCTATGTAATTTTGAAGCCAGGGAGATTGAGAAAACTGTAAAATTCGATGTAATTTTGTTACACGAAGGCCGTGTCGCGTACACTGCTGCAGGTTGCGGTAGTGTATCACGTAACGCTTCTTATCGTATAACGTTGCAAGCAGCTTGAATTCCCGCTTGCCAGGTGGTTTGTCGCGTGTCGGGCAAAACAGTAGGTCAGTGTGCGCATCGTGAAGATGTTGTGGGTACTCGAGGTCCACTTCGAGGATATAGCCCATAGAAGAATCTAGCGCGATGGATGATACGTCAAAATTCGACCCATCGAAAATCAGCATAGGGCAGCGGTTGACACATTGCCCATCCGTACAAATTATTTACATCAAAGTACATCAAGTACGATGATGGTTTCGATGGATCGTACGACTCCATGTATTTGTTATTAGCGCGAGCGTATCTACCCGAACATTGGCTCAGACCACTGCGAATACCACGTTCGATGAACATAACCATGTTGATATCTGTAAGCAACTCGAACGTGATCTTTGTATGCTTCAACATGGCGTCCCACGTGTATCCGGGGAGAGTATAGTAATACGCGGGGTCGAGTCCGTAACTTTCGATACATTTATCTCGAAAGTTTTCGAAAATGTCAGTCAATAACAAGACATTTTGATGTACAAATCGCTATATTCACCTAGCGTCCGGATGGAGAATCGCGTCCAGACGTTCTCGGCATGCGCGTAATCGCTCTCGGATACAGTTTCACCGGTCAAGGAACTGTAAAACGATTCGCGCGATGGTAAACACGTATCTTGCAACCTGTCAACGGAATCGATGTATTCGTACGGAAATACACTTTTTCGCGTTAACAAATTGAAATTTTCGGTAAATTTTAGATAAATTTTGAAATTCCGATTTTAAAATTTTGAGTTTATCTTTATCTAGAAATGATGCCAATTTATCGAGAGTCGATGCGAGAAATTTGTATGAATCGATGAAACGTAATTTTATTTGATTTTTTGAGTCTTCTTTAAAATCAACACTTTTGGTAAACGAAATATATTTTTCCTTGGTTATCGGTAATAACTCGATTTTCCCTTCGAACGCTGTGGCTATTTCCTCGATAATAAAATGAGAATCGTAACCGGATAAATTGTGACTAACTATCGGAATACAAAAAGAATCTTTAAATTAATCTTTAAAGAATCTTTAATTTAAATTACAATTTGAATGTGCAGGACCTCTGTACCGCCCGGTCAGATGGCAATGATCGCGAACGCGTGTATCGTCTTGCGCGAACGGCTTTTCGCATATATGACAACGAGTGACTTTATGGAATTTCTCCCACTCTTCAGACGTTAAATTTACCATGGGGACATTTGTTTTTAAAATATTTTTTACACGTAACGCCAAATTTTTAAGGTCTTCGGCGAACCATGTGTTGTACCCGGCGCGGCACAGGGTGTGGGGTAGCCGGGAGAGGAAAATAATCGCTCCAATTATTTAACAACAGAAATTTATTACACAGAATATACTTATTTATCCCTTATCTTTAGTCGGTTTTCTCAAGTCTTAATGTCGTCCTTTCCTGGATCCTTTCGTGATTAGTAATTATGTCGGGGGCTTCGTAGCACGGTTTGGCGGTTAGCCCTCGGATTCGCACTATGTCTTATTAATGGTTGTTCTCGTTGCACAATTTAATGGTTAGTCTTCGCGCACTACTCTGACTATAGATTCACTGTTTATGACTGTCCGCCGCGGATCCGCGGTGGACGGCTTTTATTCCCTCAATTTTGGGGATTTTTGGATGGGCTCGCCCAGCGACATGACCATGTATGGTCATGGAGATTTCTCGTGGCATCCAAAGACCAAGTGCAAGCGAAGGAGGTTCAAAGTTGAATCCCTTCGTTAGCGTTTTCGCGTTTCCGGGTGAACGTTCTTACGCTTGGATCGCTGAGGCAGTGATTCTATCAGGCTGCCGCATTTCCTAACAATATTTCATGCTGACACTTATTTTAATTATAGGTACTAATATTTAAATAGGTTATAGTCTGTGAGACACATGCTATACAATCGGCGCTTCGACGCGAATGATACGCTGATAACGATTCGTCGTACGAACAATGTACATAATAAGCTAAACTAAATATCCGATGGTGTTGATATAATTTTTCTTCTTTCGTCTTGGCCAGGACACATTCCAAGTCAGCGTACACGATGAATGGAATCCGCTCCTTTCGATTAGGGTTGCTGAACTCGAGCCACTTGTCCTTGTCACTCGGCAACCGGGCGGCGCAATCGTTCAACTTTCCGCAGTCGACCGTATGCGACTGCAACTTGTCGTCCGAATCAAAATAATGAAGGCATCTGTAAAGGAAAAAAAATTTTAATTAAGATTTATGTAACAAAGTGTATAACCTATAATTATTCAAATAATATAAAATAAACTTACCGATCACAGATATATCTTTGGCCATTGTGTTTGCTCAATTGCGAGCTCACGAGCCTGGATAAATTCTTGATCCAAGCGAAATGTCCCACGCTGTTGCCGTCTTCAGTGTACAGCAGATTCACATGCTTGTCCCGTTTCTGCTGCAAAAGACGTATCGGGACAATGTTTTTGTCTTCGATGTCGTACACATTGATTGAAATGTTATTTGCAAGTTCAAATTTCTTAATTTGATTAACAGTCACTGGAAACTCAATGTCCCGGAGATTCAGCACTGTCGCGTAATGCGGGTACGATGATTCCCGTTCCGCATTCGGCGGGATACAGAGCGGCGACCACTGCCCACACGAAACACGCATTGTCCTTTGATTGCACGTTAACCACCGCTCTCTTCATCATAATCTCCCGCGGTAACTTGATGTGACATCCCGCGCGCATGGGATTGTACTTGTTAATATTTACAGTCAAGTTCAGTATTCGCGACAATGCCCACCCGCTATCGCGTTCCTAAAACTCTTCCAGAGACGTTAGGGTGGACTCGATAACGCGCTGTTCGTACCACTCGCGTAAATCGGATGTGCGAAAGAGTTCATAGTTTCTCGTATTCACACTTTTATTCGCGTGTTTATCACCCGACACAAATTCGCCGTTGAATATAGTGTTCACTTTTACACAATTGTGTTTTTTTAGAGCGTCCTGCACATGTTCTATCACAATGTCTTTGGCATCTTCGAGAAATTGGCGCGTTCGATGTGATTATAATTTATCACCGCACCAGTCGATACGCGACTCTCGAACGCCGTATCAATTTCGCGCCACACAAGTCCATTTTGACGCGCACTACATCCGGCACCCGCGTGTACGAAACGTCCACGTACCGAATTTTTCAAACCTTCGAGGCGCGTGATCCGAGCAATCAGTGATTGTCGATTTCCGATCGATAATCGCGGCCGTTTGATTCGACTTTGCTCTTCCAACGACTCGATGTACTCGTCGCATCGTTGCTCCCACACAATGTAGTTTTCCAACGAATCAAGCAAAGCGGATTGTTCTCGCAAAATTTGCTCTTCCATATTGCTAACGTACACTTGCAAAATTTAGCGTTTCCAATGACAGGTCTGATGCACTTTAGCTACTGGTGGGATGCGTCTCTCTATCATGATTTATATATCGTCTCATGCATTGTTTTATCATCGAACATTATAGAACGATTTCATCTTACAAAAAATTCCCCGTAGTACCGTGTGCAATTTGGCCTTGATAATTTCACGTTTTGTCACGTACATTTGAAAAATTTAACGTGATTGCATCAGGGGCAACCCTACATCGGCGCTCGATTTTAGCGCTTTCAGCTAAATCTTTGTCTGGGGATGATGCATGTTTTAACCTTGGCGGTTATTTTTTCACTATTTATCACATACATTTGAATAATTTTAACGTGATTGCATCAGGCGCAGCCGTACATCGGCGCTCGATTTTAATAAATTCAGCTATATCTTTGTCTAGGGATGATACACATTTTAACCTTGGCAGTTATTTTTTCACTATTTGTCACGTACATTTGAATAATTTTAACGTGATTGCATCAGGCGCAGCCGTACATCGGCGCTCGATTTTTGCAAATTCAGCTAAATCTTAGTTTCGATGCAGATCTTAACCTTGAAAATTTCCCGTTTTGTCACGTACATTTGAATAATTTTGACGTGATTGTATCAGGGGCAGCCGTACATCAGCGCTCGATTTTAGCAAATTCAACTAAATCTTTGTTCCGAAGATGATGATGTCATCGCAGCCGTACATCGGCGCGACAAAATTTTGGAGGAAATTAAAATGTTGCGTCAGCAATAATCCCCTCTACATCATAATTTGGGATACTATTTGAATTGATATTGATTCTAATACGATTGCAGTATTGCATCAATCGCGCGTGTGAAAGATTCATCGCTGAAGAAATATGAATTTCTACGTTCCGATTCGAAACGGTGAAACTCCACCGTGTAAGAAGCAAAAATGCGACACGTAAGTTTAAATCGTTTAAAAAAATTTGTTACTTATTGATTTTTAATATTGTTGTATAATTATTTATATTTTATAGTATCCAGCCTCGTCGCGTGCAGCTCGCATACTTGGAAGAAGGTACGCTCTAACCCCGACGTCGTACAAGTATTTGGACATTGGAATAAGCGTTGGAGCTGTATCGTACGTGGAGCTGATTCTCGGCGATAATCGAGGCAATCAAATAGTGTTACCCTTTTCAACGTGGAATTTGTTGATGCGGAAGCAAGCAGACGTTGAACAATTTCTACAATCGACTGCTCCCCCATTAAGAATTGGAGATTTAACGATTGAAATGTATCAATCGAAAATTGTAAAACTCACATTATGCGAAAATTCTTTGCACATGAAACCAGAAACGTTATTACATTTATTTAATTTTGAAAATTGTATCGATCATATGCACAATTGGTTATACGAGAATACGTATCTCGTAAATGAAAAATTTAAACAATTTGAAATTGTATTACAACGTAATAATATTATTACTGTATGCGATGCTGTAAAAACGATACATGAGAGATACGTGATGTCTTTGACAGCGAATCATTGATCGATTGCGAATTATTAACATGTGCTGTAAATGATATTCTTTACGATGCGTGCAATAAATAATTATTTTTATTCCATCTATGATTTTATTTCTTTCCTTCCATATGAATAAGAATAGTCGTCAATTTTTCTCAACACGCTCCGCCAAAGATGTAGAGAAATGCTGAGGTAGATGAGACGCGATGCTCTGGTTGGAATGAGACGCGAGATATTAAAAAGATATATAATGAAGAGGAGTCTGCGACATTAGAATATTATTTCGTTGTTCTTTGCGTTTCGTTGCGTCTTGTGTGTTTCGTTGATCTCTTATTATGGCTGAAGAAAACGTTTCTATCTTTGACAATGAAGATATGGATTATTGGATTGCTTCAGAGGCGGAAACAATTGAGCTTGAGAGAAAGAGGAGAGCGAAAACTAGTGTTGAAGAATTACGTAAGTATAAGCGGAAACAACTTTTGAAGAAGAATCTGGAAACTTCAGTTGTGCAATTTATAAGAAGTCGAAAGCTCGGCTTGAAAAATCCCCGCATAACTTCATTGACAGGATTTTTCAAATCTCGAAAATATTGGGCGGACTCGGTTGACAATTGTAGCACAAGTTGGTGCAGGTATAGAGAAGAAGATCCTAATCACACTGCAGTAAAATGTTATGGAAATAGACTACGTGAAGAACTTGAACAACTAGAATTATATGAAGACATAAAAAAACTCGAAGAAGCTGAGCATGAGAATAGGCTACTGCAAGACTTGGAAGATTTGAAGGTAAAAATATTTTTGTAATAATGTGTAATAAATTTAAAACATTTACAATTATTGTGTTTAATTTCAGAGTTTACGAGAGTATATGAATGGTCGACGAGAGGACCAGGAGCGGAAGTCCCTCAGCCTGACACATCGCCCCTAGTCTTCCAGGAGTGACCATCCCCTGACCCCCACCCCCGCATCCCCAAATTATTTTATTATAATATATTTTATATTTTATTTTATTATATTATTATTATTAATCATAATTTAAGCAGACACATACACACACACACACACACAATTGTATTAACACATACACATTTTTAATAAATTTTATATATTTTATATCCGTAAAAAAAAAAATCTAATTATTTACACACCTCTCCATGCGTTCCCATCCCTATATCCTTCTTACATCACCGTCCATCGGTCGCGCCGCGGATCCCCCTTCACCGCGAGGACCCCCTCGCCCATCGCTCGCGCTGCGGATCCCCCTTCACCTCGCGGACCCTCTCGTCCATCGGTCGCGCCGCGGATCCCCCTTCACCTCGCGGACCCCCTCCCCTCTTCCATTGCTCGCGCCCCGGTTCCTCCTTCCCCGCGCGTGACGTCACTCCCCCCCGCACCGCGATTCCCCTCGCGCCTCACCCCCCCCCCTGAGAGGTCCTGGGTTAGAACTCTCCTAGTCTCACTACTAACGATATTGTCGAGTATTTATTGGATGGTCATCTGTAGTCGGAATTTGATGTAATAATACGTTTGTCGCGGTCAGTTTTTCTCCGGGAATATGAAATCGGTCCTGACTACTTGTTATTAATTTTATTATACTGTCTCTCTCCGTTCCATTCAGATGTTCTAGTCGTAAAGCCTCTATTATTTCAACGAGTCGATCATTTATTTTTCTATCAGTAACCATCAGATATTTAGAATTTGCTACGTTAATTTGTTGAATTCTTTCATGTTTTTATTTACGTTTTCGCATAAATTTATTTATGATCTCTTGAGACCTGTTTAATAAGGATGTGGAAATTTTTGAAGACGGTCTGTGTTTTTTAAGACCTTTAATTTTTAATAATTGATAGGAAGAACAAATGGCAATAGAGAGCGAATAAGTAGGTGAAAATTATAATAGAGAAAACAGTTATAATAATTTAATAAAAAGAGACGCAAGCGGTGAGAATGTACAGAGTTTCATGTAAATAGTCTGGAAATATATATAAAAGTAAAAATAAAAATAAAAATAAAAATAAAAATAAAAATAAAAATAAAAATAAAGGTAGCGGACGTTTCGGCTCTTGATTCGAGCCTTCTTCAGCGCAAAGATATAATATTAATAAATAATAAGGGACATACAATAAATCATAATTACTAAAACGAAGAATAAATATAAGTTATGACGAGATCGCAGAGACGTAACGTTAATAATCGCTTGTCAAAAATATTGGTCTTCATGGTAAAAAGATGTGGAAGCCTTTATTACGCGAATATAATAGAAGTAGAACAGTGGCTCGAAAATTGTACAATATTGGTATAATATCTACAGTAGTGTTTTTCATTTAGTGATATAAGATGTCATACGCAAATATTTATCTGTCGTTTTTAGCACTCAAAAGTATAAAGATAGAATACTTGTATCAACTTGCATCGCTATGCAAAATATTTCTAATTACACTATGAGTTTATTATTACACTATGGTAACTCATAAAAAATTTCTGTTTCACATGCAGTAACAATTCTAAAAAAAATTATATGACATGTGTATTTTAAGAATATAATATTAATGTTATATTATTTACAAAATACTAAGTTATTCAAATCTGCTGTTTGAGTAGCATTAATTTGCGATATATCGCTTTCATTTATACAGCGTGTACACATCTGAATTGTCTAATAACCACAGATATCTATACTATAACTAGATCGCTAATTTCCATTGATTTTGTACATAAAAAGTGTCCCCGAAAACCATGTAATATGGCGGCCGCGCATGCGTAACGTTGGTGGAAAACTAATATGGCGGACATCTATCGCTAGTTTGAGTGATGTAAATATATAAAATTTTTATTTTACTTTTTGCGTCAATTTATTGTTAGTGCAAGACACAAGCTGTGGAAATCGTTTGTTGGTGTATAATAATAATATTTCTTGGTGTCTTGATTTAAATATTTCGTACAAATATGCCTATGGCATGTAGCGTTAAAGGGTGTAAAAGTCTATGGAAAAAACATTCCAAGATAACATTTTCATAGGTAAATGTAATCTATTATAATTATTTATCTATAATTAATGAAGTTTTATTATATAAGTCAATTATATAAGTCAATCAAAGTTTTATAGTTTAAACTTTACAATAACAATGCAAATGTATAATTCTTCTGGTTATATATAATCTTTTTTATAATGCACTCTCAAAAGTGGATATATATTCTAATAATATAATTTTAGATTTCCATCTAAAAATGAAAATTGTTTTAAATATTGGATTATGGCCACTGGAATTGATGGTTTGGATTCGAATGCACGAGTATGCAGTTTACATTTCACAAATAATGATTATTTTACTCATACAAAGCATGTAAATAGAAAGTTTCTGAAACCTGATGTATTTCCAACACAATATGTTCATAAAAACATAAACGAAATGCTACAAGATAAAGGAAATAAAATCAACAAATGTAAGTAACATTATTTTAAGTATGAATATTTTTTACTCATTATTTTTTACCTTACTTCGTGAAGGTCAAAAATTCCCTGACATCCTGTATATTACATAATGAACAGTATAAAAAAAAATGTATTTATCACAGATAATGAAAATGACACGCCCTCACACACACACATTAATGAAGAACAAAATGATAAGCTCATTGATGAAGAAGAAGCTAACATAAGCAAAGTAATGTCATACTCAATGATGAACAAAAATGATAAGCCCATTAATGAAGAAGTTAACCAAAATAATGTCATGTTTATTAATGAGCAACAAGTTGAACAAAATGATGTTATGCTCATCGATGAGCAACAAGTTGACCAAAATAATAAGCCCATTGATAAGGAACAAAATGATGTTACTTCTATATCAAAATGTATACATTCTTTTAAATTAAAAGCAATTGTATATATATATGAATTTATAACTATTTAATTATCTTTAATATGTTACAGGTTTAAATTGTGAGAAGTTATCTGCAGAGAATGAAATATCGAAACAGAAAATAATAGATCTAAAAATATTACTGGAAGAACGATTAGAGCAACAAGCCAGCATGTTTAATATTATTATTAATAATAAAGAAGCTGCATTAAAACAAAGCTTGGAATCAAAGAAAAAGCACAATAGAGCTTTAATTAAAAGCATACAACGTAAAGAGAAAAATATTAAAAATTTAAAAACATTATTTAAAACTTTACAAGACAAAAATATTTTGGCAGAAAACGATGCTTCTAAATTGAGTAGTGAGTTTGGTGATTTACTTGTTCCTTTATTACAAAATGAAAAAAGAAATAAGAATAAATCTTGTCAAGGCCGACGCTATTCTGAAGAGGTAAAACGGTTTGCCATAACGTTGCATTATCATTCCTCTAAAGCATATGAGTACTGTAGGTTAGCATGGTTTGCTTATTCTGTATTTCTATTCTTCCTGCATTTTGCTATTCACTGTCATTACTCAAAAAATATAATTTACATTAAATATACATTTTCCGCATTGAAATGATAGATATATAATATTTATTTTATACTATCTATGTCTATAATTGTGGAATATTGAATAACGAAATGCAGACTATTTTAAACTTAATCAAATTTTTCAGTAAGTCAAAATATTTTACTATATTAATAAATGAGTAATTTTACGTTAATTCTTAGAATATTTACTAATTTATTAACATGACAATCTTTTTTAATAAAATTTTATTAAGAAGTTTAACTTATAAAGTTGTTCCGCAAATAAGTTTTTCATTTGCTTTATTATTTATGAAAGCATGAGTGTGTGTGCTGATAATGCATTCTTATATCTGTATTTGTATTCTTATATCTATATATGTAAATCTCTGCATGAATTAATAATTGCTAAAACACAAACATTTATTTTTGCATTTAAAATTACAATTACATGTTTAAAAAAGAGAATTAAATTTTGTAATTACTGAAATTTTGGTTTCTATTTTTTTAATCTGATATTTTCTTAATATTCTTTTTACTTATTTTATTAATGCTTTTATTTTTAGAACAATATTTAAATTACCTCATGTATCTGCTATAAGAAACTGGACTTCTGTTGTTGATTCAGAACCAGGTTTTCAGTCACAAATTTTATGTGCCTTAAAAGAATTGAATGATGAAGATAAAGACTGTTGCTTAATATTCGACAGTATGGCTATACGACAGCAACTAATATGGGACCAAAAAAAGCATAAATATATTGGTTTTTGTGATTATGGTAACAATATTAATTTAGAAAATAAGGATACAGAGGCTACAGAAGCACTCGTCTTTATGCTGATTTCTTTAAAAGGTGTTTGGAAGTGGCCTATTGCTTATTTTTTTAAACATGGTATGTCTGCAATGACATTGGCAGAATTAATAAAAACTGCTTTCATATTAACTGCGGAAGCAGGATTAAGAATACGAGCAGTTACATGTGATGGTGACAGTAGTAATTGTAAAAAATTTTAGGTGCAAGTATTTTTGATACAGATTATAAAAATATAAATAATTTTTTTCCTCATGTTACAATGAAGTATAATGTACGAGTGTTACTGGATCCATGTTATATGTTAAAATTAGCGCGAAACGCTATCGTTGATTATAAAGAATTTAAAATTGAGAATGAAGGTTCAATTAAATGGCAACCCTTACGGAAAGAAACTACAGCCAGAAAATATTACAGTTGTATAGTTATTACAAGATCCCCTGTAGTTATTATAGAAAGAATTACAATAATATGTAATTATTACACGCTATAGTTATTATAGTACGTGAAATCTCTATAATAGGGAATACATGTTTAGCTCATGAAGTGTGTAATCCATTACACGTGTAATTTACTACATGTGTAATATACTACACGTGCAGTCCACTATATGTGTAATATACTATACGTGTGATAAATAACTTGTGTAATAGACTACACGTGTAATCCAATACATGTGTAATATATTATACGTAATCTACAAAATGTGTAATACATTACTATACGCGTGTAATCTATAATGCTACCAGTATTTAATGAAATTTGAAATAATGAATCTTTTATCATATATATATATATATATATATATATATATATATATATATAGTATACTTTTACTTCAATGCAGTTGTATATAAATTATTTTTATAAATAATGTTTGAAATTTATTAAATTTAATGTATCACTTTTTATTAACACTACATTTCATTATTTTTTAATTTCATATTTTTTAAGTAAATAAATATAAAAAATATAAAATATATCTATAAAATATAAAAAGTATAAAATATATCTATGTACTACAAGATGTTTGCCATTTTCATATGAAATAGTAAAATGTTTATATTATTTTTATATATATTTTATAAATATTTTTATATATTTTTTTATAAAATAAATATAATAATAATATATTGATCAATATATATAAATACGTAAGGATTTGATATATCTGTTTAATATATATTATTTTATTTATTATAAAATACATTAACTCACATTACATCAACTATATAAAAACACTAACTTAATAATAATATAATATTGTACATTGTATATTCATCTCTACGTGTGTACGCATTATGTTCACCCGTACCTTTCGCTTTCTAGTTGCGTTCCAATATTCACTGCCAGTACTAAAAATCTATAGTGTACGTGACACACGTAAACTATAGAATTTTAATACTAGCAGAGAATATTGGAAAGTCTACGTGTCTCTAGAAATCAATCGGTTTCAATTGTATTAACGATAGGTATGATAAATTGCTTATGTTCATTGGAATATGGTATAACAACGCATTTACTTTTAATTATATCCAATAGACAAACTCTAATGTTATCAGTTTTTTTAGTAATAAAACTAAAATTTCTGAAAGATATTCCATTATTTTTGCATACTTCTTCCGGTAAAATATTATATTCTTTGCATAATAATACATTAGTTTCAGTTCCATCATTTGCTTTTGTCACGATACATAAATGTAATATATCCAATATCAATCCATTCTTTGTTAATATTGTACTATTATATCTTTTTAATAATCTAGGATAATTAAAAGTATGATAAAGAATATTTCTAAAAATAAATCGGTTAAAAGTAAAAGCTGTGCTTTCGACGGATTCCCCTATTAATTCTTCTACAATAAGTTTTTGTGTAACAGTTAACACTATTTCTTTTTTTATTCCAAATGCTTTTAAAGAATTTTCGTATTCTATACATCTTTTAATATGACACACTTTCATTAAGTTATCAAAAATAGCTTTGCCTTTCGAGCTACAATTTTCGCCAGTAAAAATCGACCTGTTGTTGTTAATAAATCTTAATCTAGAATAAAACTTAGATATTTGTTGCGTTATGCATTGTGAACCATTGAACAAAGTTTTTAGTGTTCGATTAAAGCCTTCAAAATGAAAGGTTGACCAAGCCCAGAGAGCACCGTAATTTTTCACTGATGCAGGTATATGCAATAACAAATGAATATTATAATTCATGAAATCATCGCCATACAATTCTTCTATTTGCAATACAAATGTTCGTAATGCTTGTCTTAGCAGCGATAAATTTGTCTTCAGGAATATGTGTTTGTAGAAAAATATACATACTAAATACAAAAAGTAGCCAATGTTTAATAAATTTCTGTGGTATTAATCTACTTAAACAAGGCAATGAATAGTACAGTAAAATATTCTTCCACTCTGATGCCTTAAACAATTTTCTTTGAACTATCGATCGTGGTATTTCTGATGGAGGTAATATATTTGTCAATTTATTATCAAAAACTTGTTGATATTTCCCTAAATACCACTCTTTATTATGATTGCTGGAATCAAACCACGCCATAACAAACTGTTTAACTACGCCTTCCGCAACACTGTGCATATAATCCGGCGGGAAAGACTTAATTATATCAAAGAGCGGTATAAGTTGTGTTACCGAAGGACCCTTAATTCCTTTTACTGAATGATTTTTTGAAATACTTTTTTTAACATGTTTGTTGTGTTGATATTTATGACGTAAAGCATAAACATCTCCACAATAAACATGTTTAAAACCCCTTTTTGTCTTGACTACCTTTCCTTTATTATAGCAATATGAACATCCGTATTTTCCGTTAAACTGTTTCATGTTTTGTATCATTGACCTTGCTTGAATCGATAGGAGCTACAAGTATATGAACTTTAATACATATTGCTTCATCTTTATGCATGAATGTTGTTGTAATAAAACCATTATTATGTAAATCAATAAGTTCATCAACAAATGGCTGAAGAAAAATGTTCATATTTGCTTTCGTAGATGTCAAACCATATGCCAGCTAAGAGAATGTGTTGCCTTCGCAAACGATAAGGCAATTCGTTAATCGTAACTGAAATCGGCCAAATGGATGACATAGAAGATTTAAATAATTGTATTCCATCTGAATTCCACTGGAGGGTAATGTCATTATCTCCAATGATATTTTTACTTCTTAAATTACGGTAAATGTTTCCATTAATGATATCACTTTCCATTTCTTTAGTTTTTCGGAATTGTGCAAAATCTTCAGTCTTTACTAATTCTATTAATTGTTCTCTGAGTGGAATATGCATAAAATAATTATTTCTTTTATCGAGATATTTTTCTTTATAAATTGTTGGTACAAATTTCACATTTCATTCTATTATCGGTACGTAAATTCAATATCATATAACATTCCGGACAATAATAATATTTACGCGCTTTATTTTCTGGTAATGATTTTAATAATAAATATTTGGAGCCATGATGTGTACGAGGAAGATGACAATCAATTACTTGAATAAGAGATTCCAACGCAGCATCGGTCAGTTGATGACGAAGAGCCAAACTTACAAGCAACATTTTGCTTTCTTCTTTTGAAAGATTGCATCCTTCGTACAGTATTTGGCGAAACTATAATATGAAAAAATTTTATACTTATTACTACTATAAAAATACCAACATTAATCTTAAAGAACGCTATTTTTTCTTTGAAATAAGTTTTTAGATTTCTTCCCATGAAAATGTTTGATCACGATAAAACTTCAAATATTTTAATTTTGGGGTGAGATGTTTGGAAATTTTTTAACAGCATTGTATAAAACACAACTATATATTGCATAATTAAGACTTCATTTGTGCACAAATATCAGCAAATTCTTAGTAACTATGTCCAATAGAAAATTATTCAAAACGATATTCACTAATCACATAGAAAACGGTAAATCTATCGCTTTTTGTATAGTTATAATGAATTATTTTTAGTAGTTTTTCATCGAACTAGTTATATACTAGCGATATTTTGTAAGGTGATACATGTATATTACCTGCTCCATGTGTGGATCTTGATTATGATCATTGGCATTATCAATAACATTATTGTCATTAGCAGTTGGAATTCCTTCATATTCGTCCATGTCAGAGGCCAAATCAATTTCATACTCTGATAAGTTATCTGAACATGATGAACTATCATCTTCTGTATAACTTAAGCATGATAAAATGTCATCTACTTCTTCATCGCTGCTTTGGAGACCCTCGGAATCAAACTCTTTCTCAGATGAAAGTATATTAGATTTAATTGCGACTTCATTTATTACTTCATTGTTATTTCCAGCTACATTGATCTCTTCTATTTGACTCAACTTTGAACGTTTTGTGTTCTCATCTGATGAATAAGGATTCTCTTCAATCTATCTCAAACATAAAAAAAATTGAATTAATAGTTGTACAGAAAATACATATAAACCTTGACAGCAATTTTAACTAAAAAAGTATCCATAAAGACTCAAAAAAATTGCAACAAATATTTTTGTTTGTATATAAAGACATATTTGTATATTAAAGAAATGTATAAATTAATTTACTTATAATTAATTAAATTAATTAATAGATGTGACTTAAAAATACTTACATGATTATTTTTTTTTTCGAGAAAATGCTATTGATGCTGGTATTTCGGGGTTATGTTCCTCGTATATGTATTGTTTATACGGTCCTCTTTTATTAACACTCATTGTTAATTAGCGCGTTTTCTGTGATTATGTCATAATTTGCAATTAATATTCAGATGGAACGATATACTCTCGTTCACGTGCACGTGCTCCACATATCTGTTGGGGAGCGTGCATTGCGTCGTACCGTAATACCGTACTGCGCGGAACAACTGTAGCCGGGAAACAATTCTCCAGCATTTCCGAGCCAGAAATGACGGGAATCGCGATCCGGGGCAGCCGGCAGCCGGCAGGGCTGCGTTCGAAAACATCATTCGAGTGTACTCAGGTATCATTTTATTCTTGTTTAACATTCGGTGAACAACAAGGATAAAATGATACCCGGGGGCATTATGACTGTGTGGCAGTGCGTTCGCCATTGTTTATATTGTCTGTCGAATGTTTATTAAGACGTTTATATTGTCTGTTATATCTTTTATTTTATTAAACAAGATACTTTCATCGTAAAAAAATGAAAGATAGCGAGTGCGTATTAGTAGAATTTATTAACGAGGATTATAAAGTCGCAGTAGGCTACTGGTCGTGGCTTCAAAATGAGACATTACGAAATAAAGAAACACTACAAAAAGTTATCGATGCAAAAGAAGAAGTTGCAATTAATTGGCCCGTAAATTGTGAAATTGCTCCAGCATTAAAGATGCGAAGTACGAAATTGCTCATGGAAATCCCACGTTGTACATATTTTGTCGTTTGGAGGTAAGTATTTTTATACTAAAATTAATAATATATCCTTATAACTTGCATGTCTCCTATAGAAATATTCTTACTTGTACTCTATATACACACCTTTGTTAGAAGAAAAAAATTATTCAATAAAATGGAAAATTGAAAAGTCGCTGAAAATTTCTTTGAAAAATGTATATTGCAATATTGAAATCGTTTTCAGAGAATTTTTACAGAAATATCTCAAAAATGTTTATAATTCCTTCATAAAATCCCTGAAATTGCTTAAAAATTTATGAATATATTAAAACAAAATCTTCATTTTGTAAATAAGAATTGAAGAAATTCTCAAAAATATATATCTGAA
This sequence comes from Camponotus floridanus, assembly GCF_003227725.1. Taxonomy (NCBI): domain Eukaryota; kingdom Metazoa; phylum Arthropoda; class Insecta; order Hymenoptera; family Formicidae; genus Camponotus; species Camponotus floridanus. The sequence goes on along the minus strand of NW_020229267.1, from coordinate 402,070 downwards.
AATTTTCTGAAAACGATTAAAGACATTTCCAAAGAAATTGTCAATAACTTTCCCAGTAAAAGGCACACACACACACATAACATTTTTTATGCAATAATTCTAAATAAATTTATATTTGTAATTATTAGAATGGACTGAAATGTGTACACAGTGTGATAACGTATTAAAATTTGATATTCCAAACCCATCAAAAAGTGAAAGAAAAGTGATAAAACGAAAAAATTGTGACATGGAAACAAATTCTGAAGATGAAGACTCTATTGAAAATGACTTTAAAAAAAATCGAACGGTATATAAATACAATGATGTATATATAAAATTTTCATTAATGGTTTTTTTCAATTTTATTAATTCTGTATTAATGTTTTTATACTATTGTTGACTTTTATCGTTCCTTTTGCTATTTTGCAATAAATTATATTTTCTCATTTTTAAGACATTTTATTGAAATAATTATTAATAATTATACATTTAATTACATTACATATTTATCTGATTATTTCTCTTAAAAATTATTTTCCTTTTTTTAATTTCTATAAAAACTCTGTTTTTGTTAATTTGAAGAAAACTGCTTATTTTTCTGAAATCATGGTTTAAATAGAATTTTAAAAAAATTTTTCCAAGGAAAAATTTTAGGAAAAATTGCAATTTTCATCAATTAGAAAAAATCAATTTTTAAAGTAAATATTTTTTGTGAATTTTAAGTCGATTGAATTTTAATTGATATTAATCATATTAATATATTTTTTATTAAATAATATAAATAATTAAATTTGATTGGTAACTATTTATTTTAACAAAATTAAATTGATTCGAAATGTAACTATATGTATTAAGATCTAGTTTTTGAAAGTAGATTTTCTATATATTGATTTAAATTATTCATTTCTACCAAGATCGTTATGGTATAAATTTCTTATGTTATATATTTTCAGGAAAAAAAGAAAACTTCGAAATTACGAGAAACTGCCAAAAAAAAAGTAGAAGATTTCAAAATTTAAAAAAAATAACTGCAATAAAAGATAAACAAAGAATTTTATTTAATTATTTTTTTAATTATTTTTTTAATTATTTTTTTAAATAAGATTAATTTTAAATAAGTTTTATTTTAAGCAGATAAGTAAAAAAATTTAATTTATTAGATTATTAAAATTATTAGTTTATAATAATGTTACATCAAAAGATATGTGTATTATATATAAAAAATTATATAAAAAATAAAAAATTATATTTAATTCAATATATTATGATGATGTGTTATTAGGTCCTGCGCATAAAATAGAGAAAATATTAAGAATTAATATATTAAATATTAAAATTTTTAAATAATAAAATCGAAAAAATTCTGATATAAATAAAATACAAATTCGGGTATAAATAAGGCCTAGGAAGGGCTAATAAATTTGTAAAAGTCCTTTATATTTATACCCGAATTTATATTTTTATATCAAAATTTTTTTCGATTTTATTTTAAAATCTTAATATTATATTTAATATTTATTCCTAATATTTCCTCTACTGTGCGCAGGGCCTTATCCTGTAATCCCAGCGCACAACATATTACAGATTATTTTCCTGTAATATTTTCCTGTAATCCGAGCATGTAGTGCGAAAATATTACAGTATATTACAATACTTATAGTCAGTAATTTCGTGTAATATTTTTATGTAATCACTGCAATATAATTTTCTGTAATCCACTGTAGTTTTTTTCCGTAAGGGAATATATAACTAAACTATAACATATTTTGCAATATATAACATATTTTGCAAAATAAATTAACTTTCAAACTTAAAAATCGATTAAGTAGCCAATGTGTACAGTGGAGACAAAATAAAATGAAGGTTAAATTTGCAGCCCATACTTTAAGTTCGTCCGTGGCAAATGCAATTCAATTTCTTAAAGAAGAAGAATTTGATCAATTTAGAAATAGTGACAGTACAATAAAATTTATTCGAACAATCGATAAATTATTTGATTTTTTGAATTCAAGAAATCCTTTTGGAAAAGGATATAAAAAACCAATTTTTCAAAATGATTTACCATACTTGAAAAATATGGTTCAAGAATATATAAAATATTTATTCTTGTTAAAAAATAAAGAGAGAAAACCATTATATAAAAGTGGGAGAAAAACTTTTATTTATGGTTTCGGAAAAACTTTTATTTATGGTTTATTATTGGTTCCATAGCTACTAAATCAGTTTTGGACGTGGCTGAAGATTTGTTTAAAGAAACTAAATCATATAAATATATATTAAGTTACAAATTTTCACAGGATCATCTTGAACTATTATTTTCGAAAATAAGAAGTCGCCATGGCTATAATAATAATCCTAACGCATTTCAATTTAAAAATGCTATGCGACAATTATTACTTCGCAACGATATTAGACACTCTACAAATGCTAACTATTAAATTTGATACGAATTTATCAGATTCCATATTTCAATTTCATTGGAGAAAAAAGAATCAATCCATATTGAATGATTTCATTAATAATTATGAAAGCGAAGAGTAATGTATACGTGGTTCATTAACTCCGCATTCATCAATGAAAAAATTAAATGAATACATAATGTATTATTTAAGCGGATATATAGTAAAAAAATTAAATATTAATTGTTATACATGTGCACTTAGTTTAAAAAAATCTAATAATGAACATAACTATGCAAATATTGAAATATTTGCAAAATTTTTAGATTTTTCGAATAATGGTGGTTTAATTAGGCCATCTATTTCTCTCTATAAAATCTGTATGGAAACAGAAAAACAATTAGATATTGTAACCGACGGTTACTCAGAACTATCTGTTAAGCAATTAGATTTAAAAGTAATAAGTAAAGTTAAAAATAATTTAGCTCTTGATTCATCTATATTTCCAAACTTAGAATGTCGATATTTTGGATGTGCCACATAAAATTAGTCTTATCATTGCAATAAGTTCTAGATTTATTAAAATTAGACTCCATTCTTATTCTAAGTTTTATTTACAAGAGATCTTAAAACTTATACGAAAAAGACATCAATTAACGAAACAAATATTATTTTATAGAGAGTAATGTAAAAACTATATATAATTTTTTGTTAGCTAATAAGTCTGTTATATTTTACGTATATCAATAAACATTTAGCTTTCATTAAAAAATGTCTTGATTTATTTAATGAATTTTATGAGCAAACGTGTTTTACATATATACTACCTTGATCAAAAAGTTCCCGGAATTACTACCAGGTGATGTTCTGAGTCAGCTGATTTGAGTTCTGTTTTTTTGATTAGGTTGCCACATCTATCATTGACATTCCCACCAAATTTTATCACCATAGCTTGACATTTGTAAAAGTTACGCCGTTTTGAGTACATCTATCTCTGCACGTGTTTTCGATTTTTTACAGTTTTAAAAATGGAGTTGAATTTGCAACAACGAGTTTGTATTAAATTTTTGGTTAAAAATGGATTCAATGGTGTGAAAAACCTTGGAAATGTTGGAAAACTGTTTTGGTGTGATACTCTAAAGAAAACAGCCGTTTATGAGTGGCATGAAAACCACGTCGTTTTCAGTCGAAAAAGAAAGCGATGCTCACGGTTTTCATGGATTACAACGATATTGTACATCACGAATTTTTGCAAGAAGGTCAGACAGTTAATAAGGAGTATTATTTGGGCGTTATGAGATATTTGCGTGAAGCAATTCGCCAAAAAAGAAAGGATTTGTGGGCAAACAACTCGTGGATTTTGCACCATGATAACGCACCGTCGCACAGTGCCATCATTATCCGTGAATTTTTGACCAAGAACGAAACGAATACCATCCAACAGCCATCGAATTCACCTGATATGGCTCCCTGCGATTTTTTTCTATTCGATCGAGTCAAAAAACCACTACGGGGAACGCGTTTTAACAGCCGAAAGAAGGTAATGGAAAAATCGAAGACGGCTCTGATGGCTATACCGACAATAGGGTTCCAGAAATGTTTCGAGAGCTGGATCAAGCGCTGGCATAAGTGCGTTGCAGTCGATGGGGAGTACTTTGAAGGGGACAATATCACTTTTGATGAATAAACTTGTATTTTGAATTTTCTGAATGAATTCCGGGAACTTTTTGATCAAGGTAGTATACATATACATTATACATATATACATATATATTGTGACGTGGCCGTCACTTCGCGTACATCCGCCCCGGCAATCTTGACGGGGCGCGGGCCGAGTGGCCGCGTCAAGGGTCAAGAGAGAGAGAGAACTATCGCGCTCCCCGGAGAGACGAGTGAATCCGTGTTATATTGCGTATATTATTAATTTTTGCGCTATCTTTTTGCTTTGTATCGATTCGAGTCGGAGGCGCCTCACCATTGAACACCGAAGAACAGGGGAGAGCACCATCGCCTCCCCGCGACAGCTAGAACGACAGCCGAGGGAAACTCACAAGAGCCGAGGATCCTGGCCCAGAGAGCCCTGCAGCATGAACCCGGGCAGGGGAGAGCCGCATCACCTCTCCACGACTGCCGGGAGCGACAGCCGTTGCGACAGCCATCCTCCAGGGGAGGATACGTCCGTGGAGGACCTCACCCGGGCCATATGAGGGCCCGCAACGGCATTCAAGTTTGGCGCTATTTCGCGCGGGGCGCGATAATGCGTCGCGTGGCGCGCGAGGCGCCAGGACCTCGCGCGTGTCGGCCGCTAATTGGCCGGGGGTCCGCGCATCCCCCTGCGCGGCCAACGACCCCGCTATCGACCCTGGATCGAGAGATCCAGGGCTCACTTTGTCGCAGCCGCTCGCATAAGCCAGTCGCGAATTAATTTTGTGTGCGCTGGTGAGACGAAACGAAACTTGGAGGACGAGACCGAGGATCATCCCCGCAGCCGGGAGAAGACTTCATCGGTGAGGTTGCCCACGAATTATTGTACTCCGCGAGTGTGATCGGGTCCGCTCGCCGGCCGTTCTGTCGCCGTCGCCATTACGGCTTATCACGACCGCTCGAGCCTTCTGCCGAGTCGGTCGATTTTGTGTATTTCGGGCGACCGGAGACAAGCGACCGAGGAAGCGCGGACACTGGCGACGGAAGTGCGTATCGTAGGGTAAATCTCGTCTCTCTCCGGATATCAGGGTGCGTAATACGTGTAGCATTCGACCATTGGGTATCGACCGCGTGCGTCGTAAATCGCGAGAAATGCGTAGTTCGCACGGGCTGTCGTTTGGTTGTCGAAGCCGCGTCTCGCACCTCTGAAATATGTCTCAGAGCGAGTCTGTGGAATGTACTTGCTCGTGATTAATGCGTCCTCGTGTATTATCATCGTCATTCGTGAATATTGCGCGAAACGGCGTATTATTGTCGCGTCCATTGTGTGCGTGTGAGTTATTCGTCTCGAAAGAAGGAACGTAATTCCTCGAAACTGTCGCGGTGTGCGGGTATCGCACGATTCTAAGTAACGAGATCTGAGGTCAGGAAATTCCTGGCAAATATTGCGGCTATCGAAGGAGGCGCGGTGCGGGACTGTCGCCCGGCCTTCCTATTGCCTTGAGACGAGAAGATAATTCATTCTCACGCTGTCGAAGGTATCGGGGGTGTGACACGACATTGTCGCATCGCTCCGATTGCCAGAAATATTTAAGTTGCGAGCGTCGCAGAACAAGGCGGAAAAATCTCTGACCGCCGCCGGCTATCGAACTTCGCCGGTATCGTCCGCCAATCGTATGCGAGATCTCTCCTCGCGGAATTAATATCTTTTCGCTTATTGCGTAACTAATCGGCCGGCTTATTTCTGGGTTGTCGACTTCGAGTGCGCTCGGAGGAAATTGTGAGATACGCAGTTAATTAGTAAGATCTCCGCGAGGCTGTCGAAGCTGCGAATGATAGGCAGGTATTATCGCACTCTCTCTCTCTCTCTCGCGTATGATACGACCGTTAGCGAGAATTCGAATTATCAAGGTCCCGTATAGAAATTCTTGTTCTAAGGAGCTTCGACTTCCGGAGGCTTCCGTAATAGACGCTCTTCGGTAGACCGCCTTAGAATATCGCGCGTTTTTCTAGCGTTTCGAGAATTATTGTCAGTTCAGGTCTAGTACATGATTTCTGTTTCCAGTCTGTATCGATTTTTATTTCTTTTTGTTAATCACTTCTCTTATTATTTTCTCTTTTAATAAATCTGTTATTTATTTTTATTAACTCTCGCGTTCTTTATTTGACGAGCGATCGTCCGTAATCTCTGTGTTCGTCTTTGTCTGTTAATTTAGTAAGCTCGCTCAATCAATTGACTTTTTCTTCCAAACCCCGCCCCTCTACCGTTAGGCGAGCTAGCCAGCCCGTGGCGAAGCGAGCTGTCGTATTCTTTCGCGCTTTTTGAGGAATTTGTGACAACTGGTACGTGAGAGACCGTACCTGGCGCCCAGTTCTGAGGTAACGAGACGGCCTTCGCTCCGCCGCGGCTCGCGCGTGGACACCCTCCATCCCCGTCCCACCGATCGCGAGTACAAAAAACCCTTGTGTTTTGACGGCGCTTCCGCTCCCCCGCGAGAATCAAAAATTTGAATTGAAAAAGCGTCGCAATATATATATATATATAATACACACACACACACACACACACACACACACAAACACACACATACACACACACACACACACACACACATATACATATATACATATACAGGGTGTCCCTAAATTCGCGCCCACGGAGTACAAGGCGTGATACTTTAGGCTAAAAGAAATAACTTTTTCCTTTAGCAAAATTGCGTGCGATAAGTAGTTTTTGAAGGAGAGCAGGTTGAAATAAACCAATAGGCGTTCTGGTGTAAGTGGCGCTCAGGGCCGGCCCGCGCGCTTCGCTCACTTGTATCAAATTCTTGACTAGTATTTACAAGTAATGTTAAAACATTAATGCTTTATTATAATTAGTTTACTATGAATTTATTTTTATCTTAGTTATGATTTTATTTTAATTATACATATAATTAGTTAGATTATACTTAAGACTCAAATAATAAGAATCAACTTGAATACTGAATCGTGAATAAAAGAATACAATATGGAAATAATTGATATAAAAATAAAAAATACAATAAAATACAATTTTTAAGATAAAAATTTAAATATTTAAAATTATTCAACTTATATTGACAATTACATATTGTATATGCAAATATAAAATAATTTAGTTTTAAAGACAATTGGGGAAAACTTAATTTCTTTTTAATCTTGTAATACATATACAAGATTAAAAAATATGTAAAGATATTAAATTTTCTCTCAATTGTCTTTAAAACTAAATTACTACTTTATATTTGCGTATATATAATGTATAGTTGTTAATGTAAGTTGAATAATTTTAAATGTATTTAAGTGTTTATCTGAACAATTGTATTTTTTATTTTTATATGATTATATCTTTTTATATAATTATATTTTTTCACATTTTAAACTTTTCATTTTATTATAAAATAAATATAAATAAATATAAATATATATAAATATAAATATATATATAAATATATATATATAATATATATATATAAATATAAATATATATAAATATATATAAATGTTGTATAATATTTAATCTTGATTCTCATTATATACATATCTTTCAAATATATTTTAATATATTTTAAAGGTTATAATTTTTTAAAAATAAAAACGAAGATTATATATTATTCAAAGATAATTTTTATTCAACTGTAGGTGTATATACAGATTACGTACTTATCTTGTATAAGTGTATATACAGATTACGTATGTAACGGGCCACCTTTCTCGACGCTCCGGAACGGCTCGTCGGATAGCCAGGATTCGAGGAAAGGGGAGAAACAAGCTTGTGCGAACAATTCGGAATAAACGAGTGTTGTCTTTATTGTTGTGAATGCGTGATATATGTACAGATGGTTGTTGTGGTTGTGTGTGTGACCGCGTAAGCGCGTGTACTCGGCTACTTGATATCTTATTGGCTACGCGGTATCTACAGGCGGAAGCGAAGCGGACTTAGAGCTAGACGCATAAGCGAAGCGCAAGCGGGCGTATAGCGGTCTCGCGGGTCGGCGCAACTTAGAAATACTGTACAAAGCGGGGACTGAGTGTCACGTCAGCCATGAACCGGAGACACCCGGTAGAACCGAGAGACACCTCGGTCCGGAGCAGGTAGCCGGAGACACCCGGCAGAACCGAGGGACACCTCGGTCCAGAGCAGGTCACCGGAGACACCCGGTAGAACCGAGAGACACCTCGGTCCGGAGCAGGTAGCCGGAGGCACCCGGCAGAACCGAGGGACACCTCGGTCCGGAGCAGGTCACTGGAGACACCCGGTAGAACCGAGAGACACCTCGATCCGGAGCAGGTAGCGGGAGTCCAAGAAACACCTCGGAGCTGGGGATTTGGTCGAAGCGTTGGGTAGGATCGCAGGATGGGATCTTTTCTCGACGTGCCGATTTGGTCGGCTTTTATACCCGGCCGATGTCCCCTTCCATGTAGCCGTCCAGGTCAGGTAAGCGGGTATCTGAGAGAGACGGCGAACGAGGGTGCGAAGTGGGAACGAGCACCCATGCGTAAAAACGAGACAGCCAACGTTGAATGTTCGAGCGAGCGAGCGAGTGCCAGGCAGTGCGAGTAAGCGAGAAAGTGAGCGTGCGAGCATGCGTGTGAGCGAAACAGAAAGCGGAGAAACCCATAGGTAGTACAAGGGGCGTAAATATTAGTATGAATATATATTTATTAGTATATACAGATACTATAGTAACGGTGCCTTACTGCATCGTTACACGTACTTATCTTACTATTCAAAGATAATTTTTATTCAACTGTAAGTGTATATACAGATTACGTACTTATATACATTTTACATACATCAACCAATCACAACATCAACCAATCACAAATGTGACTGTTGTTCACCAATGTTACGCAAGCGTGAGAATTTAGTACATAAATTTCGTGGACATGTATTTGACGCAAGTTAGCGGTCTAGTATACAGTATAGATGTCTGTGCTAATAACACACTATTTTGTAATTCATGTTCATTTTCTGTAAAAAGATATTTTTATTTTTCTTCATATATCTATATTATATGGAATATGACAACAAAAATGTACATAAAGTATTTTCCAGTGTACTTAATGAAATTATGTTTACGGAATCAATGAAGATAAAAGTATACATACCACACAATGTTAGAGTATTATCACCTCTCTCATCATTATTAATTACACTCACATTATTTTGAACAATATGTGTCGCTTTTTCCATAAAAGCTGTTAATGATTTTTCTGAAAAAAAGTAAAATGAAAAATTTTATTTTACACTAATGTCGGTAAAATAAAAGCATTGTTAATATATACATTTTTATATAGTATTTGCTTAAATTGTATTTTCTACATATCAGAACTATTAACATTTAACATATCGATGCAGTTCTGCGTATCACTCTTACAATTGCCATTGTCAGTTTCTTGAGTTATTGCTTCATTATTATATAATGAAAAAACAAAAATAAAAGTAAATTATTATCTACAAGGTAAAATAATAGTATGTTATTAAATAACGAATAGTATGTTATTAAATAACGAATAGTATGTTATTAAATAACGAATTAAAGAAAACATACATATTGAAACATTTGTTTTTCCAATTATCACAATTTTTGCGTATGAATTTTAACTTGAAAAGTAGATTGTGCACAATGCAATATACACCTTTAATTATATCATCAACATTAACTAATATATTTTATATCAATTTTTATATATGTATTGTATATATGAACGATTTATTACTACTGTCATTAAATTATTCAATGTTGATATATCTCCCGCACACACACACACACGTTATTTACAATTCTTATTTTATAAAAGAAAATATGGGAGAAGATTAATGTATGTATATTAAAAATCTTGACAGATTAAAATCAGTGCATAATTTTAGTAAACTCAGATTTTGATATGCAAAAATAATTCTTTACATTTATTTTCAAATAATTAAAAGATGCTACTTGTAATGAATGTTCTTTCCCACATATATATATCACATATTTAACATATTAAACTCATTAAAATTATATCGACTTTAATTCTGGATTTAAATAATTATTAAATTTAGCATTATTTATAATTAGTGGCATATATACATGTACGTTATTTTCCTTATGACATTTGTTGACTTACGAAATTTATTTTGTAAAAACTAATTGATTTGATACTAACATCAAATATAAAAAATTATAATATTGGTATAATATGTATATTATAATTATCAAAGAGTTAAACATGTGATATTTTCTTATATGAACTGTTTTTGCTTTATATGCATGCAATAATATTATATATTAAATTATATATATATACAGGGTGAGTCATTTTAATCAATACACTCGAATATCTCGAAAACAGCACTCTTCAGAAAGAAATGTTTCAAACAAAAATTGTAGGGTGTGAAGAGGGACATAAGATGGTAGCATTGGTTTGACCTTGGAAAGTCATTTGAAGGTCACATAAAAGTCACCTTCAATTTCTTAAATTGAACCCACTATTTTTCATTACATATTCTTGTAGCTTATCTCGAGAGCTTTCCAAAACACTACAGACAAATGTTTTTTCATTAAGTACTTTTTGAGTTATAAGGCTTCAAAGTTTGCAGTACTTCGATATAAAATGCAAAATATCTCGTAAAATATTTAGTTTTCGGTAGTCTTACCCTAATACTTTTATGCACAGGATAATGAGACAAAACTATTGGTGCAAAGAAAACGTATGATTGTTTATAATAAAAAATGTGTAATTTGCAATGCACTTTTTGTTATAAACAATCATACGTTTTCTTTGCACCAATAGTTTTGTCTCATTATCCTGTGCATAAAAGTATTAGGGTAAGACTACCGAAAACTAAATATTTTACGAGATATTTTGCATTTTATATCGAAGTACTGCAAACTTTGAAGCCTTATAACTCAAAAAGTACTTAATGAAAAAACATTTGTCTGTAGTGTTTTGGAAAGCTCTCGAGATAAGCTACAAGAATATGTAATGAAAAATAGTGGGTTCAATTTAAGAAATTGAAGGTGACTTTTATGTGACCTTCAAATGACTTTCCAAGGTCAAACCAATGCTACCATCTTATGTCCCCCTTCACACCCTACAATTTTTGTTTGAAACATTTCTTTCTGAAGAGTGCTGTTTTCGAGATATTCGAGTGTATTGATTAAAATGACTCACCCTGTATATATATTATATATAATAAATATATATATTATATATTATAAATATATATAATAATATATATATATATTATATATATATTTTATATATATATATATATTATATATATTTATAATATATAATATATATATATAATAATATATATTATATATTATAAATATATATAATATATATATATATATATATAAAATATATATATATATATATATATTAAAAGACTTAAAGAAGCATACATTTATAAAAATATAAGATTTTGGACATTTTAAGAATATAATATATTAATTTATTTAGAAATTACTATGAGATATTCATATTTGTTGAGTACCATATTGCATTGAGCATTGTGAACATTTGTACTATATGCGCACACACTTATATTGTCTGGTAACAGAATAGTAATTCTGTAATTCTTGTTCATTTTCTGAGAACATAATATATTAATTAATTACTTTTCATTTTTGTTAATCTTTGTTAATATCTAGGCTGCGTTCACTTTGGGCACTCACACACTGAAAATATCATTCTATCTTTGTTGCTCATTACACGTCAAAGAAAGATTGAATAATGCTTTCAGCGTGTGAACTTCCAAACCGAACATAGCCTTAATATGATAACATATAAATAAAATATTTTCCAACGTTAATAAAATTGTATTTACAAAACTAATATGGTTGATACTATACATACCACACAATGTTAGAGTATTATTATCTCTCATATCATTATTAATTCTGCTCACATCATTTTGAATAATTTGTGTTACTTTATCCATAGAAGCGGTTAACGATTTTTCTAAAAAGAAGTAAAATTTAATAAAAAATTTCATTTTACACTAAAAAAAAAGTAAAATCATTGTTAATATATACATTTTTATATATTTCCTTATGTAATTGTATTTTCTACTTACCAGAAATATTAACATTTAACATATCAGTGCAGTTCTGCGTATCAGTCTTATAATGTTATCGTTTTCATTTAGTGCATCTGTCTTTTTATTAATATCTAAGACAGAAAAAGTTTGAATTATGTAATTTTCACAAATATATCTAGAATAATTCGGTATTACAGCTGTGGAAATATATTGCTTACCATAATTCTTTAAACTTAATTGCTTCTGTAAATCACTTTTAGAATTCAATTGATTATTAATGCCATTTTCATCTATTTTTTTGCACAATATATATGGTAAAATCAAAAATTCAATAAAAGGCTTAAAGGACCAGCGCAATGATGAAAAGATGCGAAAAAACGGTTATATTAATGTAATAAATCAATAAAACGTTTATTTAATTTCGGTGACAAACGCTGCGTTTCGATCCAATTCGGATCCTTTTCAATGTCAAATCGCGAAATAACAGTAAAGACATACAAATAAAATGAAATAAAATTAACAGTCATTAGTAATAATAAACGGAAAGACACAAAACAAAATAAATAATAATAAAAGAGTCAAAAAAGTCGAAATAAATTAACGCAAATAACGGACGAATTTGAACAGACAAAGAAGCGCAACGCATTAATAAGTAAACCCATATTGCAAAATCTCCGTGTGCCATGAAAAAGCAAGCTACTCCCCTCGAAGACACATGCCGAAAGGAAAAACCATGCAAAACAGGCCCACATACATCTCAATAAAAATCGTTAACGATGCATAAGTCGATGACCAGCCGAAAATGCAGTGGGTTAATTTAAACGTGACGTGCGTTGATTAAAACCTTGATTATGGTGGCATTCTACAAAAAGAAGAAAAAACCAAGAAAATAGACTCCCTAATAAAAAGCAAAGAAAACACTACGAAAACTGATACGGGAATCAAATTGTCAAAAATTAAAATTTGGAAAGATATAAAAAATAATAAAAAATTAAAAAATATAATAAAAAATTATGAGAAACAAAATAAGATAGAGAAAAGTATCACGTCAACAAATTAAAAACAATTAAATATGCGTACCATTAATAAAATGAAAGTAAGAAAACTAAGAAAATCCTACGAAGGGAGAGCATGACAGGCACAACGTAAACGTTCTTGTCGATAGTGCTGAACTGAGAGATGTGAGCACGCAGGAAGGCGACCGTGAGACCCCCAAAAAAAGAGAGAGGGGGAAAAAAGAGAGGAAAATCATCAAATGGAAGGATAAGGGAATGATAAACGAAAAAATTAACAAAGAACTCAATGCGAGAACTTCTCGATAATTGGCAAATAAATCTTGTAAGAACTCCGTGTCACTCTGGATGTTGATGCTATGATTCTGATTAGAGATATGTAACATCTCTGCAATTAATCTCTTTTTGTATCCTGGTTCTTCCTCCAAAATGGAAATATTCGTCCAATCGAATTTGTGACTCTCCATGAAGGGACACAACCGAGAGAGACCCAGAAATCTTATTGATATCAGAACGGTGTTCCTTGATTCTGGTTATTAGTTTTCTCTTCGTTTGTCCCACATACGACGCATCACAATCCAGACAATTGATCTTGTAAATGACATTTGAGTAGTGGAGTTTTTTTTGGGGGTCTCACGTTCGCCTTCCTGCGTGCTCACATCTCTCAGTTCAGCGCTATCGACAAGAACGTTTACGTTGTGCCTGTCATGCTCTCCCTTCATAGGATTTTCTTAGTTTTCTTACTTTCATTTTATTAATGGTACGCATATTTAATTATTTTTAATTTGTTGACGTGATACTTTTCTCTATCTTATTTTGTTTCTCATAATTTTTTATTATATTTTTTAATTTTTTATTATTTTTTATATCTTTCCAAATTTTAATTTTTGACAATTTGATTCCCGTATTAGTTTTCGTAGTGTTTTCTTTGCTTTTTATTAGGGAGTCTATTTTCTTGGTTTTTTCTTTTTTTTGTAGAATGCCACCATAATCAAGGTTTTAATCAACGCATGTCAGGCCCCACTGCATTTTCGGCTGGTCATCGACTTATGTATCATTGACGATTTTTATTGAGATGTATGTGGGCCTGTTTTGCATAGTTTTTCCTTTCGGCATGTGTCTTCGAGGGGAGTAGCTTGCTTTTTCATGGCACATGGAGATTTTGTAATATGGGTTTGCTTATTAATGCGTTGCGCTTCTTTGTCTGTTCAAATTCGTCCGTTATTTGCGTTAATTTATTTCGACTTTTTTTACTCTTTTATTATTATTTATTTTGTTTTGTGTCTTTCCGTTTATTATTACTAATGACTGTTAATTTTATTTCATTTTATTTGTATGTCTTTATTGTTATTTCGCGATTTGACATTGAAAAGGATCTGAATTGGATCGAAACGCAGCGTTTGTCACCGAAATTAAATAAACGTTTTATTGATTTATTACATTAATATAACCGTTTTTTCGCATCTTTTCATCATTGCGCTGGTCCTTTAAGCCTTTTATTGAATTTTTGAATATATATGGTATATTCTAATTTACATTTTGTAACATTTTCTTTAATAAAAGTTTATCATCTGCAACAATGAAAGTAGTTTCCTTGTTTAATGTTCAGAGTTTCGTCATTAACGTATATTTTATATATTATTTTCATTTGTAAAATACTATTATTTCTTTTGTATTTTATCTTTGTTTTATTGTTTTATGCGAAAACAAATTATAACGTGCGATTACGTATACATTTAGGACAAGAGTAAATAACGTGTACATTTCAACAATATTATCAAAAAAAAACCTGATATGAGAAAGTTCTAACTTACCTTTTTTGCTACAATATTTCCTGGATATGTACGTCCATCACTATATTTATATTTTATAACACCTTTAATATTTATGATGTCTTTTGATCGACGTCGTATACATTATCATAAAATTTGATTAATGCATACATATTAGAAATAAATTTTTTTATATAGATATATTCAAAATTATAGAAACGGTCTACAATAGATAATCGTGTGCACTCGGATTAAGTTTCCGAACGCACCCTAACCTGAAATAATCACGTGATAATCACGTGCTCGTGATTATCACGTGATTATTTCAGGCTAGGGCGCGTTAGGAAACTTAATCCGAGTGCACACGAGTGTCGTTAGGCTCTCCGCACAAATTCTCCCGTAAGGCCGGATCTATAATAGATGTAGTAAGGTTTAAACCTTAAGAAATTGACCAATCATACTCATTATTCTTCTCTAAAGTCAATTGTGATTAGTTAATTTCCTAAGGCTTAAGGTTTACTACATCTATTGTAGACCTGGTCTAAGGCCGGAAACACAAAAAAACTTAAGCCATAAGAAACACAAAAGAACTTAAGCCGGTATTCATAGTTTATTCTTATATTCAAGCTCGTCTTAAGTAAAGTCCATTCGGCCATCTGATTGGCTAAACGTAATCTTAAGTCGACTAAAAACATTTTAAGATGATCTTATATATAAGAACTAAAAACATCTTAAGATGATCTTATATATAAGAATGGACTATAAATACGGCCTTAAAGCATAAGCGAATGGATCACTCACGGTCGAGACTTTAAGCAGCCACTTTAAAACGCCAGCAGCGCTGAAAATTCCGTATGGTTGAAATTGTTACGTCTTAAGGGTGCAAGTACTCCTCCTACTGCATATCCAGATGCGTCGGTGGTCAGTATGAATGGCTTAGAAAAATCTGGATATTGCAAGATTGGTTCTGAGCACAGTGAAATTCTTAGAATATCGAAAGCTTCGGTTTGCTTTGTCGTCCAATCAAATTTTCTGACCTTCTTCAGGAGATCAGTTAATGGTTTTGCGACTTTAGAAAAATTGGGTATAAATCTTCGATAATAACTGGCTAGTCCTAGAAATTGCTTAATGTTTTTTTGGATTCTTTGGAGTTGAAAAATTCATAATTGCTTTTACTTTAGCCGGATCTGGTTTGACTCCGTCAGATCCAATTATATGTCCTAGATACATGACTTCACGTCGTAAGAATTCACATTTGTCTGGCTGTAGTTTCAAGTTAGTCTAATACTGAGAATGGCCAGTCGAGATAGCGCTAAAGAAACTCTAAATAAACTTTTGAATTATGAGACTCGAAATTATAGGAAATTCAAACCACCCGTATCTATTGCTATAATTTACTTTCGAAACCACTTCATCTTAGAGATTTTAAACAAAGGTCCTCGAGAAATTGACAAAAGGTAAACATAAAACAAACCCTCTGAAATTAATACTGCACGTGCGCTCGTTCGACAGGTCATTCTCAAGTGTTTTCCGAATCGTCTAATCATTAAGCGATAAGATAATCAGCTCGCTCCCACTCTCTATTGGATGGAGCTAAATCTCGAGCAAAAGAGCTTAACCAATTAGAGCCTTAGGACATCCCTCTCTTCCTAAAAATCTAACTCCTTGATCCTAAGAAGGGAGTAATAGAAATTATTTGATTCGATTAAAAAAGATTCCCACCATCCAGAAGGGAGGAGGAGCAAAAACCTTAAAACTCACAAGCCGAAAGCGCGGACACACAGTTAGTTGTCAGGATTTTTCCGCCTGCATTTCTCCGCTAATAGTTCACTATCCGAAATTTTTACACGGCCAGTTCGATACGCAATATTCCAAAAAATTAAAATAGTTTGAAGTGTGAGTGTGAACCCTGGGCTCTTCCAGACATTGCAGTTTTCACAATCAACCACTTGTTTGGCTTCGCAACTCACGCTCCGGCCTGAATTAAAATTATTTCAAAGTCAACGCACTCAATAATTAGTAACTCTAATCCGACTATACTGCCCTTTACCCTTCCTCATTTAAGTTATCGTTGGGAAAGATTTTTAATTACCTAAATCAACAATAAAAATAATCGAATGAACAGACGAACAGATAAAATAAATCAAAGGGTAAATTAAACGATCATCTTCATTTCATCTTCAAGCAAATCAGATCAACCATTTAAATCTTCTCTGGCCCATTCCTTTTCCTTAATCCACCTCTTCACACTTCCCTGTTCGTCGAGAATCTCCGCAAGGCGGTTCGCGAACAATTCCCTGTTCGTCGAGAATCTCCGCAAGGTGGTTCACGAACAATTCCCTGTTCGTCGAGAATCTCCACAAGGCGGTTCACGAACAATTCCCTGTTCGTCGAGAATCACCTCAAGGCGGTTCACGAACAATTTTCTGTTCGTCGAGAATGTCCGCAAGGCGGTTCACGAACAATTCCCTGTTCGTCGAGAATCTCCGCAAGGTGATTCACGAACAATTCCTTGTTCGTCAAGAATCTCTGCAAAACGGTTCACGAACAACTCCTTGTTCACCTCAAATCTCTATAACACAGTTCTTAACAACGTTCTATACAAGCTCAAACAAAGCTCTATACAAGCTCAAACAAAGCTCTATAACAAGTAATTTCTAATCTTAATTAAATCTTCGAGAGCCGATTCCTCTTTCGACCTCTCTTAAAATTCCAATCCTTTTTGAACCCATTTTCGAACTATGTTATTTACTTTATTTCTCTTATATTTAATACTTGACTATACAATCTAGTTAAAAGTAGAAGTAAAATTTTTCGGGACTAATTATTATTTTGCCTAGAGCTTGAATAATCTTCTCCCAATGACAATAGTAATAGAATTAGGAAAGATTATATTTGCGAATTCGTAAATTACTTGACCATGAAATTATTATTAGTGCCTCACGGTAAACGGCGGGCTGCATTGTGGTGGCGGAATCGTCGGAATAAGCGTTCTAGGGAGGAACAGCCTCAACTCACGACGGAATTCCCCCACGACGATAGATTAAATAGTATTAGTAATCTCTCGCCCGTTGACGACACACACCGTGACACTAACACATATTCACCTAACAAAACCCTCTCGATCCCTGCACTTACAAGGAAAGGGTCGGAAGTGTCCCCCTCCGATTTTAATGAGCTTTGAATATGTTGTAGTCTAGATCAAAATAGGAGACACGTATTTTTTTATAAGTGCTGAGTCGGCCGTTAAGGGGGTGAAACACCTTCTTGAAAAAAATCGATTTTTTCATTTCTCAGCGGATATCGTCGAAGCGATAAGAGATATAAACAAAAGTTTCAAATAAAAGTTTTATGGTCTTTAATGTACT
Source organism: Camponotus floridanus (assembly GCF_003227725.1). Classification (NCBI taxonomy): domain Eukaryota; kingdom Metazoa; phylum Arthropoda; class Insecta; order Hymenoptera; family Formicidae; genus Camponotus; species Camponotus floridanus. The sequence continues at coordinate 383,836 of NW_020229267.1, read as the reverse complement.
TCAAAATCATGTAATCAGATTTGTCGAAAATGTCATATTTTTCGAAATCCCCCCCCCCTCCCTTTTAATGTTTGAAAATTTTTAAATTTGTCTCATAACAAAACTTATAGCTCATTTAACGACAAATTCAATCATATATAATAAAGTTGTATTCCGAAGTCATTATATATATGTATATGGAAATATTACATAAAATACCGTACATAATTATTGCATACAAGAATAACAAATATTCATGGTTGATATCGGTTACAAAGATGATGATCATGAAAGAAATGATTTATACAAAGGGATTTTTTACACCATGCGCAAGAAATTACAGCAATTTCACCGCAAATATCACATGTTGGTTTTAAATTAGTTTTGAAACAAAAATCTACTGGTGTATCAAATTCTTCTGGTTTCTTTTCTAAATAACCACTTTTATACCATGCATATTTGAATAAATTTTTAAACCTTGGTGATGAAAATTGATTATGTGTTAATGATTGTAATTTTAAAATATTGTTTCTTGAATGAAGCTTGACGTCAAGATCTAAAAGCATGATGGTATCTGAAAAATGTCTAACAAAATTTTTCCATAAACGAAAACCGAATACATCTAAAGGTTGTATTTTTCCCGTTGCTCCAGCTGGTATAGTTAACAAATTAATATTGTCTATAAAATCTGGTTTGTTTCTTTGAATTATATCAGGACAATGACCAGTCCAAGAATCTAATAATAACACTGATTTTGGTCCAACATTTGGAAAAAACACTTCTTTTATCCAGATCTCAAAATGATGCGATGTTAATTTTCCAGATTTTGATGCCATGACAAAGATATTATTATCTTTAAACATTGTTTCTTTTACTATTGGACCAAATGTTCCAGTAGGTTCTTTTAAAACAATAAACAGAGGCGATAATAATCTACCATCAGCTGAAACAATAGGTTGTATAGTATAACTATGTGTAGTTGCTGATATGGATTGTACTATGCGCTCTACTTTTTTAATACCAATAGGTGATAGTGAACGACCGGAATGAAATTCTAATTGAAATCCACTTTGGTCCGAATTATATACATTTTCAATTCCATATTGTATAATAGAAGATTTAACATTTTCGATAAATGACTTGCTTCGTGCTTCTAAATCTTTGTCTGACGCTAAATTTTTTTTTGTTATAAATTTTGTAATTTTTCTAGATACGATATTATGTGCAAGCTTAAACCTTTTTACCCATGATAATGATGCTGTAAACCCAAGTAGATTTACTTCCTTCTGTGCGCGAAGAGCCCATCGAGCAATATCAATGTCATGAATAATTATTCCCTTTTCAATACCTTCATGGAATTTATTTAACGTATATGTTGAAATTTCTTTCAGTTTATCAAATCTGTTGCCACCTTGATTTACTTGCTGCTCCCATCTTCTTAATTGACGTAATGACGTGACTTTCCGAAATCTATTTCTTATAGATGCAAGAGTTCTTGACTTTTTTGTTCCACTTCTCCATAACTCTACTGCATTTCTTTTATATTCTATTGGTACAGAATCCGCAACACATTCAATTTCTTTTACAAAATATGTGTCTTCTTCTCTTTCTTCATCAATTACAGGTTCTACTTCAGGTATATCAAATTCGTTTTGAAAATCTAATGATGATTCTTCATAAACTTCAAACGCTTCTTCATACATTGATCGAAGCATATTTTCCATCATGTCTTTTGTTTCATTTTCATCTGTTGTAACAGGACTTTCTGGGAATTCCCCAGTCATATACAGTGCAGTGTATAGCAGTACTGCTACATTTCTTGGATTAAACATTATCTAAAAAAATTATTAACATTATGTATATTTGTTTTATAAATATTAGCAAAAAAATACTTATTAGCAACAAAAATATTTTATTATTTAATGCGTATTAATAATTTGTTACGTTTTCCGAGTTTCATGAAAAATAGAACAGTTTTATCACATAACTTAAATAAAGTAATAAAATATTAATTATAATTTAAATACATTAAAACAAAACAGATAAACCGCAATTTTGAATGAAGTGTAAGTAAAAGCAAAAAACTATAAAAGTTTTAAAAATCGAAAAAGTACATACATACTGTATTGTTGTGTGCGTGGGGCACAATTGTTTTTTCAGGATAACGGCTAGTCTTGTTAATTAACTCGAGCACTTGTTAATTATTTGATAACTGATTTGTGACTGTCCGCCGCTTCTAGGCGGTGGCTTTTAACGCCTCCGGTTCTGAACGATTATCGGAGGAGGATCGCGCGGTGGCATGACCAAATAAAATCATTGGTTATTTCTAAAGTGGCGTGATCAAAATGCAAGCGAAGGAAGTCCGAAGACTTCCTCGCATTTTATTGCAATTCAGCGCTATTTCGAGAGTGATTTCTTCCTCTGTTTGATGACATGGCCGTGTGATACTGGCTGTATCAGCACTTCGGGCAGCTGACTTTCTTATCGCGACGCATTTTTTCGCTCGCTTTATAAGTTATAATCCTTTTAATTATTTTCTTATATATATAAATATATTTACTATCGCGCTCGCGTATATTCGATAGACGCTTTAATAGTAATATGTGTTCCACTGCACGCAGTTGTTAATAAAATAATATATTGCACCAACTCATTTCGCGAATGCGACATCTGTTTATTCATAGAATTGAATCTATTAACATCGGCATCTGATCAATAATTTTCCTTGTCCGACTAGTTTTATTTTTCATGCATTAAAAACATTACTTTTCCATATAAATTATATGTATATTTATTGTCACATAATATAGACATATATTATAATTATAATTATTATATAATTTATAATTATATTTATAAATATAATTTCTATAATTTATAAAAATATATTCTCATAAATTATTTATTGCTAATTTATGGTTGCCTCTGTGAGTTTGCGAAGAAAAATGACTGTCGCTGTGAATAACGAGCGTCATAAGGCGGATAAAGCGGGCGTATAGTAGTGTATAGGGATATTTTTAATTTATTTCTGAAAAATGTGACTTCGGAATACAACTTTATTATATATGATTGAATTTGTCGTTAAATGAGCTATAAGTTTTGTTATGAGACAAATTTAAAAATTTTCAAACATTAAAAGGGAGGGGGGGGATTTCGAAAAATATGACATTTTCGACAAATCTGATTACATGATTTTGAAGTACATTAAAGACCATAAAACTTTTATTTGAAACTTTTGTTTATATCTCTTATCGCTTCGACGGTATCCGCTGAGAAATGAAAAAATCGATTTTTTTCAAGAAGGTGTTTCACCCCCTTAACGGCCGACTCAGCACTTATAAAAAAATACGTGCCTCCTATTTTGATCTAGACTACAACATATTCAAAGCTCATTAAAATCGGAGGGGGACACTTCCGACCCTTTCCTTGTTAGTTACTCCCCTATCTCCTCCCCAGTGTCTCCTTCCTCTTCCTTCCCCGGCACATCTGTCTCGAGCTCACCACCATTGTCCGCGTCACCCCAGAGATTTCCTACCCGGATTTTACTCGAATCTTCTCCTCCCCCTCCTACTCCATCCACTCTCCCTTTCGAACCCTCTCCTTCCCCTTCTTCCGCATCTTTATTAGAATCTCGGTCTCCGTCTCCCATACCTGTAAATACTCTCGACTCCGATCCTCCATTCCCTTCCACCCCCTCGGAGTCCTCAGAATTCCTCGAAGATCCGGAGGATTTCGCAAGAGGTCTTCCCGACCTTGACGAGAGCTCCCATGACTTTGACTTTCTCCCAGAGTCTCCGTTGGAACATCCTCTCCCCAACGCGACACCTGAAACGTTCCCATCCCTGACCGTCTAAGCTACTTTATATCCCAGTTTCCCCTCCTCGATTTCCCCATTCCTGAAGGATCTTTTTGCGTGGGTCCCGGTTATGTGGATCACGAAGAATTCCTTCATTATTTAATTACTGCCCCTGCACTCAATAATTCCTTGGTACCTCTCTGGGTCACACCTACCGTTAGGCGTTCCCATCCAAGCCCTGTTGAGAAAATTCCCTCCGTTCACTATCCAGTTCGACGACCCTTGACCTTTCCCTCTTTAATTCCTCCTTAATCACTTCTTCTAAATTCTTTCCTTACAGATTTAAATAGGAAAATTCCAAAATTTAGCAAAGAATTGTAAAGTCCAGCCAGGATTTGGTAATCTTAGAACTCCTATTATTTATTCTGGCTGATGTCCCCCGTACTTCTGTAACACCCGCGGAATTACACATTCACACCAATACAACACACACTAAAAACATTTTTTTGTAAAATCCTTCATAATCACTGAATAAATTTTGATTTATAGGAAAGGATAAATTTATTTACATTTTCCCCGCTCACTTCCATTGATTTCCGAAATCGCACAGGATCCCGTCCCGAGTAAAAGAGATTCCATTCTCTTACCAAAAAGGGACCAACGAGCATAACGGCCTAAGACACTCACAGAATTAAAGGGATCATTGTGGTCACTGACCTGTGTCAGGCCCCTGACAGTGCGCTCGACCCGATCCGTACGCATGCCCGAAAGTGTGTCATCGGATAAGTAGGTTGCGTCCTTCCCGATCTTTCAAGGGTCTGGACATAACATACTGATAAATTTTTGGGGGCTCGTCCGGGATTGAAATGTGCGATCTTAGAAACCGGAAAGAGTGACGGGACTCTAAAGTCAATAAAGATGAAGTAGAAGATCTTTATAAAACTGCATTAGAGCGATATAATAAATAAAAAAACATTCGATCTATTTCTACTCCTCTACACACATCTACCCCTAAAGCAACATCTAAACAAGTCCAATTTATCGAAGAAAATTCTTCCAATTTAACTGACAATACGCTAATTGCCAATTCGCCCGAGCCGTCTTTCGACGATTCCGAACCAACCGCCGCAAACACTAGCATAAGTAAAATTGTTGATAGCAATAATTCTGAAAATTATCCTGAAAACCCTATAATCATGGCGCAACAAAATCCTTTCGCCACATTAAAGTATGCGGTTGACGCTGTGAGGGATGGGAGGAAGCAAAATCGATGCTTCCTAAGGAAGCGCAGTTTTCTAAAATTTTAAGAACTAGAATAGTAGGCGAAGCACGCAGAACAATTCAAGACCAAGATTTTGATAAAGTATCACAACTAACCATCTATTTAAAACGAATTTATGGGCCGGTAAAACCCGTTTATCAACTCCAAAGAGAACTAGGATGTATTTATCAGAAAAATGACGAGGATGTAGTTACTTACGCTAACCGCGTCAAGATCTTAGGAAAGCAGATATTAGAAGCGTATAAAGGATCCGGAAATACATTGCCGGATCAAACTATTAAAACATCGTTAGAAAAAGACATAAGTAAATGTTTCATAAAAGGACTTAAATCTGAAATCGAGCAAAGAATAGCGAGGGATTTAGATGTACAGAAAATAGTCGCCGATGCCTTATGGATAGAAAGAGAACTGCGAGTAATGACAGATTTGCGGCAAGAACAGAGCAGCGATTCAAACAAAACAAAAATATTGCCTATTAATCGTTTGCGGGAAACATGTCAAATCTGCCTCAAAGAAGGGCATGTAGCAAATAATTGTCGAAAACTCTCTCAATTTTCACTACAAAATTACCATAAATCCGATCTAGGCACAGAAATATTAATATGTCAGATCTGTAAAGAACGATGCTGAAAAATATCGGTTTCGCGATCCTCAAGCTCGACAAACGATAAATGTAATACAGGAAAAAGCTGTCACCTGTCAATTATGTTCAAAGCCAGGACATAATGCTAAAACCTGTCGACAAAATATTAATAATCAACTCAGTAAAGTCTCTGTAATCTGTCAGTGGTGTGATAAGCCAGGGCATTCCGCCAATAATTGCTGGAAGAAACAAAATGAGCAAAAAAACCTCGAAAATAAGCCAAAGATTTGATTGTCAAACTTGTGATAAATTCAGGCACACCTCTAAGGAATGCCGCTTTAAAACTAACCAAAAGCCACTTAAGGAAGATTTATTTTGTCGATACTACAAAGACCAAGGTCATCTTCTCGAAGATTGCTAATTGTGTATCGCTAGTAATAAGGAAAATGGTCAGGGAAACTACAAGGGCTCCTCGACGTCGGGTGTGCAGCAGGGGGCCCGGACAGACCTCACACCCATCACAATCTCAAGCAGCCAAATAGAAAGCAGTAACATAAGTATGTTGTGTCGGGCGCGGCATAGGGTGTGGGGTAGCCTGGAAATTCGATTCAAATCCTAGTACCATGTTATCCTTTTAAGTTTTTTATCCTTTTTCTTGTGTATAATCCTTTGTCTTAAATATATTTTTATCTTTAATAATTATATATTAATCAGTTCTTTCGAGCTTTAACATTGTTCTTCCTTGAACCGCTTCGTTCTCAGATTTAGAACGTTTAACAATTTCTTTGAGTGATTCGTCGCACAGTATAGCGGTTAGCCCTCGGTTTCGCACTATTTAATGATTGATTTATTATTAACGACTGTCCGCCGCGCATTCGCGGTGGACGGCTTTTATTCCCTTTGAAAGCATTGACAGATTGGCAGTGTTGTGCCCGGCGCGGGATGTGGGGTAGCCGGGAGAATCGAATAGACTACAGGATCCTTAGTTGCCGTTTTTAAAATCTTTATTTTTTATATACAATCTTTATTTCTTACATACAATCTTTCTTCTAAATATATTATTATTTTTAATAATTGTATATTAATCAGTTTCTTTCGAGCCCTCTCTTCGTCGTCCTTTCTTGAATCGCTTATCTTTTAGAATGTTTAGCAATTTCGTCGGTTGATTCGTCACGCAGTATAGCGGTTAGCCCTCGGTCTTTCGCACTATTAACGATTGATTTATAATTAACGACTGTCCGCCGCGGATTCGCGGTGGACGGTTTTATTCCCTCAATTTTGGGGGTGTTTGGAGGGGATCGTCTAGCGACATGATCATGTATGGTCATGGAAGTTTTTCGTGGCGTCCAAAGTCCAAGTGCAAGCGAAAGAGGTTCAAAGTCGAATCCCTTCGTTAGCATTTTCGCGTTTCCGGCGAACGTTCTTACGCGTGGTTCGCTGAGATAGCGGTTTTGCGCAGTTCGCGAATATTCTATTAATATTATCAATGAAATAATAAGTTATAGTCTTTCGGACTATAACATCCCTCCCCTGTTGAAAAAGAAAAACGGAGGTTGTAAACGGAGTTTTTCTATCTTCTAAATGTACATATGACTATCCTTATTTTAAATACAATATATTTCCCGTGTACAATATTCATTATAATCGTTTCTTAAATTAAAATTTATTTATTCTAAAATCGTGTGCTCTTAGTTCTTTTTAATATTGGTCTAGGTATTCCGTATGGTTTGTCAGTTTCGTCTATTATTGTAACAGTCGATTTTTTAGATTTCTTCTTTTTATATTGGACAATTATCCATATTATTAGTATTATAATAATTATAGTGGTTATTCCATTGGAAGCCATTGGATAAATAAATGTTTTTTGTTTAAAGAAGTTACTTTCGTTATTATTTAAATCTTTATTTATCTTTTCTAATTTGTTGTTTAGTTCCTTTAGTTCTGTTGGATTATTTACTATGTTTTTAAGTTTTTGTCCGTCATTTGTGTAGTTGTTATTTTTAGAGATTGTTATATTATATTCGGGTTGAAATTCTTCGATTTCTGAAGTATATGTAATTGTTTTAGTCTGTAACGTTATGTCTGTTGATGTCATTTTACAATTGTCACGTAGGGTAATTCGACCTATATTTCTGATTATTTTTTTATAATCAGAGTGCTTATCGCATTTTATTGTGACTTGCTGTTCGGATGCAGTCAAGTATAGCCAGGAGTGTGGTTGACGGAAGTCGATCCATATCGTATGGTTTACGTGTTTTACGTTACAATATTCGCGATAATCTGTTTCGTATACATATATTTTTATTTCGCACGGCGTATTTATATTTAAATGATATGTCGGATGATTGTTTTCGCATATGTATTGCTTATTTTTATCTATACAATTAATTAGATCTTGTTTCATTAAACTTAAGTAGGTACGCATTTCTTTATTTACAATCATTAGCTTATTCTCTATTTCTATTTAAGCAAATTTGTTATTATAATCGGTTGTTGGTAACGGAATGACATCAAAAATTTCGTACATAGGTTGCGTAATGATGGGAAATTTTAATATTGTATATATTTTTGATTTTTCGCAATACGCACTTATTTTTATAAAATTTTCTATCGTTATCCATTCGTTTTGATTAATTTCAAAGGGGAAATATGAGTCTCGTGGTAATTGAAGAACGGCTTCCTTTAGTTGATTTATAATGTCAGTTATGGGTGTTAACAATGGATGCATTGTACCCTGACGTATATATGTGAGGTATTCCAAAATATCTTTCGCGTCTCTTATTAAATTATTTATCATAGCTATTATTACAGTAAAATGTTCGTCTATTTCTTCTCGCATAGTATAATCTCTAATATAATGATTAATTAATTTTCCATTATAATCTAATATGTTTCCTAATTTATTTAAGTGTATTATGGTGGAGTTTAAAATTTTAATTTGGTTTTTTGCGACGTGTTCTAATGTTTGTTGTTTACTTTCTAATAATCCTATTTGTTCATTTATTAATTTTCTGTCGTTTTCATCCATTATTCCAAATAGGGTTTTTGTGATGGAGCCTACGCCATCGATTAAGCTTCTACGTTTATCCGACTTAACTTTATATAGTGTATTTATTAACGTTATTATTTTATCTAGATTATTTGAATCGTTATTAATAATATTTTTTAAATTATCGCACGTTAGTTTCATGCTATTTTCTGGTTTTATTTCCTTGCACATTTCGTTAGTTTGTTTAATATATTGATTGATTTGCCAGGTTTGATCATTTAATTTCGTTATGTCGAATTTGATGACTAATTTCCAGGTTTGCTCAGTTTGATATAGATATCCGATTTTTTCGTAGTAGATTCCTGGGTTGTGCTTGAATTCTTCAATTTCAAACGGAAGACGGGTTTCGTCTTGCTCGGTGGGAACGGGGTTGATCCCTAGTATTAGTATTCTGTAATAATATATATTAAGTGTTATATATATGCACTCTGCGGGTGTCATATTTATTCGTTGCTTGCTAATTTTATCAGTGTGGGATTAGTTTTAATCTTTCTCAACTTAACTTTGCTATGTATTATGTTCTTTCGCGAGCTTCAGTTTCTTGCTGTTCGTTAGGCAATTCACATTTAAAAAAAAAGTTACGATGTCGAGCTATCCTTTCTCTTCAGAGGAGTTCGTATGTGGTAACAATGCTTTTTGTGAGGCTGATGTACTTAGAGTGCGAGATGTATCAGGTGGCCCGCCTCTGCCACGCGACCGCTTTGAACAAGCGTGTACGCATGTTTATCTGTACGGCGGGTTACGGTGAATTTTAATTCGGGTGTGCGTGTGATGGAAGAGCTGGTTCCACATCCTCGCGAGTCCCTTGATAGGGAATTGGACTTCATTGAGATATTTCGGGCAGAGGAGGCTCGACAGTTCGAAGCATTGAGGGCGCATCGTCGCGTAGAGCGTCTCCTGCGCCTGGGCCAGAGTGGCCGGAATGCGGTGCCAAGGGGGAAGTCCCGCGGCTTGATGCCTCTTCGCTTGCCGGAGCAAATGCCGCCCCTAGGTCGTGGACATGGTCACTCTCATGGGTAATTGAATTTTTTATTATCTTTAATGTTCTATGAATAATTTTAATTTGTTTGTGTGCATGCGTAGCGTTTTCCTTCCCTTTTTTATCGTATAATTTACACGTCGGAGTTCTTTTCTAAAATTGTATACGGTCCTGTCCATAACGACTCTAGCTTTTTTGATCTTCTACGTCTGTTCGAAATTCATAAATTATTACCGCGATATGAAAATTCGAGTAAATAAAATCCGCATTTTTCCTATTATAAAACCCGAAAATTCAAAAGTAACGGGCGTCGAGAAACTTCTCGAAAACTCTATTTTTAATAAAAACTCAATCGTTCGAGTTCTCTCCTGTTTTTTTTCAGCACATAAAAAACGCGTACCATAAACAATTGACAACAACATTGTTAACCATCGCCGGAATCTAAGTGACGGACAGGCATGCGCGCCCATACGTCACGATCAGCTGATCGCCAATCAGCTGATCGAAAAGAATCGTGCGCATGGCAACTGTTAAAAAACTACTTCATGACCTCATCGGCGGCCAATTACGAGGTCACCGCCAATTTCCGAAATTAATTGGTCCACATTACAACGGGACCAAAAATCCGATATATAAAGGGCCCAGCGCATGGACCCGACACAGTAAAAGTCTCGCACTTTCCCGCTATCGCTTGCACTGTAAAACCGCTTCGCTACGTAAAACCGCTTTGTACAACCGCTTCTTATACACGACCGCTTGCTCACTCGGACTTTTCGCTATCACTTCAGTGTCTGAAATCAATTATATTTTTGTGTAAAACTTTCTTATTTTATTGTGTGTCGTTCAAATAAAACTTCATAAAAAATACAAAAATATACGTGTCGTGTCTTATCGTTGCATTCAATTGTGTGATGTCCTGCCGCGAAATTCTTCGGAACGCGCTTTCCGCTCAAACTCATTCATTCGCGAACATTTTCTGGTCCTTCGAGCCGGATCACCATCCGCATCCGCAGTTCGTGAAGTTCTCGTGACATCCAGTGCGCGAATCTGTACAGAAAGACGATTACAATGAGTGTCGATCTGAAGGCGTTGTTGGAAGCGCAGAACGACATCCACGGGAGAATGTCCCGCTCTGTGGACAATCTGCGCAAGATGGGCGTCTCGAGTATCACAGCCGAAGCAGTGCAGGCTCGCCTCCGCATCCTCGACACGCTGTGGACCAAGTTTGAGGCTCATCACGATCTCATAAGGACGACGCTGAAAGATAAATATCTCGAGAGTGAGTACGCTAAGGCAGACTTTATTGATATCGCGGAATCAACTTACGTGTCTCAGCGAAGCATGCTTGTCGAATACGCGAACAATCTCAAAGACGAGCCGCCTATCACGCCCAAGGCCGAGACTCATCAAGAGCAGACGCTCAAAACTTCGCTGCCGCGAATTAAACTCCAGTCATTCTCTGGCGCATACGGAGATTGGCCCGCGTTCCGCGACATCTTCCAGTCAATCATCGGGAGCAACTCGTCCATATCCAACGTGAAAAAGCTCCATTATCTCCGTACGAGCTTGCAGGGTCTTGCGGAAAAATTAATTAGATCATTGCCAATTGTCGGGGGCAATTACGAGCGAGCGTGGTCCATTCTGAGTTCTCATTACGAGAACAAGCGGGAGCTCATTCGCGCCAACTTCGCCGCGTACACCGCCGTGCCAAAGATGAAGGCCGCGACCGCTGACGAACTTAGCAGAATCTACAACGCTGCCACAACCGCCATCAATGCACAGGAGAGCATTGACAGGTCTATAGACACACATGGTATGGATCTTTTTAATTATCTCCTTCCCACGTAGAAACTGCCGATAGTGAAAAAACGGCCCAGTATTGGTTCAATACGGGCGGCCGAGCGTTGGCAGACAATGTTGTGCCGTTATTGGTTAATTGTCGAGTATATAACGTCCCATTTTAAACACCAGATTTGGACCAATGCAAGGCATACAATTGGCGCAGTAATGTGCCAGTAGTGCCAATTGCAATAATCAATATATTCAACAAAAATGCGAGCGATGCGAAATAAAAGGAAAAACAGTACAAGGAAGAAGAGTATAAAGGTATAAATTACGTCGAGCGTACGAATTGTGAATTATCATCAATTTTACCATATTCTTTTAACACATATAATACGTAAGTATAAAATATGTGTAGTAAGAATAAAAATATTTGTTCCTAACGTGTTTAAGGTTATGTGTTATGTGTATATGTTATATTACATTTTATGACTCTGTTTTAATTCTATTTGCTAAATTCTAGACTAGTTTTGACCTTGCAAGTATGAGTAAAGAAACGCATGCCATTGTCCAATTTAAAAAGGAATATACACGCCATGGTAAACAAGTCATCGATTTAATGCCCTCTTCGTGGCTTGTTAAAGGTAAAGATGGCATGTATTGTCTTTATCCTAAAGCTTTAAACAGAATGATTAGAAGATGGGCAGAATACTGTAGAGAGCCAAATCCTAATTGGAAAAAAAGTGAAATAAAAATTTTACAATTTGCTCGTAAGTATTATCTTATGCGTTTCAAAAATTAGTTTATGTAATGTATATTATACGTGTTATATTACAATATATAATTGTTAAAAATTACTAATGTGTTACTTGTAATAGATGATTTTTCACAAGGCGAACGCCGGTTACTAAGATATCAGAAATCTGCATCTATTGAAAGTAGTGCTGAATGTGGCGATATCGAAGAATCTAATTCTATAGATTATGAGAAATCCTTGATAGAACATAGAAATACTTCCACAAATCCAATAAATCAGAAAGATATTTTATTTGATATTCCAAATTTTAATGGTATTGTTTTTACCTAGCTTTTACATTTAATACATATTTTGATATATATTATATTTTTTTACAAGAAATAAATTCATTATATTTTTGCATATGGTAAATATAAAACATAATAAATATATAACATATTATTTGTAATATTTGAGTGTTTTAATAATTTATTAATTTTCCAGAGATGGTGGTATTTCATGATAATCAAGAAAATGAAATCGAGGATGAAAATTTTATTGATGAAACGCAAAATGTCAGTGTTCGTTCTTTAAATTCTGATGACATGACTGATAAAGGTATAAAATATGCTTGAATATTATTAGATAGATTAAATAATATAAATATAACTTTGTTGTGTATAAAAATAAATTTATATTTACATAAAAGATTTTACTTAAAATAATAATTTATTCTACGCATAATTATATATCTTGATCTATATTTTAAAGTTTTATATAAGATTTGATACAAAGTCTTTATATACAAGATTTTTATATATTCTTCTAGATTTTTATGTAATTGATTGTAATATCAGTGTACATCTGTGTATATATACCGTTGTGTAAGTCATTACATAGAGTATATTATAAAGTATTATAAAACAAATTTCAATTTTTGCTTTAATCTTTTCAGAATCGGAGAAAGAGAACCGACCAATAGCGGCTAATACTGACCAGCAAGAGACCGAAAGAAATAAGCAATATTAAATGTTATTAAAATATATGTACATATAACTTACTGTTTCATTTAAAAATATATTTAATATTTAATATATATAATATACTGTTTAGATGTGAAAAATGTGGAACAACTTTTGCTAAAACATAAAACGGAAATGAAGAAATTTATCCAGCAAGAAGTAAGAAGTGCAAAAAATAGCATTTTATACAATTTAAGAAAAATGCACACTGATATTTTGGGCAGAATTCAAATAAATTTAAATAAAATAACAACTACTGAATCTGAATCTATTTATAATTATATTTAATTGCAGCTCTCTTATTTTAATACAATTTATTTGCTTTTTTTCCGTTTAATACAATTTTCTTTTGTGAATTAAAGGCCATCATCATAATATAAATGTAAGACGTACTTTTTTCATATGAAACAAATTGTTTTTATAAGATATTTGTTTGTTTTATCATATATTTTACAAACATTTGTTAGATTGTTTTTGTTTTTAAAATAGAATTTAATATTTACAGAGATGTAATAAAGACTTAATATGTTTATAAAAAAGTAATAAAGAAAAGTTTAATGAATATAAATGTATATGTATAAATGTATATCTAATCATTTGTATTATAATTTACAATTAGTATGACTGAATTCGAAAATATTTCTGTCAATGAAATTTGTGTTGGCCAATATTAGCTTGTAGGTCTGTTCTTTTTAACTGGATAATAGCTGCATTAGTTCAGAGTTTATCTTTTTTTTTTCAATGTGGAGTAAAAAAGATAAACTGAACTAGTACAGCCATTCAGCTAAAAAGAACAGGCCTAAAAGCTAATATTGACCAACGCAAATTCCACTGGCAGAACTGGCAAAAGTATTTCCGTATTACTGTGCGGATTATGTACCTTTATTGGACCAGTACGTCTCCATGCATTCTTGCCTATGTTGTGCCAGCAGCGGCAATTCTATAATCATGGCATAGTGTTACACTCCTGTACTTGACTTGTACTGGTCCAATGTTGGTATCTACCGGCAGCCAGTATTGGCACAACTGGCAGCGGTATTCGCCCAATGTTGGCCCGTTTATAAATTTCTACGTGGGTTGTGGAGCGGTTCGACCCGCAAACCAGGATGCAGTGGGAGTCTTCCATCCGCGATTCCGTCGACCCACCGACCAACGAAATGGATTTCATCGCAAAACAAATCCTCACGCTGAATGCCGTGCAGCCAGCTACCGTCACGAAGTCTGGAGAGGCTTCTCGGTCCGCGAAGTCGCACTTCGTGAAGCACGCGTCCGACTCCTCTATTTGCGCCGTCTGCAAGGAAAAACATTCAGTTATGCAGTGCGCGACGTTCAAAGCCAAGACCGCGACAGAACGAAAGAACCTTGTAGAAGCAAACAAGCTTTGCTTTAATTGCCTCGGGAATCACTTCCTGGCAAAATGCCAGTCAGTCAAAACGTGCTTCTCTTGTAAAGCACGGCATCACACACTACTACACGACGCGTACGTCCAGTCCGACGGAGCGAATTCGTTGTCCGCCACACACGTCGCGTCGGACCGCAAGGCGATCCTCCTCGCTACCGCTCGGGTCACCATCAAGGACCACCTGGGGAGACCGCACGACGTCCGAGCGCTGATCGATCAAGGATCCGAGGTCTCTCTGGTCGCTGAGACTTTGGCCCAGCGGTTGCGTCTGCCGCGGAACCGCTCGTCGATGAGAATTGCCGGCATTGGAGGAGCATCCGGAGCAACCCGCGGACGGCTGTCGATGACGCTTTCCTCGGCGATCACTGGAGCAGCGCTCTCGGTTCAGGCGTATATCCTTCCGCGTCTCTCGACATACCAGGGGCCCGTCGTGCGATCCAGCATCACCTGGCCTCACATACGCGGTCTCCCCCTGGCCGACCCACAATATCTGGGCCGAGACCCGATCGAGATACTGCTCGGCGCGGATGTCTACTCCGCCATCCTCTAGGAAGGGCTCCGCAAGGGAAGCCAGAACGAGCCCATCGCTCAGAAAACCTCTCTCGGATGGAGGACACGCGACAGCACTCGCACCGCACTCTCGCTCGAGCCCCACGAGATCGAGGACGCTCTCCTCCGCTGGGTTCGCGTCACTCAGACACTGCACTTTCACAGCGAACTCACAGCACTGGGCAAGAGTCGTACCTTGCCATCGCAGCGGCGTGATGCGGGTCGGAGGGCGTCTCAAACACGCCATCCTGTCCTACGATGAGCGGCATCCCATCATCATACCGCCGGGATCCAAGCTGACCCACCTGCTGGATTCCTGTCACCGACGGAGCCTACATGGAGAAGTGCAGCTAACTCTTGAGTTACTTCGCCAACGCGTATGGATCCCACGAGGTCGAGCCGTCGTTAAACGGACAATCCACCGATGCGTTGTCTGCACGCGATGGAGAGCCGTCGCACCACAACCGCTGATGGGCAACCTTCCGCGAGCACGGGTGACACCTGCACGCCCGTTTCTACGTACCGGGGTCGACTACGCCGGCCCGATCCTCATCCGGACCAGCAGGGGCAGAGGCCACCGGGCAAGCAAGGGCTTCATCTCAGTTTTTGTCTGTCTCAGCACCAAGGCAGTTCACTTGAAGGCGGTCACCGACTATACGGTGCGACGCCGTCGCCCGCCTCGGGAACGCCGCTCCCGAGGAGGTAGCGTGCAAATTTGGCGGTGTCGGTAATTGGCGGTATCGGGATCGTAAAATGGCGGTAACTGTATCTTAAAATGGCGGTAAAATACGGTAACAGACTCTCCAACAAAAAGGAGATAGAATATGGGCGCCAGGCGCGGTATTTCCGCGCCACGATATCGAAACGGTAACGGCAAGCTCAGTTTATGGCAGAGGGGCAGAGTTCTTTGCGAAGTATTTATCGTACGGGAAAGAGAGCGCTAGAATATCGTTAGGAGAGAGAAATGATTACTCAGTTAGTTGGTCACAATTAATTACATATATTGAAATGTTAAAATACACACACCATGAACAGTATAATCGACCTTAATATAATATAGATAAAATTTAATATAATGACGATAAAGTTAATATAATAACGGTAAATTTGATATCAGAGCGATAAATTCAATATAATAGCGATAAACTCGGTAAATATACCGGTAAATATACAAGAACGCAAGGCACAAGATAAAATAATACAAGAAAGCAGATTAATTTTGAAATATAACGGTTATCTTATAAACCGCGGAAACAATGGACACATTATAACGACTGATGCGCAGGTCAGATACAATAATCTCAGAGAGGTTACTTGAAATACTGACTTTGAGTCGGAAATAAAAAAAAAGACAAGGAAAAAAAACGGTATTAGAATAGTTTTAGCCTTTCAATAATGACGGTAATCGAAGGCCGTGAACATTAGCGGCGAAGTCTCTACCAGACTCGAGAACGAATTACGGCTGATTTCGGCTCGTACGCCGAGACGTTCGTCTCGCTAACAAATTTCGGTATAATTCTCAACCAGTTTATTGGCGGTAATCCACGTAATTAGCGGTAACCAGAGTGTACGGGGATTTTACGAACAGATGATTATACGCGGATGGTTTACGAACACTTCTGGAGGCGCGAGCCTCGTGCTCAATATCGATATAAATCGAACCTGAATTTTCATACAATGACGGTAACTTCTCCGCTCAATGACAATTAACGGTAAAGAACAATAGATAATTATGAAATAAACGGAATTTTAACCCGAAATAGACGGTATACGGAATTTATAAAAGTTCGATATAACTCGAATCGAACCTTTTCTTACGGCAATTAACGGTGACTTTCGACAAAGTCTTGATAAAAAAACACAAGCTTTCTTTAACGGTAGTTTCAAGGAGATAGACGGAAATTGTTTACCCGTTGTAACGGTCGCAGCACGACCTTTCGTTTCGTTAACAATAGCACGACGTCCGCGTAACGGCAATTTCGAACAAGTGATGCGGTAAATACTTTTCGGCGGAGATTTCGCGTGAAGCAATATTCTTGCAGAGTCGTTCTTTTAATTTCGGTAACACACGCTCGCGAAGAAATTACTCGCTCAAATCCCGTCTTCCGGTATGCGATATACTCGCTCAAAAATCGCCGCGTCACGCGCGGAATATCGATACAAGAAAAATGTTAGCAGAAACAATACAATTCTAAACGGTACGGAAACGATACATAAGACCACGGACTGACGGCACGAGCACCCCTGAGAGGGACAAATCCGCGACTCCGGGGACAGCTGGCGTCCGACAACTACGGTACAAATATCAAACGGTAATCCTTACTACGATATGATAGCCGCCCTGCGACGGTATCCCGGCACGATGGCACCAGCTGATCCCGGATGGAAATTTCTAACCGGCTACCTGTGCGACGGCTTACACTTTTATTCCGGTGGCTGCTCCCTCAGGGTCGTCTCTTCTAGATCCTGGTTGCTGTGCACAGGTCACTAGTTCGCCGTACAGTGACAGTCTTCGTCTGTGCTCGTAAGGCCCTCGAATCCCGCGCCGATCCTCCGCGCATCTTGTCGATTTCGGGGAAACGGGGTTGATTCTCCGCCCCCTCGAACGTTGCTGCTGTTGTACGGCGTTGCCCTTACGCAGGAGCCCAGTACTTGTGACCGACGGTAATTCGTGATGCCGATCCTCGGGGACGCGGCCGGCTGGACAGGCCGTCTCCTTCCGAGATTCCCGTTTTTCCCAGTCAGCTGCCTAGACAGTTGCCTTCATCACCGTCGTCGGAATTGGTTGCCGTTTCTTTTACAATCTGAAATAATGCAGATTCAATCTCCTATTACATTATAAAGCGCGGTGGCGCGGGATCTTACTACGTGACCTTATTCCTGTGGTATCCTCGGTATCCTCGGTATCCTCGATATCTTCGGTAGCTTGCTTTACAACTTGTCGATCTTGCACGCACGCACGGTAGCCGTATTCGAATCGCGGATCTTAAAGTTCGCTAAAAATAGGGCTAAACAAATGAATAATAACTAACGGTAGTCTCCTCTCAGGCGTGAGAGACGACCCCGCGCACGCTGTTTTCCTCGGCAGGGAAACCGTGACGGAGCTCAAAAAGCGTCACGTCACAACTCCCCCTTCCCAGACGGGTGCCGAGGGGACCTTAGGACCCGGCACACCGACGACCGTCGCTCCGGTAGCTCTACCTTCATTCTTCGGGATAAGACGACTACTTAACCCCTCGGGTTTCCTTGAGGTGTCCGTAGCCCGACCGTTCGTGGTCCATTACCATGTCTGGTAAAATCGCGACTCGATTTCCGCCATCGCGTCCTTCCCCCGCGGTACTTTCTTATGCCCGTTATCTCCGCTTCTCACCACCATAAGGAGATAAGGGATTAGGGATCGGTAGGGAGAACTGATTGCACTTTGAGTCAAAGTAAGCTTGTTTATTCCGATCCTCCTTCGGACCGACCTTCTTTAACAAAACTAAGACAAAAACTTGCTATCTAATAATAATAAAAAAAAAGAAAACGGAACGTCGCAATCGAGAGAACAAACAAAAAAAAATAAGTCGATACGGTAGCGCAAACAACAAAAGAAGAAAAAGAAAAAAAAACGAAACTAAACCTAGGAACTATACTAAAGAACAAAAAAAACTAAAAACGTAATACTAAAAAAATAAAAAAAGAAAAGAAAACTAAAATAAAAAAAAAATAAGCAAAAACACAAAAGTCTTTTAGCGAAGGCGGGATTCCTCCGACCAATTGGTCCCCACGTCCCTCTTCCATGGCCACCCCTCCCGAAGGGGCGAACTGTCGCGCACTGGCGGTGGTGTTGGCAGCGGCGCTCGCGGTCCCCGCGACGCCGAGTAGGGGGTGCTGCGGCGGTAGGCGGCTCCACAGCGGTCGCAATCCCGCAACGTTACCCCCCGGTGCCCGCACCCGTAGCAAAAGCTACCCGTGCGGGGCAAGGGGCAACGCGCGTAGGAATGCTGCTGGGAGCCGCAGTTCCAGCACCCCACAGCGTAGGGTGCGTCTCGCGTCGGGCGCTCCGGGCGATGAGGCCTCCCAGATGAGGTGGCGCGGTGCTGCTCGGCACCCGGCTCCACGGCCCGCTCCAGAGATCGGGTCCTTCCCCGTGGCGCGGACTCCGAGTGGGGCTCGGGGGCGTCCGTCTGGGTCCCCCTCGCTACCCCCTGGTCGGACGTGGTTTGCACCGAGGTGCTCCGTGAGGATGGCCACTCCCTAACCACGGCCCCGTCCGTCGTCCAGCGGGCCTCTCTGACCTGGTGGGCCACGTCCTCCAGATCCGTCCAGAAGCCCTCATCGTTAAATTCAATGTGCTCCCAGACGGATCTGTGACGCGACCAGAAGGCCCGCCAGATCCTCCTCATATCACGTCGGTCCATAACGTTTCTCGGCATCTAAACGGTATCGGGCAGACGGTAAGGCTTCAAGTCTTGTATGTGACTTTTGCCGGCGGGTGACCCATCCAGTAATCCCAATTCATATACAACTGGAGAGATCACCCGCACTACTTTAAACGGGCCCTGGAATTTGTGTGCTAATTTCGCGGCTATATTCTGAGCCGCCGACGACAAAATATGTTGGCGTCTCAACACCAGATCTCCTACCTTGAACGTGTGATCACGCCTACGTAGATTGTATCGCGAAGCCTGTCTCTCGTAAGCTCTGTCTAAGTTTTCGATAACCCATTCCCTCAGGACTTGCATGTCCGTCATACGGGCTGCCCATCTTGCGGTATCCCCCGGTTCGATCTCGGTAACCCCCTGACTGCGTTTCATTGAATGTACGGGCTCTAATTCCCGCCCAAGGTTCAGAAAAGCGGGAGATGCTCCCACAGAGGAATGACAGGCGGTATTGTACGCGAACCGGAAATCCGCGATGTGTTCATCCCACTCCCTGTGATCCTTTTCGATGAACGCGATAATCATGGTTTTTAGGATGCGGTTTACGCGTTCTACGGGATTGGCCTGGGGATGGTATGGGGGTACGGTAGTATGTGTAATCTGTCGATCGTCAGCGAACGCCTTCATAACCTTGTTAATAAACTCGGTACCGTTATCCGTTAACAGAAATTTAGGAGCTCCCCATCGCGATATCACTAGGTCGTCTATAGCCTCACTAATTTTCGAACCTGTCGCGGCTCTTAAGGGTTTACATTCCACCCATTTTGTAAAAAGGTCCTGGATTACCAAGAGATATTGGAACCCAGCCTTACTTCGCGGTAACGGGCCTATAATGTCGGCCGCTATTGCCGTCCATGGCCCATCCGCGATACGACGTCCCATAAGACCCGCGGGGCTTGCCTGTTCTACTTTTGTTCGCTGGCAGGTATCACATTGTCGGATGTATTCGGTAACTTCACGAAATAAATTCGGCCAGAAATAGGAAACGGCAATACGCTGGTAAGTTTTTTCGGTACCCAAGTGGCCTGCCTGTGGCATATCGTGCGACTCTTTTAAGACTTCCCTTCGGTATTCTTTCGGTATCACTAACTTCCATCGGTCTAAGTCTTCCACAATTTCGGAAACTACGCGTTTCGGCCGGAGAAAGTATAGTCGCTCCTCAATCACTTTCCATTGCGTGTATTTTTCGGGGGTCGCCAAAACTTCTTTGTATCTTTTCCGGTACCATTCGTCGGTAGTGTTCGCCAGGTCTATGGTATCTATTGCGGCCGTCATGTGAACGGAATTTGTCGCGGCCGGTACGGTATCTTCGGTAACCTCCGTTTCAAACATTCGGGAGAGTGCGTCGGGCACATGGTGCAGGGCACCCTTCCGGTGAATCACCTCATAATCATATTCTAATAATTCGAGCGCCCACCTTGCTAATCTCCCTGTGGGGTTCTTAAGGTTATGAAGCCAACGTAAACTACTATGATCGGTAACAACGGTAAAACGGTATCCCTCTAAGTATGGTCTAAACTTCTGGATTGCCCATACGACTGCTAAACACTCTTGTTCGGTAACGGAATAACGGGTTTCGGGGTCTGATAAAGCTCGACTCGCAAAAACTATCACCCTTTCCTCGTCCTCGATGATCTGAGTCAATACCGCGCCTAAACCCACGGAACTCGCATCGGTATGTAATGTAAACGGTAACTCAAAATCCGGACAAGCTAGTGTCGGTGCGGTAACTAAATGGTCCCTGATTTGATCGAAGGCGCGACCCTGATCATCCCCCCACTCCCAGCGCCTGCCCTTTTTCAAAAGGCGCGTCAATGGTTCGCTAAGGGTCGCGAATTGGGGAATGAATCTGCGGTACCATGATGACATTCCCAAAAACCGGCGTAATTGCTTAATATTTCGCGGTGCGGGGTATTCTAAAATTGGTCGCGTCTTTTCCGGGTCCACCGTCAGCCCTTCCCTCTGCACGATAAATCCCAGGTATCGTACCTGAGAACGGCAAAATTCACATTTATCCGGATTAACGGTAAGGCCGGCGGCGGTGATTTTATCCAATACCTTCTTAAGCCAGAGCATGTGTTCCTCAAATGTCGGTGTCACGATTACTATATCGTCCAAATATGCGAACGCGTGGGGCTCCATTTCCGGTCCTATCAATCGATCTAATAATCGCTGGAAGGTTGCCGGTGCTCCCGTAAGCTCGTACGGCATTCGCGTAAAATGGAAAAGTCCCTTACCTGGGACGCTAAATGCGGTAATCTCCCGACTTTCTTTAGCCAACGGTATCTGGAAGTAGGCTTGACTCAGATCAATGATCGATATATAGCGAGCCGAACGTAATTTGTCGAGAATGCCATTCATATTCGGTAGCGGATATGCGTCTTTCTTAGATACGTCATTTACTTTCCGGAAGTCTAAGCAAAAGCGGTACTTTCCGTTAGGTTTTTTCACCATTACGATGGGGTTCGACCATTCGCTATAAGACGGTTCGATGATCCCTGCCTGGAGCATTTTATCAGTCTCCGCACGTATGGCTTCCTGAACCTTAGGCGATACGAGGTAACAACGCTGTTTAATGGGTGGGCTGTCCCCCACGTCTATCTTATGTTCGGTAAGCGTGGTCACCCCGGGGTTATCTGATGTTTGCGGTAACGTCCGTAAAAAAAAATCTAAAGTCTTTTCTTGTGCGGGAGTTAATTCCGATATCCCGCAACAAGAGCTCTCATTTGGATCTACTTCGGTAACCAAACGGTATTTCTTGTGTGGCGATTCGGCAAAATACCATCCGTTAGTGGCAAAGTCTAATGTTACTCCGAATTTCGTAAGAAAGTCTAATCCCAGAATACACGGAACTGCTAAATTCGGTAACAACGCAACGGTAATTTCGTGACACTGATCCTCCAGTTCTAACGGTACCTTAATCTCTTCCCTTATATTTGCAATTTGTCCATTCGCTGTTCTGATTTGTATCCCCCTGCCCCTCTCGGTATCCAGTCCCAATTCACGGATAATCTTTATTCCTTCGCGGCCCAGTAGGGTTCGATTGGACCCCGAGTCCACGAGGGCCGCGAGAGTGTAATCGTATATTTTAACTTTAAAAAACTTCAGTGACGGTAGCTCCTCCCTCCCCAGGGTAACATACGACTGCAGTAGCGTATCGTTCCCTACGGTATCGTCGGCGGTAACTAGGGTCTCGCCTTCGGGACTCGGAGTCGTAGGGACCCTCTCTACTGGCTCCGATTCTCGTTTCCCGAGCATGTCGGGCAGGTTTGTACGGTAGCATCACGCCTCCCACAGCGGTAACAATATTTTCGGCGCGGCTCGGTACATCCGCGCGCGCGATGTCCTGTCTTCTCGCAATTCCAGCATTTTATGTTGCTGGCGGAATTGGGGATAACGGTAGCACTCGTCGATGATTCGGTAGCGGCAGCGGTAGTCGTAGCGGTCGCGGTAGCGGTAGCGGTATCGGTAGTTACGGTATTCACGTTCGGGGTTTTAGCGGCTTTCTTCTTCTCTTTCCTTTTAGCGGTAACATTAGCGGTAGCGACGGTAGCGGCGTTTTTATTTTTACTCTTCGGTGCGTGATATGCCAAATCCGGAAAGAGAGATTGTTCCGGCGGTAACGGGGGTCGGTAGTGTTTTTCGGCTTGCAGGCTTCTCTCCATGCGCGTGGCTAGGTATTCGAGGGTCGCGAAGTCTCTAAACTCTTGGCGTCGAATCGCTATTTGCATCCGCGGTAGCATGTTCCGGTGGGCGAAGTTTAATTGTTCTTCCAGGGCCCAGGGAGGCGACATTCGGCTAAGTAAGGCCCTTAGGCAGGTCAAATAGTCGGCCGCGGTTTCATACTCCCCCTGCGTTCGCCTGAATATTTCGTCGCGAAGCGCGTACTGGTAATCGGGATCCCCGAATCGCCCCCTCCATGCTGCTTCAAAATCATTCCAATCCCGCCAATTTCCGCTCTCCAACCGTACCCAGTACAGCGCGACCTCCGATAAAAACAGCGGCAGACACTTGAAAAGGTCCGCGTCGGAGATGGGGACTATCGCGCGTGCTTCCTTGATTCTCAACAGGAAGGCTTCCGCGTCGTTACCCCGTTTTCCCGAGAAATGGAGGTTCCATTTCCTCATTAAATTATAAGCCTCCGCCGTTGAGGCCCTCCCCGGACGGGAACTAGCGTGAGGCGCGGCCGCAGGTTCGCGTTGGGATGGACGATATCCGGTATTCCCCCCCGCGATGTCGTCCAATTTCACCTCTGGCCCCCCCAAGGGGGGTGTGCCCCGCAGATCAGGCGGGTCGCCCTCCCCTAAGAGGTCTCGCGCCCTCGCACCACCTTGACCCTCTACGGACATCGTGTCCTCTTCCTCCTCTGTTTCCCCGCTCCCGCGCGTCTCGTATCTGAGAAGCCCGTAAAACCGGCAATATCCCCTGGGCACTCAGGCCCCGATCTAACAAGTGGCGACGCGCTTGACCGACGCTTAATCCCTGTATCCACTGATGGAGATCGCTATCCTTCCTCATAGGGCCAACGAGAGACTTACCGATTAGCGAAAATTACAACAAAAACAAGAAAAGAAAGAAAATATACCCGAGGTAGTTAATGAAATAAAAGAAAAGAAAACGGTAGTAATAATAGCGGTAGCAAAAATATCTAAAGAAGATCGAGATAAGATAATCAAAGAATAAATTCAAAATCGAAAACGGTACGGGAAAGAGACCGAAATAATACAAAAAAAAAATTATTTACAATTGAAACAACACGGCAGAAGTATAGAAATAAAGAAAACAATAAAAACAATATAAGAGACGGAACAAAGAAAAGTTAAAAATTAAAATAATGTTTCGAAATCGAAACGGTACGGTAGCGAAAAGGAGATAAAAAAAAAAAAATCAAAATAAATAATAGCGGAACAAGAAATTCAAAAATCAAAACAATAATATGGTACAAGAAGAAAAAAAAACTAATAATACTAAGGAGAACGGTACAGAAATAAAAACAAAAATTCAAAAGTTTAAACGGTAGCTGAAACACGAAAAAGGTAAAGATCTTAACGGTAATAATAAAAAATGAAAATCCAAATAAATGATAGAGAAAAGAAAAAAAAAATACAACTAAACAAAAATCGAAATAACGGTAGCAGAGGAAAAGAAAGTGGAACAGGGGATCAAAACAATGCGGTAACGGAAAAGGTAAAAAAAAATAATAATAATACAGTCAAAGGAACGAAAGGAACAGAGAAGAGGAGAAAAAAAAAAAAAATAATGATAACCAAACAAAATTCAAAAATTCAAAAATTCAAAACAAGTCTCTCTCGTGGTCTACGGAGGAAGGTGTCTTTCCGGAGACGGTCTCAAAAAAAAAAAATATTAGCAATTCGTCCCCTTCGATTCCTACCCAAGAGCCACTAACGGAATTAAAAAAAAAAATTTTTGAATTCTCACCACACAAGATTATCGATATAATGCTAAATAACGGTAAAATAATAATAAAATCGAATTTTCGATAGCGTCAAGAACGGTAAACGAACGGTAGGCGGCCTAAATTCACAAAGGGAGAAAAAAAAAAATAAATCCTCGACAGTTGTATATAATATTCCGTATTTTTGATACTTTTTAAGACGCGAAGCACACAAATTCCAGGCCGCTTGAGGGCCTTCAATAAGTCTTAACTTACCCCAACCAGACGGTACGTTTGATACGGGACACCAGAAAAGCAAAAAAAACTCACTGCAAAAAATTTTTTTAACGGCACCAGTACAATAATAAAACCACACCACTGAACAAACGATTTTTCGGCTTAAGAAAGCCCACGAAAAACGATTCCTTTTTCTCTCTCTCTCTAGCTCTCTCCCAAAAAGGGGAAAAAAAAACCACTATCTTATTCGATTTTATACGGTATCTTCACACGGCGTCGGGCCCCACGTTGGGCGCCAAAATCTTTGCGACGCCGTCGCCCGCCTCGGGAACGCCGCTCCCGAGGAGGTAGCGTGCAAATTTGGCGGTGTCGGTAATTGGCGGTATCGGGATCGTAAAATGGCGGTAACTGTATCTTAAAATGGCGGTAAAATACGGTAACAGACTCTCCAACAAAAAGGAGATAGAATATGGGCGCCAGGCGCGGCATTTCCGCGCCACGATATCGAAACGGTAACGGCAAGCTCAGTTTATGGCAGAGGGGCAGAGTTCTTTGCGAAGTATTTATCGTACGGGAAAGAGAGCGCTAGAATATCGTTAGGAGAGAGAAATGATTACTCAGTTAGTTGGTCACAATTAATTACATATATTGAAATGTTAAAATACACACACCATGAACAGTATAATCGACCTTAATATAATATAGATAAAATTTAATATAATGACGATAAAGTTAATATAATAACGGTAAATTTGATATCAGAGCGATAAATTCAATATAATAGCGATAAACTCGGTAAATATACCGGTAAATATACAAGAACGCAAGGCACAAGATAAAATAATACAAGAAAGCAGATTAATTTTGAAATATAACGGTTATCTTATAAACCGCGGAAACAATGGACACATTATAACGACTGATGCGCAGGTCAGATACAATAATCTCAGAGAGGTTACTTGAAATACTGACTTTGAGTCGGAAATAAAAAAAAAGACAAGGAAAAAAAACGGTATTAGAATAGTTTTAGCCTTTCAATAATGACGGTAATCGAAGGCCGTGAACATTAGCGGCGAAGTCTCTACCAGACTCGAGAACGAATTACGGCTGATTTCGGCTCGTACGCCGAGACGTTCGTCTCGCTAACAAATTTCGGTATAATTCTCAACCAGTTTATTGGCGGTAATCCACGTAATTAGCGGTAACCAGAGTGTACGGGGATTTTACGAACAGATGATTATACGCGGATGGTTTACGAACACTTCTGGAGGCGCGAGCCTCGTGCTCAATATCGATATAAATCGAACCTGAATTTTCATACAATGACGGTAACTTCTCCGCTCAATGACAATTAACGGTAAAGAACAATAGATAATTATGAAATAAACGGAATTTTAACCCGAAATAGACGGTATACGGAATTTATAAAAGTTCGATATAACTCGAATCGAACCTTTTCTTACGGCAATTAACGGTGACTTTCGACAAAGTCTTGATAAAAAAACACAAGCTTTCTTTAACGGTAGTTTCAAGGAGATAGACGGAAATTGTTTACCCGTTGTAACGGTCGCAGCACGACCTTTCGTTTCGTTAACAATAGCACGACGTCCGCGTAACGGCAATTTCGAACAAGTGATGCGGTAAATACTTTTCGGCGGAGATTTCGCGTGAAGCAATATTCTTGCAGAGTCGTTCTTTTAATTTCGGTAACACACGCTCGCGAAGAAATTACTCGCTCAAATCCCGTCTTCCGGTATGCGATATACTCGCTCAAAAATCGCCGCGTCACGCGCGGAATATCGATACAAGAAAAATGTTAGCAGAAACAATACAATTCTAAACGGTACGGAAACGATACATAAGACCACGGACTGACGGCACGAGCACCCCTGAGAGGGACAAATCCGCGACTCCGGGGACAGCTGGCGTCCGACAACTACGGTACAAATATCAAACGGTAATCCTTACTACGATATGATAGCCGCCCTGCGACGGTATCCCGGCACGATGGCACCAGCTGATCCCGGATGGAAATTTCTAACCGGCTACCTGTGCGACGGCTTACACTTTTATTCCGGTGGCTGCTCCCTCAGGGTCGTCTCTTCTAGATCCTGGTTGCTGTGCACAGGTCACTAGTTCGCCGTACAGTGACAGTCTTCGTCTGTGCTCGTAAGGCCCTCGAATCCCGCGCCGATCCTCCGCGCATCTTGTCGATTTCGGGGAAACGGGGTTGATTCTCCGCCCCCTCGAACGTTGCTGCTGTTGTACGGCGTTGCCCTTACGCAGGAGCCCAGTACTTGTGACCGACGGTAATTCGTGATGCCGATCCTCGGGGACGCGGCCGGCTGGCCAGGCCGTCTCCGCGTCTCCTTCCGAGATTCCCGTTTTTCCCAGTCAGCTGCCTGGACAGTTGCCTTCATCACCGTCGTCGGAATTGGTTGCCGTTTCTTTTGATGACAATCTGAAATAATGCAGATTCAATCTCCTATTACATTATAAAGCGCGGTGGCGCGGGATCTTACTACGTGACCTTATTCCTGTGGTATTCTCGGTATCCTCGGTATCCTCGGTATCTTCGGTAGCTTGCTTTACAACTTGTCGATCTTGCACGCACGCACGGTAGCCGTATTCGAATCGCGGATCTTAAAGTTCGCTAAAAATAGGGCTAAACAAATGAATAATAACTAACGGTAGTCTCCTCTCAGGCGTGAGAGACGACCCCGCGCACGCTGTTTTCCTCGGCAGGGAAACCGTGACGGAGCTCAAAAAGCGTCACGTCACAACGGTCGAGGCGTTCTTGGCCGCCTTCCGCCGCTTCGTCTCCCGGCGAGGCCTCTGCACTGAAGTCTTCTCCGACTGCGGTACGAACTTCGTCGGAGCGAACCGGGAACTGCGGGAAATGTTTCGCGCCTCATCCTCCGAACCTCCATCTCACGCCGTCGGATAGCTCACGCAACAGCCTCCGACGGCGTGAGATGGAGGTTCAACCCCCCGGCAGCACCACACTTCGGCGGGCTTTGGGAGGCGGCCGTCAAGTCCACGAAGCATCATCTCCGAAGGATCATCGGCGACGGCACCCTCACCTACGAAGAAATGGCGACCCTTCTCTCAGAGGTGGAGGCGTGCTTCAATTCACGCCCTTTGCAGCCGCTGACGGACGACCCCGATGACTTGACGGCACTCACCCCAGGGCACTTCTTGATCGGAGCTCCTCTCTTGACCGTTCCAGAGTCGTCACTCGCCACCGAGAAGGACACCGTGCTGTTTCGATGACAACTTCTGCAAAAGATGCACTTCTGGGAACGGTGGACGCACGAGTATCTTAACGCCTTGGCGACACTCCCAAAGTGGCTTAAAAACGAGATCGGCCCCAGCGTCGGCGACCTGTGCCTGCTCCGATCCGAGACCACTCCCCCGATCAGGTGGCCACTCGCCCGCATCACAGCACTGCATCCCGGAGACGACGGAATCACCCGCGTGATCACCATCCGCACGGCATCTTCGGAACTGACCCGGCCACTCGCGAAGATCGTCCTTCTGCCAGGAGCCGACACCGAGACATCCTCATCGCACTCGGATTCGTGAGCCCGCACTCTATCACACTTCATTTGCGTGTCATTCGCACGCGGCGAATTTCCGAGAATTGCGCCGCGCTGAATCACATTCACACACTCGTACTCAAGTTCGATCCATAAACCGCGTTATCATTTTCCGTTCTCTTCTCTCGCTCGTCTTGTCACTCGCACCGGAATTTCACAGTCACGCTCACTCATCACTGCACTACACATCGCAACACTTAACATTCACTGCACTCGCGAAAACTGCACTGTATCATTCTGTTCATTTCATCACCAAACACCGCATTACTCACTCTCGCGAAAAGCTCAATTTTAACTAATCAACACGTGTCTTCAAGTGGCGTCACGCATTCCAGTCATATATCACGATCAATGGCTCATCAATAGAACAGTACGCGACACCTGTCCGCATCCGCGCACACTTACAAATTTCGTCATGTAATGACGAGGCGGGCGGGATGTTCGAAATTCATAAATTATTACCGCGATATGAAAATTCGAGTAAATAAAATCCGCATTTTTCCTATTATAAAACCCGAAAATTCAAAAGTAACGGGCGTCGAGAAACTTCTCGAAAACTCTATTTTTAATAAAAACTCAATCGTTCGAGTTCTCTCCTGTTTTTTTTCAGCACATAAAAAACGCGTACCATAAACAATTGACAACAACATTGTTAACCATCGCCGAAATCTAAGTGACGGACAGGCATGCGCGCCCATACGTCACGATCAGCTGATCGCCAATCAGCTGATCGAAAAGGATCGTGCGCATGACAACTGTTAAAAAACTACTTCATGACCTCATCGGCGGCCAATTACGAGCGGCGCCCTGAAGTCACCGCCAATTTCCGAAATTAATTGGTCCACGTTACAACGGGATCAAAAATCAAGTCCGATATATAAAGGGCCCAGCGCATGGACCCGACACAGTAAAAGTCTCGCATTTTCCCGCTACCGCTTGCACTGTTAAACCGCTTCGCTACGTAAAACCGCTTTGTACAACCGCTTCTTATACACGACCGCTTGCTCACTCGGACTTTTCGCTATCACTTCAGTGTTTGAAATCAATTATATTTTTGTGTAAAACTTTCTTATTTTATTGTGTGTCGTTCAAATAAAACTTCATAAAAAATACAAAAATATACGTGTTGTGTCTTATCGTTGCATTCAATTGTGTGGTGTCCTGCCGCGAAATTCTTCGGAACGCGCTTTCCGCTCAAACTCATTCATTCGCGAATAACGTCGTAGTGTTTCGTCGTACACTAATACTTTGTCTCCTACTTTAAATTGTGTATCTTTTGTATTTTTATCGTACTGTTTTTAGCTTTAGTTTTTTCTTCTTTTATGTGTTCTTTTGCGAATTGATTTGTTGCGCGTAGTTTTTCTTTTAACTCTTGCGCGTAATCATCATAATTATATGTTGGTTTCGGCGGTTTAGTTAGCGCTGTCGGAATTTCGGCTTGATGTTCGTACATCAATCGAAGGGTGTATATCCTGTAGCGGTATGCGGCATTGTGTTATATGTGAACATCACGAACGGTATCCATTCGTCCCAGTCCGTTTGGTCCTCATTTATATAATGTCTTAAATATTCTGCTAACGTTCGATGCGATCATTCTAATGCGCCGTTACTTTCTGGATGATACACGGTTGTTTGTATTTTATTTATTTTCAATAGTTTACACGTATTTCTAAAGATTTCGCTGAGGAAATTCGTTCCTTGATCCGTTAAAATTTTTTCCGGTATTCTGTGTTCGAGTATTATTTTTGTAACGAACTCCTTACTGATAGTGTTCGCTTCTTAATTCGGGATCGAAATAGCTTTACTAAATTTAGTTAAATTGTCCTGAAAAGTTAATAAATATTTATTTCCGTTATTAGTAATAATTAGCGGTCCGACTATATCTAACGCGCATTTTTCAAATGGTTTATTAGGCGTGTCGGTAATTATTAAAGGGACTTTGTTTTTCCTTGATAATTTATTTTTTTGGCACGATTCACATTTCGCGATGTATTGTTCTACGTCTTTAGTTAGTCCTCTCCAATTGTGTTGTAATCGGATTCTTTTAATTGTTCGTTCAATTCCCTGATGTCCTCCTATAGGTGTCATGATATTCTGATAATATTTGTTTTTTCTCTTCTTCCGTATATGTTTTTATATTATCCGTGTCTGCTTCCTCCTCTTCTTCTTCTATCTTCAGAATTTCTTCAGCCTTTTCTATTGACGTTCCGAGTATCGCGTTGCGACTTAGCGCGTCGACGTTCGCGTTCGCTCGTCCGGCCTTATGAATTATTTCATATTCGTATTCTTCTAATTTTAACCTCCATCGGATCAATCTCGATCCGGGATCGTTAACATTAAATAACCATATTAGTGGTTTATGATCAGTGACAATCTTGAATTTTGTTCCCTATACGTATGGTCTAAAGTGTTTCACCATACAATTGCTAATAATTCTTTTTCAGTTGTATTATAGCTCCGCCTTTGTCAGTACTCTGCTGGCGTAAGCAATCGGTCGGTCGTTGCCTACCTCTCCTTGTGATAGCACTACTCCGATCGCATAGTCGGATGCATCGGTGGTCATTATGAATTCTTGTGTGAAGTCGGGATACTTCAACACTGGTGCAGTCATTAATTTTTCTTTTAATAATTCAAATGCTGTTTGCTGCTCTGTTGTCCATATAAATTTTTCCGATTTTTTGTTTAATTTTGTTAGCGGTTTAGCGGTTTTTGGAAAAATTCTCGGTGAATTTTCTGTAATATCCGTCTGTTTTGTTGGGGCTGGCATGCCCTCCACGTATATGCCGACGGGAAGAGTGCTTCGTAGCCACGTGGTCGAGGAAGAAAGTTGCGTTCCTCTCGTTTAAAAAATATATATATTTCAGAACTCACAAATACGTACAGAAGCTTGCTCAGAATGTCTTTCTTATTACAAATTATTGCACAAGATATTGCGTGCCTATGTGTGACAAAGGTAACGTGGCTCAAGGGCCGAGAGCAGAGAAAAGACAAGACGGCTCACACGCTAAGGCCGCAGCTAGAGGCGCCCTCTCGTGAAGTATAGAAGCGCCGCTAGGCGAGACGAGAGGGGGAAAGCGAACGCTAGCGTGAATGCTCCCGCGGGACACTTAAGTGTACTAAATCCTCCCCCCCTTGAAAGGACTTGCTTTCAATTGCATTGAACAAGACTAGATGCCTAACATTACGGGATATAAAATTAAGACTGATTACCGCAAGCGTTCTGCTTGTTACAATGAGCGAACAAAAGAGTAAATTTATTGCACTATGCGCGAATAAATTGAAGATTTAATTAGACACTGAGAGTAATTTTACAGACTAAATTAAAACTTACGATAAAGAAAGACTTAGCCTAAATATAAAAATAAAAAAGCTTAAGAGTCTATTGGTAGTATTGCTATTTTAGACAGTGGTCTAACTAATGAACCCTTTGAAGTTTTAATGACGGCGGACCTTGCATTGCCGTTAGAGTCCTTGTGTATTTGCACCACACGTCCGAGCATCCAGTACAAAGATGCCAGACCTTGCTGCTTTAAAAGCACTAGTTGATCTTCCTTTAATTGTGGGCCCTTGTTGGCCTTCCACTTATGACGCTCCTGTAGGGAATGCAGATATTCAGAGCTCCATCTGCGCCAAAAATGCTGCCGGAGTTGCTCGACGCGTTGCCATCGCAGTAAGCGATTTTCGTTGACATCACATAAGTCGCTAGAAGGGAAACCGTTCAAGAGAGTGCCAACCAAAAAGTGCCCGAGGGTAAGGTAGGTCATTCGGATCCGAACTTAATTGTGTGAGGGGCCTCGAATTTAGAATTGCTTCGATCTCGCATAAAACGGTTTGTACCTCCTCGAAGGTTAAATGTGCCCTCCCAATGATTCGATAAAGGTGATGTTTGGCTGACTTTACAGCCGCCTCCCATAGTCCGCCAAAGTGCGGAGCATTAGGTGGAATGAAGTTCCAGGTGGTCCTTTGATCGCGTAAAAAATTATTGATGTCAGTTTGTGCGCTATCGCGACCGAGTGACTCATAGAATTCGTGTAACTGTTTTTGAGCGCCTACGAAGTTCGTCCCATTGTCAGAATATATGACAGCGGGTTTGCCTCTGCGTGAAACGAAACGTTTAAGTGCCGCGATGAAGGCCTCTGAAGTAAGATCGCTCACAAGCTCAATATGAATTGCCTTCGTGGCAAAACAAACGAAGACTGCTACGTAAGCCTTGCTGATTCGAGCGTTACGTCGTTTACCTTCGCGTATTAATAACGGTCCGGCATAGTCAATTCCGCAATGATGAAATGGCCTGGAAACCGTTATTCGCCCGGCCGGCAATGCGCCCATTATCGCTTCTGAGATAGTCGGTTTGTTTTTAAAACACGTGACGCAATTTTGCAAGATTTTGCGAGTGACCGATCGCAGGGATAAGGGCCAAAAGCGTTGCCTTACGGCAGCCATGGTTGCTTGTAGGCCAGCATGAGCATTGCGCTCGTGCTCTCGTAGTATAATGAGTCTCGTTAAAATGTGATTTCGCGATAGCAAAATTGGGTGACGTGTGTCAAAAGGTAGCTCGGCGTTTTTTAGCCTACCGCCCACGCGAATTAGACCGTTGGTATCGATAAAAGGGGACAACGATAGCAGATTGCTAGTTGTTCTGATAGCCTCACCCTTGCTTAAGGCTCGGTATTCCTCGGGGAAGTCCGTTTTCTGTGCCGTTTTGCACATCACATTTAAGGCAAAGGAAATTTCTTCGCAAGTTACGAAAGACATGAATGGATCGGATCTTCTAGCCTTGGAAAATCTTAGGCAATATGCCAGGATACGACAAATTTTATTTAGGTTAGAATGCTTCCTTAATAAACCCTCTACAACGGAGTTTTCAATGGTAGCGACGGCTACCGGTGTTCGAATTGATTCGGGAATGTCGTTACTCAAAATAGTAAATTCACCGTTTGGCCAAAGGCTCCCGCGTGTCATCAAAAAGGCTGGGCCATTCCACCACATCGCAGAATCTTCAAGTTCGCGCGGATGTAGACCTCGAGACAAAATGTCTGCTGGATTGTTAGCCGATGAAACATGACGCCACGAATTAAGGTTTGTAAGACGCTGGATTTCGCCGACTCTATTAGCAACAAAAATTGCCCATTTCCGGGATGGCGAAGATATCCAGTTTAGGGCTATTGTAGAATCGGACCAGAGAAAGATTTTCATGTTAGTTATTGGAAATGAATCATTGATTTTATCAATTAGTTGCGCTAATAGAAGAGCAGCCGATAATTCCAATCGGGGCAACGAGAGTGTCTTAAGCGGAGCAACGCGAGACTTTGAGGCCAGCAACTTGCACCCAAATTCTTCCGGACCTATCTGTGTACGCACGTAGACGCATGCTCCGTATGCCCGTTGACTCGCGTCGCAAAAACCGTGTATCTGAGTTGATTGCGACTCTGAATTAAATTTTATACAACGCGGAATTTTTAACCGATTGAAATCTTCGAACTGAGACTTGAGCTTGTTCCAGCGCGTGCTGATATCTGGGGGGACCGATTCGTCCCAGTGTATGCCCAATTGCCACAGATCTTGCAACAGAAGTTTTGACAAGACTACGGCCGGACCTAGTAAACCAGGGGGTCAAATAAACGCGAAACTTCGGATAGGATAACGCGCTTCGATAAATTCTTATGCTCCGCGTCAGGAATGTAAGAAAAGTGAAGCTCGTCCAAGGATTGATTCCAATGCATGCCTAAAATTCGCGAACTCGCTTCGTGATTGATTATGACCGTGTTATCAGTTTGATCATGTATATTTTTTAGCAATTCTGGAGAATTTGATGCCCATTTACTAAGTTCGAAGCATCCTAATCGCAACAAGTTAATGGTCTCGTCTCGCGCCTTGACTGCTTCGATTAGAGTATCGGCTCCCGAGAGCAAATCGTCAACATAAAGGTCGCGCTCTACGCATACGGAGCCCATTGGGTATTTATCGCGATTCGATTCAGCAAGATGCTTAAGACATCTTGTTGCTAGATATGACGCGGGGGTGGTCCCATATGTAACAGTGGCAAGCTCGAATGTTTGTACTTCTGAAGCCTGGTCCTCCCGCCACAAAATTCGTTGGTAGCACGCATGGGAAGGATCTATAAGAATTTGGCGATACATTTTAATAATATCGGCTACAAAAACATAGCGAAAGGTTCGGAAACGCAGTAAAATCGAAATTAAGTCTTGCTGGACTACCGGGCCCGTCATGAGAATGTCATTTAAAGAAACGCTGGTAGTGCTTTTACTGGACGCGTCAAAAACTACGCGGATACCGGAAGATGGTGACGCGCTCTTGAATACGCAATGGTGAGGAAGATAGAAAGATTTGCTTAAGCCATCTACCGATTCGTGTATTTGTTTCATATGTTCTTCCAAGTGCGAGATATTCACGTAAAAAGTGTGCGTATTGAGCTTTAAGATCCGGATAACGTTTAAATCTTTTCTCGAGATTATAGAACCGTTTCAATGCAGAATCTTTTGAATTTCCGAGTTTGCCGTTCGCTCGATCCTTGAAAGGAAGTTTGACAATGTATCTACCCTGATCATTGCGTGTAAAATTGTCTAAAAAACTCTCTTCGCAACGAGATTCTTCGTCGGTGTAATGTCTTGGATTGCTAACAGTTTCTAGCTGCCAAAAACGAGTTAATTGCGCATGCAACTACGAATTGCTTATTGTCGCGTGAAAGGCTCGAATGCATTGCGAATTGTGTGAAGAAGCAGTTAATCGTCCCGCCAGAATCCATCCAAATCTTGTTTTTTGCAAGATCGGATGGTTGGCTTTATTTGACCGATACATAATATTGACCAGAACATTTCCGCGCCTATAAGGATATCCATGTCAGCTGATACGTTGAATTTAGGGTCAGCTAATTTGATGTTTCTCGGAATTTCGAAATCCTTTTGCTTGAGTGTGTACGCGGGCATTTTGTCTGTTATTCTATCGGTAACTATACAATCTAATGTAGCGGTAAATGAATCTACTCGCGATTTGATTTGCACCTGCGCTATTTGTGATGCTTTAGTAGATGCATCATTGATGCCGGTGATCGAAATATTTAACGACCGTGGCTGAATGTCGAGTTTATTTAAATAGCTCCGCGAAATGAAACTTGCTTGCGATCCGCAGTCTAGGAATACGCGACAGGGTACGAGTGAGCCTGTTCTGTCGTATGCATGTATGAGTGCAGTAGAAAGAATTACCCCTTGATTGCTGCGTGCGTTTAAGCTATGCGTTGCTATAATATTAGATGATTTTGCCGCGTCAGGTGGTTCGCGATTTTCTTTATCACTGCTTGTGTGTTCGGTTGAGGGAGCTGCTGTGAGATGCAGCAAGGAATTGTGTTTTGATTTGCATATCTTGCAACCGCCGGAAGAGCATTTGTTCGAAGCATGACTTGTAGAACGCAAACAATTGACACAAATTTTCTTTTTACGAATTTCCGAAACGCGTTGCGGAATTGTAAGCGCCAAGAAATCCTTGCAGTAATATATCGAGTGTTCACCGTTACAATGACCGCACTTTGATGTATCGCGGCGGCGCAGGCGATTTGACGACTCGTTTGAGAACGCGGGTTATTTTTTGTATTTGGCGTGACCTTACTGGTAGCTTCCAGCATTTGACATTGACGCGTAAGGAATTTTATAAATTGTTGTAGCGTAGGCAGATCGGGCGTGTCTAGAGATGATTGCCATTCTCGAGATGTACATGCATCTAATTTATCGGTCAAAATGAGTATGAGAAGGTCATCCCACTGAGACGTTGGACGCCCTAACGCATTGAGAGCGTGAACATGTCTCATTGCACCGTCCGCGATTTGACGCAGTTCGACGGAATTTTCTTTGCTCATGCACGGCAATTGCATGATCGCTCGAACGTGTGTTTGCACAATAACGCGCTTGTTATCGTAGCGTTCTTTTAATAAATTCCAGGCCACTTCATAATTCAAAGCGGAAATTTCCAAGGAACTAATGACTTTACTCGCGTCTTCCTTCAAACAGCCTTTCAAATATTGAAGTTTTTGTACGGCAGTTATCGACTCGTTGGAATGTATAATTGATTGAAACGCGTCAAAAAATGGAGACCATTCATCGTATTTGCCCGAAAAAGTCGGAAGATCTAATTTCGGAAGCCTGATATACGCTGACCATCTCGGCAGATCAAGTTCACTCGAAGGAGATCTTGTTGTTGCACGCGACGGAATTGATCGCGGCGTTACGAGTTCTCGCATTCTCGCCGCTAAAGTGAAAAAGGCTTCCTCGAAATTGATGCGATGATTTTCCTCGCTCTCGTCTAGCAACTCGATTTCTGTCTGTACCAATTCATATTCGGACATGTTGCTGTTTAATTTTGCTCGTCGCTCCTCGAGCTGCGCGGCGATGGTAGGCGTGACGGAAACAACCGAATCTAAAAATGTTTTTATACGCGTACACGAGTCTTGTATTACTGCGCGCCGCTTCTTGAGAGAAGCGAGATTTTGCTCGTTTGCCATGACGCGAAACTAGATAAAAATATTCGTTCACGACAAGGGTGATTGGTTGGCTGCACTCTCGAACGATTGCCCTTACCTTGTTAACAATAAATAGCGCTCTGATGAAACGCTCGCTGGTCAATGGGCGCGAGTTTCCTGGAATGCAGTCGGGACGTCCGCCGGCGCCAATGGAATCCTGATGGTTCCGCGGTGGTTATAGCTAGACTGGATCCTGGCTGTAGTTTCCTCGAGGAAATGGCTCGCTCGTTCGTCCAAGATGGCCGTGTGTGTGACTGAGATGCCGGCAATGATATAATGCACGACAATTTTGAGGTTATGGCAGCGGTTACTAGCCTCCTCGTGCTCGTTTCTGAGGCTCGTCCGTAGTCGCTGAGTTCCTTGTTTCGTAGAAATCGCCAAGTATCCGGTTCGAAGGACCAATATGTTTTGTTGGGGCTGGCATGCCCTCCACGTATATGCCGACGGGAAGAGTGCTTTGTAGCCACGTGGTCGAGGAAGAAAGTTGCGTTCCTCTCGTTTAAAAAATATGTATATTTCAGAACTCACAAATACGTACAGAAGCTTGCTCAGAATGTCTTTCTTATTACAAATTATTGCACAAGATATTGCGTGCCTATGTGTGACAAAGGTAACGTGGCTCAAGGGCCGAGAGCAGAGAGAAGACAAGACGGCTCACACGCTAAGGCCGCAGCTAGAGGCGCCCTCTCGTGAAGTATAGAAGCGCCGCTAGGCGAGACGAGAGGGGGAAAGCGAACGCTAGCGCGAATGCTCCCGCGGGACACTTAAGTGTACTAAACACCGTCTGATCCTATGAAGGATTGGATATTCTTCACCTTTTTCGGAAATTCCTTTATTGCCGTTAACTTCGACGGGTCTGGAGATATTCCGTTTTCGAAAATAATATGACCCAGATATATTACCTCCTTGCGTAAAATTATCTGCAATTTTAAGTGAATTTTTCGCAATCTTCGTATTACTTCTTTTAATCGCTTGTTGTGCTCTTCTAAACTTGATCCGTATATCACGATATTAAGGTAGACCGGGCATCTAAGTCCTTGTATTCCCATTAATATTGAATTCATCAACCTTTGAAAAGTCACTGATGCATTCTTTAATCCAAACGGCATTTGATTAAATTCGTAAGTCCGTAAGGAATTGAAAAAGCTGTTATATTTTTATCCCTTTCAGCCATTGGGATCTGATATCCTGACGCTAGATCTAATGTACTGAAATATTTTGCATTTCCCAGTTGGTCTAGAATATCAGTAATATTAGGCAACGGGAATGAGTCGCCTATAATTAATTCATTTAATTTCCGAAAGTCTATGACTACTCGGAGTTTCGGTTTTCCTGATGCATTTGCTTTCTTTGGCACTACTAATAATGGTGCGTTCCATTGACTCGTGCTTGTCCTGATAATTTCATCTTGCAGCATTTTTTGTATTTGTCGATTTAGTTCCGCTTTATGCTTCTCGGGTAATCGGTACGGTTTCACATTCACCGGCGCGGTGTCGGCACGCGTGCTTATCTCATGCTCGATCGTCGCGGTGCATGTCAGTGGTTCTCCTTCCAGATGGAATATATCACTATTTTTCGCAGATTTGTTGAAGAGTCTGCCTCTCTTCTTTATTTAAACGTTGAGTGCGCAGTGATTGTCAAATTCGTTGACTGCGTGAAATATTTGATTGAATTTTCTTTCCCGATTTTATTAAATTTATCTCGTTTGTTGCGTTGTTTTCTAAATCTTCTAGGGCAACTATAGGAGTTGTCATCTCCACAATTTTGTCAGTAGCATTTATTATGCTGACGGAACACGAAAAATTTTCAGGCTCCACTAGACAACTTCCAATGTACACTCCGGGTACGGTTTCTTCCGTTCGAACTATTCCTATTTGATTTCGATTAGTTGCGGCTCGTACTATTGTCTCGCTACGTGGTTTTAAAGTTATTTTTTTGCAAGGATGTAGTTTTATTATTGCGTCTTTTATTTTAATTTCGTTCATTTCATAATCGCACTTCACTTTTTACTTCTTAAGGAAATCTAATCCTGAGAATTCCTTCATGTTCTATAGCTATGTCGTCCTTTATTATATAAAAGGTATGCTTAATTTTATGTTTATTAATGTTAATTGTGGCGTACATCTTTCCTATTGTATATACTTTATGACCGCTTATTCCTATTAATGCGATCTTCTTTTCATAAATTAGTGCGTTATCTTTCAGATTTCTTAATTTTAATAGCGAAATTGTCGAACCGGAGTCGTATAGCATGTTAATTTTTGCTTCCTGTTTAGGCAATGTAATTTGTAGTAATTCTTCCTTCGACGGTGCACGAATATCCTTAACATGTGATATGCGATACTCTAAGGCAGGTCGGGGTTGCTTCTCTCTCGCTTCCTCCTGCTCCTGTTCTTCACTATTGCTTGCACAGTCCGTGCTTTTCTTGCGTAATCTATTCAGGCCCTTTTTCTCGCGTGTGTTATCTTTATAATTAGTTTTATTTAGTTGTTTAAAATTTTTACTATTTGTGTTCGGTTGTCCGTTTAGATTCCTGCATTCTTCGCGGATGTGTCCGGATTTTTTGCAGTGTTTGCAGAATTTATTCACGGTATTTATATGCGTTGATTTTTCAGGTTTAGGCAATGTGAATTTATTACTTTGGCAATCGCGTCCGCAATGACCATTTTTTCCACATTTATGACATTGTATATTAGCGTTTTTACTTGTCCGTGTGTATTTAACGTCGGATTTATTTTTATTAAAGAAGCTGGGTGCTCGTGTTGCAGAGGATACGATAAGCTTCTCTTCTGCGCTCGCACTACTTATCGCTTCTTGAAGCATGGTATATCGCTGCGATCGTACGAGTATTTTTAATTCGTCGCGTAGTTCAATTTGGAAATTTATTAACGCTTGTTTTTTAATTGTTTCTTGTATTGCTTGTTTAAATGAAGGGGGTCGTTCCTCTCCTTCCACCATTGATTCGTATAATTTCATTGCCAAAGTGTCTACTCTACGTTGTCCGAACGCGTGTGCGGTTTCGTTCGATTTTTGTTTCAATGAATTAAATTCGATCTGTAAATGCGTAGTACTTTGCTTCGTTTGATAGCAAGTTTCGAGTTGTGTTTTTAGTTCTTCAAATGTTTGGATGTCTCGCGTTTCGAAATCTTGCATGGCTTTACCTTTTAATTTAGTATATAAGATTGCTTGAATTAACGATTCTTTGTCCGCGATATTAATATTTTGTACCGCGTACGTACAGGTGTTTATGAATTCCTGCAATTTATATCGCGTCGTTCCGTCAAATTCGGGAATCATTGTTCACACTTCTTTTAATGGTACATAGAGCGAAGCTGCGCTGCGTCGGTTTCGGATATCGCGTTGAGTGCGTCCGTACGTTACGTCGAGTGGGACAGTGTTTGCATTTACTCGCGTTCCGTTTAAATTTGTTTGTGCGGTTTGTATATTTCGCATTTGTTCGCGCATGTACTGCATTTCGGTTTGCATTTCGCGGAAACTATGTACGAGTTCGGCGAGTAATACGTTACTCGTTCCTTCGGCTGACCTGCGTCTTCAAAGACCGCGGCTATGTTTAGTGCAGCCTGTTGCGCTCGCATGCGCTCGATTTCTCTATCGACGGCTTCGTTATCCATATTTGGCATACATGGCTCGAATAAACTAATATCAACGGATATTGGAGAATAATTTCTTCATACGCTACTTGGCCCGTCTTGTACTGAATTATTGTTATAATTACTCGGTTCGTGTCCTTCGGATGAATCAGAACTCGAATAATGTTCTTCTAAATTTTTTCGCACGCTTCTACGAATATATTTAATATTCGTAGAGTAATTCGTCATAATATTCGTCGTAATATTCGTCGGGAATAATTCTCGCGAGCAGTTTCTTCTGCTACTCGTATCAGAGTTACTAGTCCGAATCTATTTCGCGTTGGCACGCTCAGAAATCGCGGACTTTTAAATTTTACTTGTTCTAACGGTGCTGACATTTAAATAAAGTTCGACTTACAGTAGTAGTACGGATTCGCATGGTCGTAACTTATCGGGTCGCTTATCGGATCGCTCGCTGCTGGTGGGTCGTTGTTCCGCGTTGTCCGTCGGCGATGCGTTGTCCGTCTGCGTTGCATTGCCTTGACAAAGATTGTGGATCGACGTTGGTCCTTGAGCGCTGGTGTTTCCTTTCGGCTTTCAGCTGCTTGTGAACCGTGATTTCTTTATCACTGTCGTCCGTACGTGTTGCGTGCTGATGTGTTTGAGTCTATCTGCTTTAATATAGCAGTTGCTCCCTCCAGTTTATTAATTTTGTATTTTCTTTTAGTTGCAGGTGTTAATGATCCAGAATGGTCCTCGATCTCAGCTATCCCACCGCTGCCACCAAGATGTTGTGCCGGGCGCGGCACAGGATGTAGGGTAGCCGGGATTCGATTCAAGTCCTAGTACCGTGTCGTTCTTTTAAGTTTTTTATTATTTTTCTTGTGTATAATCCTTTGTCTTAAATATATTCTTATCTTTAATAATTATATATTAATCAGTTCTTTCGAGTCTTAACGTTGTTCTTCCTTGAACCACTTCGTTCTTAGATTTAGAGCGTTTAACAATTTTTTTGAGTGATTCGTCGCACAGTATAGCGGTTAGCCCTCGTTTCACACTATTTATCGATTGATTTATAATTAACGACTGTCCGCCGCGGATTCGCGGTGGACGGTTTTTATTCCCTTGATTTTGGGGGTGTTTGGAGGGGATCGCCTAGCGACATGACCATGTATGGTCATGGAAGTTTTTCGTGGCGTCCAAAGTCCAAGTGCAAGCGAAGGAGGTTCATAATCGAATCCCTCCGTTAGCGTTTTCATGTTTTCGGCGAACGTTCTTGAGCGTGGTTCGCTGAGGTAGCGGTTTTGCGCGGTTCACGAACGTTCTATTAATATTATCAGTAAAATAAAATAATAAGTTAGAGTCTTTCGGACTAACCTAACATCCCTCCCACGTTGGAAAAGAAAAACGGAAGTTGTAAACGAAGTTTTTCTATCTCCTAAATGTACATATATCTATCCCTCTATCTCCTAATGTACATATATCTATCCCTATTTTAAATACAATATATTTTCCGTGTACAATACTTATTATAATCGTTTCTTATTCCTAAATTGAAATTTATTTATTCTAGAATCGTGTGCTCTTGCTTCTTTTTAATATTGGTCTGGGCATTCTGTATGGTTTGTCAATTTCGTCTATTATTATAATAGTCAGTCGTTTTGATTTCTTTTTCTTGTGTTGTATAATTATCCATATTATTAGTATTACAATAATTATTGTGGTTATTCCACTGGAAGCCATTGGGTAAATGAATTCTTTTTGTGTAAAGGATTTATTTTCATTGTTATTTAAATTGCTGTTTATTTCTTTTAATTTATTATTTAGTTCTTTCAATTCTAAAGGGTTATTTATTACGTCTTTGAGTTTTCGTTCGTCATTTAATTTGTCGATTTTTTGGGAAATTGTTATATTGAATTCTGGTAAGAATGTTTCTATATTTGTTTTATAAGTAATTGTATATTTGTTTTATTTGTAATTGTTTCTGTTTGTGTTGTCATGTTTGCAGTTGTCAGTCTACAATTGTCGTTCAGAATAATTCTACCTGATTTTATGAGTGTCTTTTTATGCTCAGGATGATTCTCGCAGTTTATCGTAATTTGCTGCTCGGATGTCGCCGAATATAGCCAGAAGTATGGCTGTTGTAACGTGATCCATATAGTACGATTTGTTATCGTATAGTCTATGTTGCACTATTCGCTCTTCTTGTGTTCTCATATACATTTTAATTTCGCACGGGGTATTTCTATTTACGTGATATATTGGTTGGCTTTTTTCGCACAAATATTGATTGTTATTATTTATACAATTGTTTAGGTTTTGTTTTGTTAAAATTACATATATGTGTTTGTCTCTATTTATTGCAATTAATTTGTTATTTATTTTTGTATACGCAAATTTGTTTACATCATTATGTGTAGGTAATGGTATTACATTTAAAATATCAGTATCGTATATATATTCGTTTCGTCACAGTCGCGACTTTACTTTCATATAATTTTCTATAATCAGCCATTCGTCATATTTTATTTCGAACGGGAAATATGAACCTCGTGGTAACTGTAAGACTTCTTTTAAATTGCTTCTTTTAAATTGCTTCTTTTAAATTGTCAATTATTTCATTTATTGGTGTTAATAACGGATGCAATATGCCTTTACGAATATATATGAGGTATTCTAAAATATCTTTCGTATCTCTAATTAGATCTGTTAGCATCGCTGTAATTACAGTGAAATGTTCGTCGATTTCTTCGCGCGTATATTCTCTTATGTAATGATTTAGTAATTTACCATTGTAGTCTAGTATATTTTCTAATTTATTTAAATGGATTATTGTAATATTTAGGATTTTTATTTGATTTTTTGCGACGTGTTTTAGTGTTTGTTGATTATTTTGTATA
Source organism: Camponotus floridanus (assembly GCF_003227725.1). Classification (NCBI taxonomy): domain Eukaryota; kingdom Metazoa; phylum Arthropoda; class Insecta; order Hymenoptera; family Formicidae; genus Camponotus; species Camponotus floridanus. The sequence continues at coordinate 340,002 of NW_020229267.1, read as the reverse complement.
AATTGAAATTATTCATTTATTAATTTTCGGTCATCTGCATCCATAATTTCAAATAATGTTTTTGTTATTGAGCCTACTCCATCTATCAGACCTCTGCGTCTGTCTGATGGTGCTCTATAGAGATTATTTATTAATTTTATTATTTTATCTAATGTATTATAGTCATTGTTTATTATGTTTTTTAGGTTTTCGCTCGTTTAATATTACGCATTACAACGTATACAACATTCGTTTAATATTATTTCGTTACGTATACAACGTTCGTTTAATATTATTTTCCGATTTTATATTTTTGCATATATCGTTTGTTTGTTGAACATATTTATTTATTAGCCAGGTTCTGTCATTCAATTCAGTTATATCTAGTTTTATGCCTAATTTTCAAGTCTTTTTTAGTTGATGTAAGTGTTCTATTTTTTCATAGTAGATTTCTGGGTTGTGTCTGAATTCTACGATTTCGAACGGAAGACGGGTCTCGCCTTTCTCAATGAGGACGGGGTTGGTTCCCAGTCTCAGTACTCTGTAATAATATATATTAAGTATTACATTATGCACTCTGCGAGTGTCATATTTATTCGTTTCTTGCTAGTTTTATCAGTGTGGGATCTTTCTTGATTAGCTTTGCTATACTTTATATTCTTTCGTGAGCTTCACTCTCTTGCTGTCCGTTTAGGAGTGAACTTGGTCTTTTTAACGATGTCTGATAGTAGTTATCCCTCCTCGTCGGAGGAGTTCGTGTGTGGCGATGATACATCTGTTGTGCCTGTGCGGGGTGTTTCGGTGGCCTGCTTTTGCCGTGCAACCGTTTCGAGTGGACATGTTTGCGTGTATACGCAAACAACACGTTATCGTTATGTGTTGTTGTAAACTTGAACACTGGTGTGCGCGCGGTGTATGAAGTTGTGCCCTGCCCAAGGAACATGTTGCATTGGGTATGGGACTTCTTAGACATTTTCCGGGCGCAGAAGGCCTAGGAGTTTGAAGCTTTGCGGAGGCAGCACCGCGTGGATCGCCTTCTACGTTTAGGCCGGAGTGGCCGGAATGTGGTGCCCATGGGGAGGGTCCGATGCTTTCGCGCCTCTTCCCCGATTGCGGGAGCGAATGCCGCCTATTGGCAGTGGACGTGGTTGCCTGCATGGGTAAGTGAATTTTTTATTATCATTAATGTTCTATGAATAGTTTTAATTTGTTTGTGTGCATGCGAAGGTTTTCCTTCCCTTTTTTATTGTATAATTTATGTCGAAGTTCTTTTCTAGAATTGTATATGGTCCTGTCCATAATGACTCTAGCTTTTTCGATCTTCCGCGTCGTAGTGTTTCGTCGTATACTAACACTTTATCTCTTATTTTAAATTGTGTATCCTTTGTGTTTTTATCGTATTGTTTTTTAGCTTTAGTTTTTTTTTTATATGTTCTTTTGCGAGTTGGTTTGTCGCTCTTAATCTTTCTCTTAATTCTTGCGCGTAATTGTCATAATTATACGTCGGTTTAGACGGTTTTGTTAACTGTCGGAATTTCGATTTGATGTCCGTACACCAATGTGGAAGGATGTATATCCTGTAGCCGTATGCGGCGTTGTGTTATAAGTGAACATCGCGAACGTTATCCATTCGTCTCAGTTTGTTTGGTCCTCATTTATATAATGACGTAGATACTCGGCTAGTGTGCGATGCGATCATTCTAACGCGCCGTTGCTTTCCGGATGATATGCGGTTATTTGTATTTTATTTATTTTTAATAGTTTGCACGTGTTTTTAAATATATCGCTCATAAAATTGGTTTCTTGATCTGTTAAAATTTTTTCCGGTATTCCGTGTTCGAGTATTACTTTTGTAATAAATTCTTTACTGATTGTATTCGCTTCTTGATTAGGAGTCGGTATTGCCTTACTGAATTTAGTTCAATTGTCCTGGAGAGTCAATAAATATTTATTTCCATTATTAGTAATAGTTAGTAGTCCGACAATATCTAATGCACATTTTTCAAACGGTCTATTAGGCATATCTGTAATTATTAATGGCACTTTATTTTTTTGCGATAGTTTATTTTTCTGGCAAGATTCGCATCTTGCTATGTATTGTTCGACATCCTTTCGTAAACCTTTTCAGTTATGTTGAAGTTGGATTCTTTTTATTGTCCGTTATTGCTTGATGCTCTCCTATAGGTGCATCGTGATATTCGGAGAGTATTTGTTTTCTCTCCTTTACTGTATATGTTTTTGCTTGCTCTTGTTCTTCTTCTTCTTCTTCTTCCTCCTCTTCTTCCTCCTCTTTCTCCTCTTCTTCCTCCTCTTCTTCCTCTTCTTCCTCCTCTTCCTCTTCTTCTTCCTCTTTTTCCTCCTCTTCCTCCTCTTCTTCCTCTTTTTCCTCCTCTTCCTCCTCTTCTTCCTCTTCTTCTTCCTCTTCTTCTTCCTCTTCTTCTTCTTCTTCCTCTTCTTCTTCCTCATCTTCCTCTTCTTCTTCCTCTTCTTCCTCTTCTGCTTCCTCTTCTTCTTCCTCTTCTTCTTCTTCTTCCTCTTCCTCTTCTTCTTCTATGGTTAGAATTTCGTAGTTATTATATTTATTTGCGGGTCCCGGTATCACGTTGCGACTTAATCGTCGGCGTTCGCATTTGCTCGTCTGGCCTTGTGATCTCGTAATCATATTCTTCTCATTTTAGTCTCTATCGGATTAATCTTGATCCGGTGTCGTTTACGTTAAACAACCATATTAGTGGTTTGTGATGATAGGTCACAATTTTAAATTTTGTTCCATACACGTATGGTCTAAAATGTTTTACGGGTCATACGATGACTAATAATTCTTTTTCTGTGGTATTGTAATTTTGCTCCGCCTTTGTCAGTATTCTGCTAGCGTAAGCAATCTGTAGATCGTTGCCTACCTTTCCTTGTGATAGCACCGCTCCGATCGCATAGTCGGATGCATCGGTGGTCACTATAAATTCTTGTGTGACGTCGGGATACTTCAACACTGGTGCAGTCATTAATTTTTCTTTTAATAATTAAATGCTGCTTGCTGTTCCGTTGTCCATTCGAATTTTTCCGATTTTTTTGTTAATTTTGTTAACGGTTTGGCTATTTTTGAAAAATCTTCAATAAATTTTCTGTAGTATCCTGCAAGTCCTATGAAAGATTGGATATCTTTTACCTTTTTTGGCGTTGAAAATTCTTTTATCACCGTTAATTTTGACCGGGTCTGGCGATATTCCGTTTTCGGAAATAATATTCCCTAAATAGGTTACTTCTTTGCGTAGGAATTCGCATTTATCCGGCTGCAATTTTAGATTAGTGTTTCGCTGTTGTTACGTCCGGTGGACTTCACGATTCTGTTCTTTCATCGAAACGTTTCTTAGAAGTAATGAACGATTGGATTGAATTTAAAATAAAGAAAACCCAACTCGGATAAACAAACAGAGTGGCCAGTCGAGATAGCGCTAAAAAAATTTAAATAAAAATTCTTTTAATTTACGAGCCTAGGAAATATAAGAAATTCAATCCATGCGTATCAATGGATCGTCTCAGAAATAAGAGCCTTGGTGATCGAGAAATTGACCAAAAGGTAAATACGAGCACAGCCATAAAATTAATATCGCACGTGCGCTGGATCAATAGGCCATTCTTAATCAAATCGTAGGAGATAAGGAAATCAGGTTGCTCCCACTCTCTACTGGATGGTGAAGCCAAACCTTAAGAAAAAAGGCTTAACCAATTAGAGGTCTAAGACACCCTCTCTTCCTAAAAATCTAACTCCTTGATCCCTAAGAAGGGAATAGTAAAAATTTTTTGATTGATTAAAAGAAATTCCCACTATCCAGAAGGGAGGAGGAGCAAAGACCTTAAAATTCAAGAGCCGAGAGCGCGGACATGCAGTTAATCTCAAGAATTTTTTCGGCTGGCTCTTGTCCGCATCAGTGCGCTATATATATATATATCAAAAAAAATCCAAGTACAAAAATCGAAGTGAGTGTGATCCCTGAGGTCCTCTGGACGCTCCTGCTAATTCAAACAACCAATTCTGGGGTCCAGGTTCACAGTCCGGCCTAAGTCAAAATTTTTCAACGCACTCAACAATTAGTAAGTTCATCCGATTAGTATCCCTTTTTTTACCTTCCACGATTAACTTGTCAATGGGAAAGATCATTTTTTTTTTATTATTTTTCACCTAAATCAACAATAACGATTATCTTCGTTTTATCTTCATTTTCGAATCAGCTATTTGAATCTTGTTCTCCGGTTCATTCCTCCTTTATATATTTCCTCGTTCGTTGAGAATCTCTGCAAGGCGATTCACGAACATTTCCTCGTTTGTTGCGAATCTCTGCAAGGCGATTCACAAACATTTCCTCGTTCGTTGCGAATCTCCGCAAGGCGATTCACGAACATTTCCTCGTTCGTTGAGAATCTCCGGAAGGCGATTCGCGAACATTTCCTTGTTCATTGAGAATCTCCGCAAGGCGATTCATGAACATTTCCTCGTTCATTGAGAATCTCCTCAAGGCGATTCATGAACATTTCCTCGTTCGTTGAGAATCTCTGCAAGGCGATTCACGAACATTTCCTCGTTCGTTGCGAATCTCTGCAAGGCGATTCACGAACATTTCCTCGTTCGTTGCGAATCTCCGCAAGGCGATTCACGAACATTTCCTCGTTCGTTGAGAATCTCCGGAAGGCGATTCATGAACATTTCCTCGTTCGTTGAGAATCTCCGCAAAGCGATTCACGAACATTTCCTCGTTCGTTGAGAATCTCCGTAAGGCGATTCACGAACATTTCCTCGTTCGTTGCGAATCTCCGCAAGGCGATTCACGAACATTTCCTCGTTCGTTGCGAATCTCCGCAGGGCGATTCACGAACATTTCCTCGTTCACGTTCGACTTCCCTTGACACCCCAACCCGTTTGAATTCATTTTTTTTATTATTATTATATATTTCTCTTTTATCTAACATTTAAGTGCATAATCTAGAAGAAGTAGAATCGTTGTGAACTAATTCCTAGTTCATCTAATTGAAATGATCTTCACCCAATGACATTTATAATAAAATTTGGAAGGGTTATATTCGAGCATTCCTAAGTTACTTTTAAACGCGAAATTATTATTAGTGCCACCCTCTAAACGGCGGGCTGCGTTACGGTGGCGGAATCGTCGCAACAGACGTTTAAGGAGGCAACAGCCTCAATCCACGGCGGACCTCCCCGATAAAATAGATATTAACAACATTAATAACTTCACCCCCGTTAACGGCACACGCACACACTCACCTCATAGATCCCCCTCGATCCCTCCACCTAGTTACTCGCCTATTTCCGCCCCCAGTACACCTGTTCCCCTTTTTGCATCACCTCCCAGACCTTCCACCCCGATCTCTCAAGAGTTCCTACACTACCTGACTACTGCCCCTCCTGACTCAATAATACCTTGGTACCTCCCCGGTTCACCTTTACCACTAGCCGTCCCCAAGCTCTATTAAGAAAATTTCCACCATCCACCATCCAGTTCAATGACCTTTAACCTCTGTCCCTTCTCTGAAATACTCCTTTAGATTTTATTTAAATAAAAATTATAAAGTCCAGCCAGGATATAGCCTCCTCAACTCCTTTTATTTATTCCTGGCTGATGTCCTCCGTACCAATGTAACACCCGCGAATTTCCACACACACACACACACACACACACACACTACTCGCGTATTAAAAAATGTTCTTGTAAACCCGTTAATGATAATCTTGAATAAATTTAATTTATAATAGAGGGATAAATTTATTTCTATCTTCCCACACTCGTCTCCTTTATTTCCAATATCGCACAAGGTCCCGTCCCGTATAAAAGAGATTAGATTCTCTTACCGAAAAGGGACTAACGAGCGCATCGGCCTAAGACACTCACAGTGTTAAAGGGACCATTCTGGTCACTGACCTGTGTTAGGCCCCAGCACAGTGCGCTCGACCCGATCCATATACACGCCCGAAAGTGTGTCACCGGGTAAGTAGGTTACGTTCTTCCAGATGGCCCGACCTTTCAAGGGTCTGGACGTAACACTGTCTTTGTAGTACTTCTTTTAGACGTTTGTTATAGTCTTCTAAGCTTAGATCCGTATATCACGCTGTCGTCGAGGTAGACTAGGCTAAGTCCTTGTATTCCTGTTAAAACCGAATTCATCAGTCGTTGGAATGTGGCTGGTGCATTCTTTAATCCAAACGGCATTCGATTCAATTCGTAATGTCCGTAGGGAGTTGAGAAAGCTGTTTTATTTTTATCCCTTTCAGCCATTGGGATCTGGTGATATCCTGACGCTAGATCTAATGTGATGAAATATTTCGCATTTCCCAATTGCTCCAAGATATCGATTATATTAGGCAATGGAAATGAATTGCCTATAGTTAAATTATTTAGCTTCCGAAAATCTATGATTACTCGGAGCTTCGGTTTTCCAGATGCGTCTATTTTCTTCGGTACTACTAGTAATGGTGCGTTCCATTGACTTGTGCTAGTTCGAATAATTTCGTCTTTTAGCATTTCGCGAATTTGTTTATTTACTTCCGTCTTATGTTTCTCGGGTAAACGATACGGCTTCACGTTCACTGGCGCGGTATCGGCACGCGTGTTTATCTCATGCTCTACTGTCGCGGTGCATGTCAGTGGTTCTCCTTCTAAGTAGAATATATGGCTGAATTCTTCGCAGATTTTTAAGAGTGTTCGTTCTTCTTCTTTATTTAAGTGTTGGGTTCGCAGTAGTTGTCAAATTTGTTGTTTACGAGGAATGGTATTTTTAATCTTCCTTCCTGTTTCTATTTTGTTTATTTTCTTTGTATTTTCCTCCATGTCTTCTAGTGTGACTATTGGAGTGGGCATTTCAATCTCATTATCTGTTGTGTTTATCATGCTCACAGGACATGAACAATTTTTTGTGTCTACTAGACAGATTCCGATTTAAACTCCTGGTGTTGTTTTTTCGGCTCGGACTATCCCTATCCGATTGTGATTGACTGCGGCTCGTACTATTGTTTCACTACGTGGTTTCAAAATGATTTTGCTACATGGATGTAATTTTAATGTGTTATCCTTTATGGTTATTTGTTTTTTCTCGTAGTTGCATGTTGCCGTTTGCTTTGTGAGGAAATCTAATCCTAAGATTCCTTCGTGCTCTATCGCTACATCGTCTTTTATTATGTAAAAAGCGTGTTTAATTTTATAGATATTAATCTTAATTGTAGCGTACATTTTTCCTAGTGTATATATTTTATGTCCGCTTATTCCGGTAAGTAATTACTAGGACATAAAATAAACATAATTGCGACGCTTCTTACGTGGGACAGACAAAGAGACATCTTGAAACTAGATTGAGGGAGCACAAGAATAATGCTGGACAGCCTTTTAAACCATCTGTTATCACTGACCATATTATTAATGAAAATCACTCTATAGGATGGGATGAAATTAAAATACTGGACCATGAACCCCATTACTTTAAAAGATTGATTTCGGAAATGATTTTCATCAAAAAACAAAAAAAATGGATTAAATAAAATTGAGGATTTATCAGCTTTAAATAATATGTATTTTTTCCACTATTAGATTCGTTATGATGATTTGTTTGTCTCGCATTGTACTTGTCGATCCTGATCTATTTATATTGCGGTGAGAATAACACACTGTCACATTGTCTTACTGTCTACCGTTGCCGCAACAATGTTTTTAATTTTTAATACTAAGACTCGAGTCTGTGTGGAGGTTTCAAATTTTAGGAGATTTGGTGAGATTTTTTACAAATGATCTATTTTAATTGTAACGGTTTCCTTAAGTTTCACGCTATTTTTTCTTTATTTAATCTTTTATGTTTCATGTATCTAATTTTGCGTATGTAATTTTTTATCAGAAACCAAGCTGTCACACAACACACGTTGATTTTATATTCGAGATGCGATCACCATATTTTTGAATCTTAACACTTCGTGACTGAAGAGATGCAAGTAAGCATCGAAACGTCTCACTTTTTTGTCGCTCTCTTAATAAATGCGACTTATTGATAGTGATGGTCGGTATTTTCGTACCTGTTACTTTGTAACTGTTATCGGAAGATAACCGTTGTAACTCGTTATCAATTTTCCCTAATACCAGTTATTTTATAACTTTGTTATATGTATGTATGTACATACGTATTTTATTCATCGTTTCTCTCGGAACATATCTAAAGAATCTTTCTGGAAATTTTAGAAGTTCCCTATCTGATAGCCAATCGGCGCATTCAATCATTAAATAAATAGGCTGTTTTGAACATTTCTCTCTTTTACAAAGAAAAAAGTCGGAAGAAGCGCCAAAGCGCTATAAGTGTCAAAGCGAACGTACTATAAAAGATAGATTAAGTCCTGATTGTGCGCAGTCGCTATTGAAGAGAGATGCTAATACCCGATCTACACCGACGAATAATCCTACTGAAAATCTATAGTTTACGTTACGTAAACTATAGATGTAGACCGGGTATAAGATAGATTATAGCGCATTCAGCAGAACAAACCGCTTAATTGCAATCAAACGTGATTGGCTCTTACTTTTAAAGCTAACAAATCAACATCGAGTTGACAAGAAGTGCGTTCCGTTTCACACATAATGCGCATGATCTATAATATACGTGACGTGTACTATAGACAAATGCGCGCATATGCGTGAAACAGAACGCACCCAAGGCAACAACCTATGTTATTGGTTTTCAATTTTTAGCAAAGCATGTTGGTTATCTTGTGCAATAGATAGACTTAATGGGTGACTTAACCTTCTTTTACTGATATAACACGAGTACATTCAATACTTTACATTTACACTGTTACATACTGTTTATCATATATTTTATCATATTTTCGGCAAGATGCCGAAAGAAAGAAGAAAAACTAGTGACATATAGTCCTTTTTTACTATTCTTAATACTGAATTTGCGTCTTGTAATTTGTGCAAACATAAACTTTCATATAGAAGTACCACAAATAATTTAAGAAAACACATATTAGTAAGACATCCAACAGTAGCTTTACCGTCTACAAGTAAAGTACGTGCAATCAATTTATCAGTATGCAATCAAAATGAGGTAAGAATCCTGTTTAATTCTCATAAAAAAATACATATGTATAATTACATATGTATCTTTTCTTCAATCTCTATTTATATTTTGCCACATTTTTTATCTTTCTATAAAATTAATATTATTATATGCATACTGAGATGAATTATTTAACTTATTTTTCTTTATGAAAAATTAGAAAATATTTAATAAAAATATTTTATTTTCAATCAATAGTTGAGGTAAATTTATGCTAAAAATTTATTTTTAGGATATTTCTTTAACATCATGTTTGGATGAAGAAATGAATGATGAACCTGATCAATACACTCCAAGCAATTGTGCAGATATAAGCCTCGCATCTAATAATTCTAATATGTCTAGTCCTGCGTGTTCAATAATATCTTCTGATTCATCTTCAAGAAAGATTTCAAGCAGTTTATCAGTCACTTTAGAAGATATTAAGAATAAAACAGGTATCGATAATAAATCAATATTACAGAAAAAATTTGAGTCTCATAAATGCAAAAAGATCTCATCATATACAGGGTGTTTCAGAACTATGGGATCAAACTTCTAGGGGTTATTCAGTGCAACAGTAGAAAACATTTGAGTATAGGGACCCATGTCCGGAAAAGTGTCACTACCGCACTACGGCCCTAAGACGCGTTAAAATTTAGAAAGACGATGAATTGCCTAAATAGGATTTAATGCATTTAATTTTTGCCTTTTGTACAGTGCGGTGCAATAATTCATGCGGGTAAAACAGATAGATTTACCGACTCAGCATTGGTAAGTCAATCTGTAAGTCGGTAAACCTATCTGTTTTACCCGCATGAATGTTTAAAGGTCAATGTCAATGTTTATCTCTAAAACCAATAACAGAGATTGTGTGTTGTTATCTTTAAAAACGATAACAGAGATTGTGTTTTGTTGCTAATGGAAAACTTTACCAATCAAGAATTGGCGGATATGCATTTGGCATACGGAGCAACAAGCTGCAATGCACGAGCAGCAGCGCGGTTGTATCAAGAACGTTATCCCGAACGACAGCATCCGGGATACAAAAAGTTTATTGCTATTCATCGGCGGCTCTCCGAGACAGGCATATTTAAAACCAACATGCATGATACTGGTGTTGCTCAAACCGTAAGAACGGTTGAATTTGAAGAAGAGGTCCTTCAGCGAGTTGCCGAGGAACCATCGAGTAGCACACGTCACATTGCTAAGGCTATGAATACGAGTAACGCTTCCGTCTGGCGGGTGCTACACGAGCAACAACTTTATCCTTACCACTTCCAGAAAGTTCAAGGATTGACTGCAGCCGATTATCATCCTAGAGTTCAATTTTGTCAATGGCTTCTTCATCAAATCGCTGCACAACCAAACTTTTTACGCTATGTTTTATGGACCGATGAAGCCTCGTTCACAAGAGACGGTATTTTTAATAGTGGGAATAGCCATGTTTGGGACGAAGAAAATCCCCATGCAATTTTTCCTACAAAACATCAGCAACGTTGGTCTGTCAACGTATGGGCAGGCATTGTTGATGATTATTTGATTGGGCCATACCTTCTACCGGAACGGTTAACAGGACCTATTTACCGGCGTTTTTTGGAGGAAGTTCTTCCAGAACTTCTTGAAAATGTTCCAATAAACGTTCGACAGCAAATGTGGTTTCAGCATGATGGAGCGCCGGCTCACTTTGCTGTACAAGTACGTGAGGATTTGGCTCAGCGGTTTGGGCACCGTTGGATTGCCAGAGGTGGAGCAATTTCTTGGCCTCCTAGGTCACCCGATTTAACGCCGCTAGATGTTTTCCTGTGGGGACATGTAAAGTCTTTGGTCTACGAAACTCCAGTAGAAACAGAGCAAGACTTAATTGGACGAATTACAGCAGCATTTGAAATCATTCAAAACGAGTATCAAATTTTTAGTCAAGTCCGCCGAAATCACGTGCGACGTTTAAATCGGTGTATTCAGGTTGGAGGAAGACATTTTGAACAATTGTTGTGATGATATCATGTACAAAAGGCAAAAATTAAATGCATTAAATCCTATTTAGGCAATTCATCGTCTTTCTAAATTTTAACGCGTCTTAGGGCCGTAGTGCGGTAGTGACACTTTTCCGGACATGGGTCCCTATACTCAAATGTTTTCTACTGTTGCACTGAATAACTCCTAGAAGTTTGATCCCATAGTTCTGAAACACCCTGTATACCAAAAAAGCTCACTAATAAAGAGAAAAAAATAATTGATAATAAGTTACTACAGTTATTTATTAAAGATTTCCAACCATTTCGTATTGTCGAAGACAAAGGATTTGTAGAATTTGTTAGAGCATTAAATCCAACTTATCAAATTCCTTCAAGACATTTTATTTCTAAAACGGCAATACCAGCTCTTTATGAAGAGTGTCTTACCTATACTAAAGAACTAATAAATTCTGGCTCAAGTTTTTGTTTAACTACTGACTGCTGGACGTCACGAAATACAGAAAGTTACATTGCTGTAACAGTTCATTTTATTAATGATAATTTTGAATTAATATCTGTGCTATTAGAATGTTCAGTAATGTTCACAAATCATACAAGTCAAAATTTGTCACATGAAATAAGAAGAATTGTACATGAATGGGGTATTGAAAAAAAAATTCTGTTAGCAGTATCAGATAGTGCTAGCAATATAAAAAATGCTATTTCTAAAGAACTAGGATGGAAACATTTTAGCTGTTTTGCTCACACAATAAATTTAATTGTTAATGATGCATTACATGTTGATGCAATCGCTGAAATTCTAGAGAAAATCAAAATTATTGTTGGTCATTTTAAAAGGAGTTACATTTCAAATGAGAAATTGATGTTATTTCAAAGAAATAATTGTGAGCAGCCTTTAAAACTTATTCAAGATGTACCCACTAGATGGAATTCTACTTATTTTATGCTAGAACGATTTTTCAAGCTTGAGACTGCAATTCGTAGCACATTAGCTGTATTAGATAAGGATCTTCCAATACTTACAATGGAAAATAATTAATGAAATGTGTCAGATATTAAAGCCATTTGAAGCAGTAACAAAAACAATTAGCGGAGAAAAATACTGTTCTGCGTCTTTAATTATTCCATTAACAAATGGTTTAAGAAACATATGTACAACTTTACCAAAAAAGAATTTTTCACCATCTGTAATGAAAGTGGTCTCCAAACTTCAAAATGGCTTTAATACGAGACTTAGTAATATAGAAAGTAGTACTACGCTATCAGTATGTACATTTTTGGATCCTAGATTTAAAGGATTAGCCTTTTCCAGTGAAAGTGCTGTTGAACATGCAAAAAAAGTAGTCATTTCATCATTAATAAATAATATAGATATTACTGAACAAGCAAAACGTAATATTGCAAATAAAAATAGTGGATCAGATCAAAATGAATTAGACAAAGACGAGTTATCTGTATGATACATGTTTGATAACATTACTGTTACTAAACCAAAAAAAACGCCCTTGTCTACAGCTTTAATTGAAATTCAACGATACATTGATGAAGTAGATATACTTCCACGACAAGAAAATCCAAATAATTGGTGGAAAGAAAATACGAAATATTTCCCATATCTTTCGAACTTAGCAAAAAAATATTTATGTGCTTTAGGAACGTCTGTTCCATGTGAAAGACTTTTTTCAAAAGCAGGTCTCTTTTTGTCAGACCGTAGAAATCGATTATCTACAAATAAAATGAAAAAATTATTATTTTTAAATACAAATGTCAAAAAGTAAGCTTGCTATTATCTTATTATGTTTTTAATTATTTAAATATAAACATACTTTTTTTTTATTTTTCATTTTTCATTTTGTTTTGCATCATTACACAAATCTTCGTGCAATTACATTTATGTTAGTTTATATGTAGTAAGTTACATATTTGAGTACAAAGTTTATGTAATAAGTTCATTTAATAAGTTGTGCACGTTTCTTTTCGTATTTATACATGGATTTTATTTGTATTAATTAATATAATAACAGATTAATGTAATTAGTATTACTGTGATGTCAAAAATCGAGATGCAATTATGAAACTAGTATGTGATGATCAACTGTGATTATTCAATTATAATCTACATTAAAATGTAACTATAATTTACATTTTAATAAATAATGTCTATATTACGATAATTCTTGCGATGTTTTATTGTTATGCAAGTTTGCTTTCATATAAATATGTATATAAATATGCATATCATACCTAATATATTATATATACCACATTTAATATAAAAGATATTACGTTCTACATATATATGTATACAATATATACGCACTATAAAGAAATCAGTCAATTATGTTTTTAACAAATAGAACGTAATAATACGTAACATCTTTTATAGTAAATATAATTAGTTTTCCTATACATATGCATTATATTTTCTACAAATTTTAGGGCCACTTCGATCAACTTCGATTAATTTTAATTGTTGGTTAAAGTATTGCCAACACTGACAAAATGTTTCATGCTAGAAAGAGAACATAATATTTCGCTCTCTTTCTAGCATGAAACACTTTGTCAGTGTTTGCAACATTTTAATCAACGATTAAAGTCAACCGAAGTTGGTCGAAGTGGCCCTTAATGGAATTAAAACTGTATAAAAACCTATATAAAAAAACTATATAAAATAACCGCTTAAATGAGGAGTTATTTGTGAATAACGATAACCGTAGTAACCGTTATAGCAAAATAACTATTTAGCTCATCACTACTTATTGACATTCTTTTTTAATCTTTTGTTTTTTTAACTGACCTACCATCCACAGTTTAGCTCGTATCAGGCTGTTTATTGTATTTATGTTTCTTAATTCGTATTAACGAGCTTTATTATTAAAGTATTTTAATTTATAAAATAAACAATTTTTTCTTCGTAAATCAATGCGTTATCTTTTAGATTTTTTAATTTGATTAGAAAAATAGTTGATCCGGAATCATATAATATGTTGATTTTTTCACCTTTCACTTTGCTGATTGGTAGTGTTATTTGCAGCAATTCGTCCTTCTGTGGTGCATGCATATTTTTAACATGCGTTACGCGATACTCTAGGGCAGGTCGTGGTTGCTTCTTCGTTTCTTCCTGCTCCTCATCGCTATTGCTTGCAGAGTTAGTGCTCTTTTTCCGCTGTTGATGTGAAATCTTTTGCTCACGCGTATTATCTTTATATTTGTTTCTATTATTTTGTTTGTTAGTTTTAATATTAATCGTTAGTAGGTATACTATGTCAGTTCTAACCCAGGTCTTCTCAGGGGGGGGGGTGAGATGCGAGGGGAACCGCGGTGAGAGGGAGTGACGTCACGCGCGGGGAAGAAAGAATTGCAGCACACGGTGTGTGACGTCACCCGTGAGGTGAAAGGGAAACCGCGGCACGAGCGATGAACGAGGGGGTCCGCGAGGTGAAGGGGAATCCGCGGTGCGATCGATGGACGAGGGGGTCCGCGCGGTGAAGAGGAATCCGCGGAAAGAAGACGGCGGTGTGAGAAGGACAGCGTGTGGGAAAAGGATAATGCTACGAGTGCGACAAGGATGTCATCATCGTGGGACAAGGACGACGCATAGGTGGGAGAAGGACGACGCGAAGGTAAGTAAGCAACGAGTATATGAAAGAGAAAGAACAAATAGCGCAAAGACAACGCGTGCGAGAGAGAGAACGATAATACCACGAGACTTACAATTAGCGCGAAACAGAGAACGATAGCGCGAAGACGACGTGTACAAGAGAGAACGATAATATCGAGATTAACGCAATACTTACAACTAGCGTAAGAGAGATGTAGGGATGGAGACGCAAGGAGAGGCGCGTAAATAATCACATTTTTTTAAATTGAACATAACATTTATTTATTAGAAATCTATACATTTTTTCTGTGTCATAGCGCGAGAGATTACTTATTCTAAGCGCGAGAGAAAGAGATAGACTTAAGATTAACGCAGAGAGAGAGAACGATACTTATAACTAGCGCAGGGATGGGAACGCAAGGAGAGGCATGCAAATAAGTAGATTTTTTTAAATTAAAATATACAATATAAATTTATTAAGTGTGTTTTATACAATTTTGTGTGTGTGTGTGTATACTTAAAATTAAGATTATAATAAAACAAAATTTAAAATATATAAAATATAAAATAAAAATAATATAAAATGAAATAATATAAAATAAAATATAAAATATAAAGTATAAAAATATAAAATAAAAGAAATATAAAATATAATATAAAAATAATAATAAATTGGAGGGTGCGGACGTGCGGGGGTGCGGGGGTGCGGGGTCAGGTGGGAGCCAGGTCAGGAGGATGGCCGCTGCTGTTACAAAAAAAAGAGATATTGGATTAATACAAGCGTAGTTAGAGAGTTAAGATTTATAAAAAAAACTTACATCTGTGCCCCCCATTACACATGCCATTGGGTGCCCAAATCTCCTCGGACACCCAAATCTCCTCCTCCATGTAGACCTCTTCCCTGAAGAGCTGCCGCAGGTCGAAGATGTCCTCCTCGTCCTGCGGACTCTCCGGAGCGTCATCCCACATGAAAGAGAGATCTTCCCTCCTCCACCGCCGCTCCGCCCGCACCCACTGCCGGCGCTGTATAATAATGAATCCGGGAATATCTATCGTTCTAGGACTGTATAAAAATATAAAAAATATAATTAATATAGATATACAATTTTTATAAAATATTAACAAAATCGATACATATCTCCCAGTGGAAGGCCAGCATCACTAATAGGACACACAGTAGATCGTAGAAGCTTTTTTCCACTCGCCACAATTTTCAAGAAAAATATTCATTTTTCTGATTTTATCTACTCTCTTCTCGACTATACTCTTGATTCTCTGAAACTTTCTGATGCGGCAACGAGGTCTCAGCACGGGATTTTATAGTAGAGATGCTACATTATCACCATGTAAAAAACGCGTCATAAGACAAAAATACGCGCGGTCCAACGCAACTCAGCGCGGTATAATATAATATTATCATATCGCAACTTTGCGAGCAGACAAACGGTACGAAACTTTAGAATAGGGACGTATCATTATCGCTTTACCAAAAACGCGTCGTAAGACAAAAGTATGCATGTTTCCATGCAAATTAGCACGATATAATGTGTCAACCCCGATCAAATGGTAATTGAACGGAAACGAACGCCCGTTGAACGGAAATGAACGCCCGTCGAACGGTCATCGAACGGAAATAAACGGTCATCGAACGATTATCGAACGCCCGTTGAACGGTTATCGAACGGAAACGAAACGACCGTCGAACAGAAACGAATGGAAATAAACGACCATCAAACGATTATCGAACGCCCGTTGAACGGTTATCGAACAATCATCAAACGTCCGTTGAACGGAAATGAAATTGGCGTACGGATTGTACGTGTGAGTCTCAATCTTGACGATGCGATCGTCAAAGACTGACTCACCTTCGATATTCAAAATATCAATCATTCTTTTCGTACGATGAATCCCAATGATTTCAAAAATTCACGATTCAACGCGCTCAGCTTCCTTTTAACGGCTATCTTATTATTGTCACCCGATACCGCTTGCCTTACCGCAATAGTATTGTCTCTCGCGTGCTCCGTTTCGTTCAGCACAAGCATACTATGTTTGTCGCCGCCGTATGCAATCTTACGATAATTTCCTCTCCTCGAAAATCGAGCAATCGACCTCTTTGATCCACAATAAATATCGTTAAATCCGTAATGCTCCGTACAACGATCGGCAGATAAATGATCTATGCCGGCGTTTTCGATATCTTATATCCTGGCGGTACGCTCGGTGAAAATTCATGTATCGTGTGTACGCGCATGCCGTTTCTGTATGCACCAGTAGTCACGTTGCATTCTATACGAATAATATTTACGTTTATAATATTAACAGGTTCGTCCGATTCATACCACTTGCGAGGTTGCAATATACAATTCGACGAGAATCCGAGCAAGGATCCTACATTATCGGGTTTGGTAAAGTTTATTCTGTAGGCGCATTTGATTTCACTCTTTAGCGTACTATGATTGGCGCGGAGCACTATTGGATATTCCTCATCATAATCGTTTTCAACATCTCTGGAAAGATGTTCATCTCGCAAAATTGCGCGTTTGAGATAGTCATTTATGGCGTACAATTCGTACGATCCTTCGGGAATCGTAATTTCCTTGTCGTTGTTGCCGAAATGAAATTTATTATTCGAAAAATTTACGTTCGGAATCGTATGATAAGTTTCAAAATCCGAGTTCGTAATCGGCATCGGTCAAATCTATAATCTATCTATATCGGGGAAATAGCTTACAGCGAGAACGCTGCTTCTACCAGTCAACGTAAGTGTCAGTGACATGTCGAACGAATACTGAGTCGTGACGATGGATTGTCAGGCTTTAAATTGATCGTTTGAAGAAATTTTAAACACAACTGTCCACAGACACTCTGATTATAACTTTAATAAGATGTGTAATTGTATTCAATTTTCACTCGTCCGAAATATCGCACAAGTTCCTTGGGTGGTCGAAGATTTCCAAAACTGTCGAAATATACGATACGATCATCCCTCTTTGCGTACGCTACCCAATGATCGGGACCATCAATGTCATCCAAATTGATGATATCGCTCTCGTTTCGTCGTACACCGCTTATCGGTAAATTATTGCGCACGAAAACACCTCTAAAGAAAGGTATGCGCATAGGTTTCGCAAATTGTTCCAATTGCACGTTAGTTGTCGCACCCGTAGGCATTTTTAATGTTTTTTCGACGTTTTTTTTTCCCTTAAACTTTGTTAAGAATCCCTGTCCACGCTTGTACGGAGCGAGATAAAGTCCATAGACCTTCCATAGCGCGATTGTGACGCTGCATCTCTTCTAGCTGACGTTGCGCCACCTTGCTATCGTTTATCGCCTTTGCGATTCCCGCTGCTCCGCCAGTCAAAGAGCCGACAACTCCCAACAACAGTAAAAGTGGTAAAATGCCACCGCGCTACTGGAAGTATTCGTTTTTTCCTCTTCTTTGTGGTCGATGGTTTTTTCGTCCCCATGCCGAGTTTTGTCTTTGCCTTCATTGCCGTCCAAACAGTCGTAGCGGCTGCTCTTTCACCGAGAGTTGAATCCTTCGCGGTATTGCGTTCTCGTGATCTTGCAGCTAGTATGCGATTCGCGATGTGACGTTGGTCAAGGTCGTTGCTTCGCGAGTAAGCATTGTCGTGTTCGCGACACGCTGCCACCAATGGATTGATATCTCGATCGCCTCTAGCCAATCGTTTCTAATCGAGTTCCCGGCCCGCAAAACTGATAGCCGGGAATATGTAATTCGATGGGAAGCGCGTTTATCACACGATTTAAGAGACCGCTGCCTCTTACGATTCTCGCTGACATTCGTAGCAATCTTTTATCAACGGTGGTTGATCGTCGATGTATGTTCGTTGCCACGGCTGGTTGTAATGTCGCATGAACGAACGATATTGTCGAACCTCCGAATCAGTCTTTATATATTCTGGAAGCTTGTTTCACAATCGTTCTACGTAATCATCGAAATTTTGCAGTAAAAGAATCTTTGGGATATACTGCAGTTGTTCGGCGGTAAGCCAGAGAATGTCTCTCTCAACCGACAGAAGAAGAAACATTTTTGATACTTAGCGGTTTCGAGTTGAGACACTTCTATAAATAGGTCTCCCCCTCGTGATTATTCGCAATATATTTATATTGTATATATTTGTATATATATTTTGTACATAACCATATATATATTTTGTACATTTTATATTATATATTTTTATATTTATATATTTATATTTTAATATATTTTATACGCATATTTTGTTTCAATAAATGTTTACAATACATTATTTTTTATGAATCCAAGAGTTGTATGATTTATCCATTCCCAACCATTTCACGTAAACCTCGTCACCCTTTTTTTGTAAAATTTTTTCCACGAGATATACGTCGGGATTGGCGACGTGTTGTAACTCGTATTCGTAGAATCCTCTAGCGACGGGATTTCCCCGCGAATCTTCGAGTATGAATGTCGCGGGTTTTAGTTTTCTGTACCTCGATAATCTTAAAAATTTCGGTCGTCCAATTTGGTGTGAAACCTTTTTCAAAGATGGTCTTGTATTTGCTCACTCGTACTGAATCGCCTACTTTAAATTTTGCCGGAGCCGCAATTTTTGCTGTACACCGTATTTAAAAGTTTTTCGGCGGAGTGACGTCGACAGGTCTCATATCGATGGTACGATGTTTTCGGGTATTGTACTCTGCAACGAGTCGAGATAGCTCGTCGATCCAATTGTAATTTCCATTCAACGTAAACATTTTCCACATATTGTTTTTTAAAGTACGATTGAATCGTTCCACGACCGAGGCTTTCATAACGGAATATGTCGAGTAATGATTAATGTTGTGTTTCTTCATGAGTTTCTGCACACTCGAGTTGTAAAATTCTTTTCCTCTGTCGGTTTGAAAATTTTTCGGACACCTTTTGTCGTCTCTAATAATCTTTGCGATCGTTCCGGACATTTCGTTCCCGCTCTTACTCTTGAGCGGTACGGCCCACGCATACTTGCTCAACACATCGATAACCGTGAGTATGTACTTATGACCCTTGTTGAGTCGACAGTACGAACGCATGTCCATCACGTCCGCCTGCCACAGATCGTCGTTTTCGCGTACATACAATGACGCGTCTTCGTGGAAAATTTCTTCTCGCCGGAGCATGTAATTCCTCGACTTGTTGTCGCTTTTCGGAGGTGTTTTTGTTCTCTCGCACGTTTGATCGAAGCATAATTAATATGCGATATTAGTATATCCATATATCTCGCTTACTGTGCCGAGTCAGATGTTGCATATCTCAGCACATTCTTTATCTCCATCATTAATCGCAGCGCCTGCACGTTTGTTTCGAGCGCGATAATTTTTTGCTCAATTTTTCCCTGTCGATCTCTCAAAAATTTATCCACGTATCGTTTGTTGACAGCGTCGGTATCAGCTTCCGATTGCGCTACGTGTTGAATCTTCTGCGACCTTGCGTCAAAGCTGGTAATAGTCTGGCAGAAAGCGTTATCGTGAATGTAGTTTCACAATAATCCATTCCATTTATAGTACAAATTGTTCGACGTTCCCAGCGATAATCAAAATTTATTAATCGACATTTCGGTATCGAGAACATTGATCGAATGACACGTATCGCCGAAGCATAGTTAAATTTATAATAATGTCAGCCTCGCGAAGTTCTTCGATAATTGACAAGATTTCATTGTCGTGAGCATTGTTGCCGGTTTGACGCGATGCGTCCAGCAATCGCAAACGATCCACCAATTCGTTGGGATCGTTCCAATGCACGTAATCGATCAGGTTGTCGCTTAGCGTCTTGGTGCGCGGCATGTCTATACCTCTTCCCACCTTTCTATCGGGGAATAATGGCGCAATTATATATTTATACTTGTATCTTTTATTAGTTTTAATAGGATTATTAACTTTGTTGTCGCGCTTATGCGCATTTGTTATATTTAGTATATTTTGATATTTATACAAATCATCTCGAGTATATTTTTTATGATTGGGTAATTTTTTAAAAATCAAATTGCTAGTAAATTTAACACCGTAGACATAATCCATGCTCTTATTTTTATCAACACTCATAATATCTCCTATATATTTTTGCGCCAGTGCTCTCGGAACGTTTTCTGACCTTCGGACGTTTCTAATTCGTTTCGGACCGATGTTACAAACGAATCGGGTGTAGTCTCGTAAATTTCTTCGACGGACGTGGATGGTATTGTTTGACGCGGTTGTACTTTTATCGCAGTAGAAACAGTAGCCATATTAGAAAATTGTTTCCTTCGCTTTCGATTCGGTGTCGAATATATCGGTGAATCGTTTATCGGCATATTTATCCGTGCTCACTTTATTCCTTGCTTTCGCTCTTTTATTTTTTCCTCGTGCTTCTCCAAACGTCGATTTTCAACGCATCAGATTCCACAGTATTTTCGACAAGCTGTTTTAAAGGCTCGGTAATCGGTTTAAATTGCCTTTCCAATATGATATCTTCCTCCATTTCATCAATTTTCCAAGCGTGATATCTTTTGCGAATCGATTCGCTCGTTTTTGCAATCTCTGTCGCAATCTTTTCACGATTACCGTTCATGATGCTCGATAAACACGCTTCCAATCGAATTACATTATTCCCGGTTATCAGTTTTGCGGGCTAGGAACTCGATTAGAGAAACGATTGGCTAGAGGCGATCGAGGTATCAATCCATTGGTCGCAGCGTGTCGCGAACACGACAATGCTTACTCGCGAAGCAACAACCTCGACCACATCGTCACATCGCGAATCGCATACTAGCTGCAAGAGCACGAGAACGCAATACCGCGAAGAATTCGACTCTCGGTGAAAGAGCAGCCGCTACGACTGTTTGGACGGCAATGAAGGCAAAGACAAAACTCGGCATGGGGATGAAAAATCCATTGATGACAAACAGGAGGAAAAAACGAATACTTCCAGTAGCGAAACGCGGTGGTATTTTACCACTTTTACCGTTGTTGGGAGTTGTCGGTTCTTTGGCCGGCGGTGCAGCGGGAATCGCAAAGGCGATAAACGATAGCAAGATGGCGCAACGTCAACTGGAAGAGATGCAGCGTCACAATCGCGCTATGGAAGGTCGTGAACTTTATCTCGCTCCGTACAAGCGTGGACAGGGATTCTTAACAAAGTCTAAAGGAAAAAAAACGTCGGAAAAACATTAAAAATGCCTACGTGTGCGACAACTAACGTGCAATTGGAACAATTTGCGAAACGTATTTGCATACCTTTCTTTAGAGGTGTTTTCATGCGCAATAATTTACCGATAAGCGGTGTACGACGAAACGAGAGCGGTATCGTCAATTTGGATAACGTTGATGATTCCGATATTCATTGGGTAGTGTACGTAAAGAGGAATGATCGTGTCGTATATTTCGACAGTTTTGGAAATCTTCGATCGCCCAAGGAACTTGTGCGATATTTCGGAAGAATGAAAATTGAATACAATTACACATCTTATCAAAGTTATAATCAGTATTTGACAGTTGTGTTTCAAATTTCTTCAAACGATCAATTTAAAACCTGACAATCCATCGTCACGACTCAGTATTCGTTCGACATGACTGACACTTACGTTGATTGGCAGAAGCAGCGTTCTCGCTATAAGCTATTTCCCCACTATAGATTTGACCGATGCCGATTACGAGGATTAACGGATTTTGAAACTTATCATACGATTCCGAACGTAAATTTTTCGAATAATAAATTTTATTTTGGCAACGACGACAAAGAAATTACGATTCTCGAAGGATCGTACGAATTGTACGCCATAAATGACTATCTCAAACGCGCAATTTTGCGAGATGAACACCTTTCCAGAGATGTTGAAAACGATTATGATGAGGAATATCCAATAGTGCTCCGCGCCAATTACAGTACGCTAAAGAGCGAAATCAAATGCGCCTACAGAATAAACTTTACTAAACCCGACAATGTAGGATCCTTGCTTGGATTCTCGTCGAATCGTATATTGCAACCTCGCAAGTGGTATGAATCGGAGGAACCTGTTAATATTATAAACGTAAATATTATTCGTATAGAATGCAACGTGACTACTGGTGCGTACAGCAACGGCATGCGCGTACACACGATACATGAATTTTCACCGAGCGTACCGCCAGGATATAAGATATCGGAAACGCCGGCACAGATCATTTATCTGCCGATTGTCGTACGGAGCAATACGGATTTAACGATACGTATTGTGGATCAAAGAGGTCGAATGCTCAATTTTCGAGGAGAGGAAATTACCGTAAGATTGCATATACGGCAGCGACAAACATAGTATGCTTGTGCTGATTGAAACGGAGGACGCGAGAGACAATACTATTGCGATAAGGCGAGCGGTATCGGGTGACAATAATAAGATAGCTGTTAAAAGGAAGCTGAGCGTGTTGAATCGTGAATTTTTGAAATCATTGGGATTCATCCTACGAAAAGAATGATTGATATTTTGAATATCAAAGGTGAGCCAGTCTTTGATGATCGCATCGTCAAGATTGAGACTCATACGTACAATCCATACGCCAATACGACGCTTGGATACAGGGATGAGATACGAATACCTATACAACATCAGGATTTGTACACGTTACCGTGCGAAAGCTTTCTTTACATCGAGGGAAAGTTTAATTGCCTAAAGCGAATGATGAAATGAAAGTTGTATTGGGAAACAATTGCGTCGCATTCAAGTTTGATGAGCTTCGATACGAACTCAACGGAGTAGAGATTGATCGCAACAGAAATGTTGGAATAACATCGACGTTCAAAAATTATGTCTCTCTAACACATCAGAAAAGTATAAACTTGAAAAATGCTGCGTGGGATTTGATGTACAACGGTGACAAAAATTATTTCAACTTTGGCGTGCCGCTCAACATGTTGCTGGGATTTTGCGAAGATTATAAACGCGTTGTGATTAACGCTCGTCACGAATTGATTTTGATACGTTCGTGCAACGATAATAATGGTCTATTCGGACATCCGTCGTCGGAAGCTGAGATTGAATTACTCAAGATACAGTGGCGTATGCCTCATGTCATAATATTGAATGAGATTAATAAATTATCAATGTTGCGAATGTTGGAAAGCGGACGATACTTGAACATGAGTTTCCGATCTTGGGATTTGTACGAATTTCCTCTGCTACATAGCACGACCAAACATTCGTGGACCGTGAAAGCCGCCTCCCAGCTAGAGAAACCGCGATACATGATCTTTGCACTGCAAACTGGTAAAAAGATTCGGTGTCACAAGATATTACATTGTTCGATGACTGCAAATTGACCAACGTTAAACTCTATTTAAACTCGGAATTTTATCCCTACGATGATTTAAATTTAGATTTTGAAAAAAATAGATTCGCCATCTTATTCGACATGTACTCTCGTTTTTCGCAAATCTTATTACGGATGCCATAACAGCACCGCGCTATTAACCATTCCAAAGTTTTTACATTGCGGTCCTCTAGCGGTCATTGATTGCTCACGACAAAACGAGTCTGTCAAAACTGCTACCGTGGACGTGAGAATAGAGTTTGAGTGCAGGGAAAATATATCGGCGAATACTACCGCCTATTGTCTCATCTTGCACGATCGGGTTGTCGAATATAATCCATTGACTAATGTAGTCCGCAAAATTACATAGGTCAGCAAATATCTCCTCCATTGCACATGAAGAAAAAAAGATTGAGATGTTTGACGATCGACATCAGTCTGCGATCGGATCTTGTCATCATGACTGCGCCAACATTTGTGGATCTGCAAGGATTTATCGTTGGGAAAAATTTTGTCGTGAAGGAAGCTGCAGGTTTGAGAAAAGGATCCGTACTTTCTCATTACATTTTTACATGTCCGGTACCATAGCACACGCTCACAAAATCTGAAAAATGTCAGGTTTATGGCTGATTAAAAACCACCATGGATTATGGTGGAATGATGGACACGTTTCATATTGGAAATCGAAAGGCTTAATCACGACGGCGGTGATGGGTGCGACGGAGGAGGATGATGCATCACCTCTCGTGTACGTTAAAGGACGAAAAATGGCATTGGCTAGCCGATATACTGAATGATGCGAGAAACGATGTCGTTATCGAAACTTTTGATGCAGACTATGAAGCTTCTTTAAATAAGTTAGATGTTAAGAATACTATGCGTTGTGAAAATCATGTAAAAAATTGCGCTTTACAAAATGTATTTAAGATTTATAATTGGTGGTTGAAACATCATGATGATGATTCTTCGAATCCATACTTATAATAAATTGATGATGCGATATATTTTTATCGTCTTTCTTATTCTTTCCTTTCTTTCCTCATCCTTATCTATGTACGTGCGCAGTATCGTGTTTCCGTACGTGACACAGTTGTCACAGATATTGTATTTCGATACTACATTGTGATACATTGTAATACATTTAAATAATTGAATATAGTTTTGCGTTTGATTTTTGTTTAACGGGTGTTGATTTACGTTCGTTTCCGTTCGTTTCCGTTCATTTTCGTTCAACGGACGTTCGATGATCGTTCGATAACCGTTCAACGGGCGTTCAATAACCGTTCGATGGTCGTTTATTTCCATTCGTTTCTGTTGAACCGTCGTTCATTTCCGTTCGATAACCGTTCAACGGACGAGCGTTCATTTCCGTTCAATTACCATTTGATCGGGGTTCACACATTATATTGTGCTAATTTGCATGGAAATATGCATACTTTTGTCTTATGACGCGTTTTTGGTAAAGCGATAATGATACGTTCCTATTCTAAAGTTTCGTACCGTTTATCTGCTCGCAAAGCCGCGATATGATAATATTATATTATACCGCACTGAGTTGCGTGGGACCGCGCGTACTTTTGTCCTACGACGCGTTTTTTACATGGTGATAATGTGGCATCTCTACTATAAAATCCCGTGCTGAGACCTCGTTTGCCGCATCAGAAAGTTTTAGAGAGTCAAGAGTATAGTCGAGAAGAGAGTAGATAAAATCAGAAAAATGGATAGTATTCTTGAAAATTGTGCCGAGTGGAAAAAAAGCTTCTACGATCTACTGTGCGTCCTATTAGTGAAGCTGGCCTTCCACTGGAAGGTATCGATTTTGTTAATATTTTATAAAAATTGTATATCTATATTAATTATATTTTTTATATTTTTATACAGTTCCAGAACGATATAGAGATTCTCGGATTAATTAATATACGCCGGCAGTGCGGGCGGAACGGCGGTGGAGGGGAGAAGATCTCTCCTTCATGTGACGCTCCGGAGAGTCCGTAGGACGAGGAGGACATCTTCGACCTGCGGCGGCTCTTCGGGGAAGAGCCCTACATGGAGAAAGAGATTTGGGTGCCCGGGGAGATTTGGGTATCCAATGGCATGTGGGGAGCACAAATGTAAGTTTTTTTTATAAATCTTAACTCTCTAACTACGCTTGTATTAATCCATTATCTTTTTTTTCTGTTACAGGAGCGGCCATCTCCCTGACCCGGCTCCGCTCTGACCCTCCACCCCGGCACCCGCGCACCCCCCAATATTATTATTTTTATATTATATTTTATATTTTTATACTTTATATTTTATATTTTATATATTTTAAATTTTATTTTATTTTAATCTTAATTTTAAGTATATACACATACACAAAATTGTATAAAACACACTTAATAAATTTATATTATATATTTTAATTTAAGAAAAATCTACTTATTTGCATGCCTCTCCTCGCGTTCCCATCCCTGCACTAGTTATACGTATCGTTCTCTCTCTCTCTCGTGCGTCAATCTTAAGTCTATCTCTTTCTCTCGCATTTAGAATAAGTAATCTCTCGCGCTATGACACAGAAAAAATGTATAGATTTTTAATAAATAAATGTTATGTCTCAATTTAAAAAAAATGTGATTATTTACGCGCCTCTCCTTGCGTCCCCATCCCTACATCTCTCTTACGCTAGTTGTAAGTATTGCGTTAATCTCGATATTATCGTTCTCTCTTTCGCGCGCGCTAATTATAAGTCTCGCGGTATTATCGTTCTCTCTCGCACGCGTTGTTTTTGCGCCATCGTTCTCTCTCTTTCATATACTCGTTGCTCACTTATCTTTGCGTCGTCCTTCTCCCACCTATGTGTCGTCCTTGTCTCACGATGATGACATCCTTGTCGCACTCGTAGCACTATCCTTTTCCCACACGTAACGCTGTCCTTCTCACACCACCGTCTTCTTTCCGCGGATCCCCTTTCACCTCGCGGACCCTCTTGTCCATCGCTCGCGCCGCGGTTCCCCCTTCACCTCGCGAGTGACGTCACCCACCGCGCGCTGCTATTCCTCCTTCCCCGCGCGTGACGTTACTCTCCCCCCACCGCGGTTAGCCTCGGACTTCACCCCCCCCCCTGAGAGAACCTGGGTTAGAACTGACATAGTATACCTACTATCGTCGGTCGTCCATTTAAATTCCAGTATTCGTCGCGGCTGTGTCCGGATTTTTTTGCAATATTTGCAAAATTTATTTATGGTATTTATTCGCATAGATTTTTCCGGTTTTGATAATGTATATTTATTATTGCTACGGCAATCGCGTTCGTAGTGTCCAGATTTTCCGCATTTATAACATTGTATGTTGGTGTCTTGAGTTGGTCGCGTGTGTTTAGCGTCGAATTTATTTTTATTAGAGAAGCCGGATGCTCGTGTTACGAACGGTCCGATGAGCTTCTCCTCCGCGCTCGTGCCATTTATCGCTTCTTGGAAGTATATCGTTGTGATCGCACGAGAATTTTTAGTTCATCGCGTATTCCAATTTGAAAATTTATTAGAGCTTGTTTTTTAATGGTTTCTTGTATGTTTGTTTAAATGAAGGAGATCGTTCTTCCCCTTCTACCATGGACTCATATAGTTTCATGGCTAGTGTATCGACACGTTGGCCGAATGCATGGGCGGTTTCGCTCGATTTTTGTTTTAAAGAATTAAATTCTATCTGTAAGTGTGTTGTGCTTTGTTTTGCTTGATAGCACGTTTCGAGCTGCTGCTTTAAATCTTCGAACGTTTGTATATTACGCGTCTTGAAGTCTTGCATGGCTTTACCCTTTAATTTAGTGTATAAGATCGCTTGCATTAACGATTCTTCGTCTGCAGAATTAATATTTTGTACCGCGTATGTACTTGCGTTTAAAAATTTTTGTAATTTTTGTCGCGATGTTCCGTCAAATTCGAGAATCATTGTTGGCGCTTCTTTTAAAGGTAGATAGTGCGGGGCTGTACTACGTCTGTTTCTAATATCGCGATCAGTACGTCCGTACGTCACGTCGTGTGGGTCATCGTTTATATTTGTTCGTGGCTCATTAGAGTTTCCTTGCTTAATATGTACGTTTCGCACTTGTTCGTGTAAATCTCGTATTTCATCTTGCATTTCTCGGAAACTATGTACGAGTTCGGCTAATAATATGTTACTGGTGCTTTCGACCGGGCGGCCGGCGTCTTCATAGTTCGCGGCTGCACTTTGTCCGGCCTGTTGTTCTCGCAAGCGTTCGATTTCTCTATCGACGGCTTCGTTATTCATATTTATTTGCGCACGTGGCTCGAATAAACTAATATCAATGGATATTGGCAAATAATTTCTTCTTAGTGTAACGCGACTTGGTCCGTCTTGTACTGAATTATCGTTATTATTCGGTTCGTGTCCCTCGGATGAATCGGAACTTGAATAATGTTCTTCTAAATTTTTTCGCCTCCACGAATATCGCGAGCAGCTTCTTCTGCTACCCGTATCGAGTTACTAGTCCGAATCTATTTGCCAATCGCGCTGGCACGCTCAGAAATCGCGGACTTTTAAATTTTACTTATTTTAACGGTACTGACATTTAAATAAAGTTCGACTTATAGTAATAGTACGGTGATTCGCATGATCGCTTATCGGGTCGCTTATTGGATCGCTCGATTGCTGACGCTGCTGGTGGGTCATTGTCCCGCGTTGGTGCGTTGTCTGTCGGCGATGCATTGTCCGTTTGCGTTGCGTTGCCTTGGCGAAGATCGTGGATCAATGTTGGTCCTTGAGCGCTGGTGTTTCCTTTCGGCTTTCAGCTGCTTGACCGTGATTTCCTTATTGCTGTCGTCCATATGGGTTGCGTGTGGATGTGTTTGCGTCTGCTTTAATATAGCAGTTGTTCATCCCATTTATTAATTTTATATTTTCTTTTTGTTGCAGACATTAAAGGTCCAGGATTTTCATGGTCCTTGATCGCAACTATCCCACCGCTGCCACCAATAATGTTGTGCCGGGCGCGGCACAGGGTGTGGGGTAGCCGGGAGATTCCAACTCAAACCTTTGGACCGTGTTGTCTGTAACTTCTTTATTATTTTTGTATGATCCTTTTTCTTACAAATATATTCACTTGTTCCACTCTAATCGGTTTCTTTCCAGCTCTCTCTCTCTCTCTCTCTCTCTCTCTCTCTCTCCTTAATATCATTTTTCCTTGAATCGCCTTGTTCTTATAATTAAATTACAAGTGTTAACAATTTCTTCGGATGATTTGGTGTACCTTATAACGGTTAACCTCCGATTTCACACTATTTATCGATTGATTTATAATTAACGACTGTCCGCCGCGGATTCGCGGTGGACGGTTTTTATTCCCTCGATTTTGGGGATGTTTTGGAGGGAATCGCCTAGCGACATGACCATGTATAGTCATGAAAGTTTTCGTTCAAAGTCCAAGTGCAAGCGAAGGAGATTCAAATCCCTTAGTTAGCGTTTTCGCGTTTCCGGCGAACGTTCTTGCGCGTGGTTCGCTGAGGTAGCGGTTTTGCGCGGTTCACGAACGTTCTATTAATATTATCAGTAAAATAAAATAATAAGTTATAGTCTCTTGGACTACAACAATAAAGATAAAAATCATCTACATAATCCTATTATTATAGGAGCACTGAATGAAAACAAAGAAGAAATTAAAAATAAAAGCAACAACGAGAAGAAAAATAAAGAAACAGATTCAAAAATCCTAGAAGAGGCACGTTACCAAACCTCTCCAAAGGACATTAATCCTAGAATTTCAGAGGGAAATTTCCAAACCTCGACAGAAAATCCTAGCTTCGTCAATTGTGAGGAGGAAAGTTACCAAACCTCGCTACACAATTCGACATCTTCTTATTTTAAAAAGGGGAACGATTCCTTATCCCCCTTAGATATCGAATTTTCAGAAATTGAATTGTTTTCAAAACGTAACGACGATGGATTACAAATTTCTTTAAAAAATCTCTTCAATAAAGCTCCAAAACGGATTCGAAAAAACAAAAAATTAAAAATTAAACAAATATTGTGAATAGCTCTCCTAAATTTAATAATTGATAGGAAGAACAAATGGCAATAGAGAGCGAATAAGTAGGTGAAAATTATAATAGAGAAAACAGTTATAATAATTTAATAAAAAGAGACGCAAGCGGTGAGAATGTACAGAGTTTCATGTAAATAGTCTGGAAATATATATAAAAGTAAAAACAAAAATAAAAATAAAAATAAAGATAGCGGACGTTTCGGCTCTTGATTCGAGCCTTCTGCAGCGCAAAGATATAATATTAATAAATAATAAGGGACATACAATAAATCATAATTACTAAAATGAAGAATAAATATAAGTTATGACGAGATCGCAGAGACGTAACGTTAATAATTGCTTGTCAAAAATATTGGTCTCCATGGTGAAAAGATGTGGAAGCCTTTATTACGCGAATATAATAGAAGTAGAACAGTGGCTCGACAACAGTACCAGGTGCAGTCTAAAATTGGCACCGACAAATTATAGATATTAATGTTATAAAAGGATGAAAGAAATAAAAGTACTTACTAAGACACTGTTCTACTGTGGAACCAGAGATGGAAAGCAAACAACAAGCTTCAAACATAAAATCGGTTACTGTCAAAAATGACGGTGAGAGGCACTTATATATACTCGAACGTGACTTTCATATTTTCGGTAGTTTGTTTATAATGTCATGATAGAGAGACGGTAAACTTTCTGTGTCTGTCTACAAATTTAAACCATTCTTCTGTCTTTCTATAAAAAGCATTTCTGAGATGAATCTTCTATTATAAAAAGAAGTCTCA
Organism: Camponotus floridanus; assembly: GCF_003227725.1. Lineage (NCBI taxonomy): Eukaryota > Metazoa > Arthropoda > Insecta > Hymenoptera > Formicidae > Camponotus > Camponotus floridanus. Next base: position 309,258 of record NW_020229267.1, on the reverse strand, counting down.
TCAAGAACCTGAACGTCATTCCAACGAAAATCATGATCTCCTTGTAGTCTATGATTAGTAATGACAGAGCGAGTAACAAGATTTTTATTAATATGTGATCTATGCTCTGAAATTCTCGTCTTTAACATTCTCGATGTTTGGCCGACATATGAGGCATCGCAATCGGAACAATTAATTTTGTAGACTACGTTTGTTTTACAGTTAGTGGGAATATAGTCTTTATAACTTTAATAAACTTGTTTAGTTTATTCAGGCTGGTATAGGCAAGTTTTACGTTCAAGTTGTTTGTAACACCTCTGAACTGCTCAGTGACACCCGGCAGATATGGAACTGTAAAAAACGTGGAGGAATCGTTTGATGCACTATGATCATTGTGAACACGACTATTAATCAAAGATCTTAGCCGTTGATTCATGACTTGAAAAACAAGGCTCAGAGGATATCCATTGTCCAGAAGGATCCTTACAACAAGGTCAAGATTTTTATAGTGAAAAGTCGGATGCGATAAAGAGAAAACCCTGTCCACGAGACCGATTATCGTGCCCTTCTTTTGGCAAAGTGGATGTTGAGAGAAATAATTCAGATCTGCCCGAAAATGTGGATTTGTGAAATCAGTCAAATATTAAAACGTTATTATTAACAATTATAGTTACGTCCAAGAAGTTGATTTTTCTGTCAACCTCCAGTTCATAAGTAAATTGTAATCTGTCATGAAAGGAATTAAAAATGGAAGAATTAAAAATGGAAAGAGTCGAGTCAATTGAGTCGGTAGGAATAGTCATTAAGATGTCGTCAACATATCTAAAATAAAATCGTGGAGTAAATCTTAAAGTATTCAAAGCTCTCTCTTCTAAGTCCTGTAAAACTATGTCAGCTATGATAGGTGATATGGGGGATCCCATAGGGGTGCCGAAAGTTTGTTTATAAAAAATGTTATTGAAGGTAAAAAAAGTGGAGTTTAATACTAATCTAACTGCATTTAAAAACTCAAATTCAAGCAAACCACATGTGTTCTGAATAAATCTCCATCTGTTCGAGACGCTGGAAAGAGCCAGATCAACCGGAATATTCGTGAACAGGGAAGTCACATCTAGTGAGATTAATACAGAATCGTCATCAATGTGAATATCAGCTAATTTATGTACTAGATCGAAACTGTTATTTATGTGACTAGGAGCGATAGGAAAGTTCTTAATCATGACCTTGTGCAAAAATAATGCAAGGGAATAGAGAGGGCTATTAATAGATGAGACGATGAGTCTGAATGGAATGTTAGTCTTATGGATTTTTGGCAAACCATAAGCTCTAGGTAAAGTCCCATCGGTAAACAGAAGAGATTTGTAAATGGAATTAGAGATGTAGCCATGATTTTTCCATCTCGATAATAGCTCTCGTAAGCTAGAAATCAGTTTTTTTGTAGGGTCCTTCTTAATTATTGTATAAGTATTCTCGTCTCCAAGTAATTGTTGAACCTTGTTTATATAGTCCATTCTACCAAGTGCCACCGTAACATTCCCCTTATCTGCGCGTGTAAGGATGAAATCTTTATTCTTTTATAGGAAATTTTTTGTAATTGAATAGAGGCGTGTCAACCATTCATTCTGTGAATTTCTAGGATAAGAAAAAGAAGGGATGTTTTTAATCACTGATTTCGATTTGTCTCTAATAGAAATTTTTAATTCCGGAGAAAGCTTCATTAAGTTGCATTCAATGTGTTTTATGAATTCCGTAGTTAAATTGGAAATGTTAATGTGGATGGCTAAAAGGAAGGCTAAAATTCTCCCCAAATTGTAAGAAACTTTGAATTTCCAGAGGAATATATACGATAGATTCGATAGATTGACAAACCATTTATCCTTAATCTCATTCAAATTAGAATGTGAATTTGTATATATGTTAGGATCAATTAGAATTTCACAGATATTATTTAATGGTAAATTGTTCCTATTGAATGACCATTTAAAGCGCTGTAATGAGGCAGAATCATTATCAAGAATCGAAGGATGTAGATGACAATAATAGTGAATCGGTTTGAGACTATTTATACTGCGTTGTTTTGAAAGTAAGAAATTAAATTTTTTGTTTAGTCTGTAATTTTCATTTAGAAGTAAAATAAAGGGCGGCTTTGACTATTGAAAAAATAATTACAGACAGACACAGGTAAATTACTATAGATATCTGCACATAAATGGAACATTCTCTCATAGCTTTTTCTAATGAAAAAATAAGTATCCCTAAGTTCAATACGTATTAGTTTATTGTAAAAAGTCTGTAACATGTTATTAAATAAAAGATTAGATCTGTGATTATGATAAAAGAATTTAAAATTTGACAGTAACCGGTCTATATGTGACGGAAAAATATTATGCGCAATACATCGTCTTAAAAAATTGATCTTGATTCTATTAGATATAATGGATTTCCGAAGCTTAATCCACGATTTAAGGAGTTTAGTGGCTCCGTGGCTGTAATTTACATTAATGTGCCGGAAGAAAGAATTTGAACAATGACGCATATTTCAGCCAGCGTAAATTTAACAAATATTGTGAATAGCTCTTCTAAATTTAATAATTGATAGGAAGAACAAATGGCAATAGAGAGCGAATAAGTAGGTGAAAATTATAATAGAGAAAACAATTATAATAATTTAATAAAAAGAGACGCAAGCGGTGAAAATATACAGAGTTTCATGTAAATAGTCTGGAAATATATATAAAAGTAAAAATAAAAATAAAAATAAAAATAAAAATAAAGATAGCGGACTAAAGATTTCGACTCTTTCCATTTTTAATTCCTTTCATGACAGATTACAATTTACTTATGAACTGGAGGTTGACAGAAAAATCAACTTCTTGGACGTAACTATAATTGTTAATAATAATGTTTTAATATTTGATTGGTTTCACAAATCCACATTTTCGGGCAGATATCTGAATTATTTCTCTCAACATCCACTTTGCCAAAAGAAGGGCACGATAATCGGTCTCGTGGACAAGGTTTTCTCTTTATCGCATCCGACTTTTCACTATAAAAATTTTGACCTTGTTGTAAGGATCCTTCTGGACAATGGATATCCTCTGAGCCTTGTTTTTCAAGTCATGAATCAACGGCTAAGATCTTTGATTAATAGTCGTGTTCACAATGATCATAGTGCATCAAACGATTCCTCCACGTTTTTTACAGTTCCATATCTGCCGGGTGTCACTGAGCAGTTCAGAGGTGTTACAAACAACTTGAACGTAAAACTTGCCTATACCAGCCTGAATAAACTAAACAAGTTTATTAAAGTTATAAAGACTATATTCCCACTAACTGTAAAACAAACGTAGTCTACAAAATTAACTGTTCCGATTGCGATGCCTCATATGTCGGCCAAACATCGAGAATGTTAAAGACGAGAATTTCAGAGCATAGATCACATATTAATAAAAATCTTGTTACTCGCTCTGTCATTACTAATCATAGACTACAAGGAGATCATGATTTTCGTTGGAATGACGTTCAGGTTCTTGATGAGACTTCTTTTTATAATAGAAGATTCATCTCAGAAATGCTTTTTATAGAAAGACAGAAGAATGGTTTAAATTTGTAGACAGACACAGAAAGTTTACCGTCTCTCTATCATGACATTATAAACAAACTACCGAAAATATGAAAGTCACGTTCGAGTATATATAAGTGCCTCTCACCGTCATTTTTGACAGTAACCGATTTTATGTTTGAAGCTTGTTGTTTGCTTTCCATCTCTGGTTCCACAGTAGAACAGTGTCTTAGTAAGTACTTTTATTTCTTTCACCCTTTTATAACATTAATATCTATAATTTGTCGGTGCCAATTTTAGACTGCACCTGGTACTGTTGTATCAATATTTAATGTTTATATCAAATTAATTGAATTTATTTTTGCCATATACATTTACAAATGTGTATAAAATAAAGCATATTTAAAAAAATAGCATATATACATATATATAATAATTATTTAAATCGACAATTAAAGTCGATATTATTTCAATGAGTTAGATATGTAAAGATAGAAAAGTTTTGTAAAAAAGCCAAACTTTTTAAATTATGATATGTGTGAGAAAGAACATTTATTACAAATAACTTTTTCTACAATATTTGTTTAAAAATAAAAATTATATTAAATTCTAAATTAAGTAAGTATATTTTCCTTTATTTTCTTTTGTAAAATATGCATTGTAAGTAATATATAATTTATTTATGTTGGAGACATAGATAATATTGGCAGCTTTCCGATAAGCAACACAAGCATAATTCTGTCTCTTTTCAACTTCAATGAACAACAAGGACAGAATGATGCTTGTGTCACTTACCGAAAAGATCCCAATGATATCAAACAATATATATAATAACAGTAAATCAATATTTATATACATATTATATAAAAATCGATATAAATTATATTGATTAACACTAATATGATTAAAATATATTAAAATGTGTATTAATTTTTCAAGTCAATATGAGCAAAAAATGTGATTAGAAAAATTATACAAACAAATGTTTTAATATTTTGTACAACTTTTAAATGATTTGTTATTTAAGTACATATTTTTATTCTACAATCTACACAATAATCTACTTTTAATTTTTTGCTTTCTGATTACATAATATCGAAGCAATAGATCAAGAAACTGACAACAATTCTAGGACTAATATGCAAAACTGCACCAATGAGTTAACTGCTAATATTTCTAGTATGTAAAAAATACAGTTATTATATACATTATATAAAGAAATTTTATAGAAATGTAATTATATAGGAATGTAAGAAATTTTATAGGAATGTAATTATTAATAATGCTTTTACCTTATCTATATTAGTGTAAAATGAAATTTTTTATTAAATTTTATTTATTTTTAGATAAATCATTACTTGATTTTATGAATGAATTAACACCTATTATTGGTCAAAATAATTTGAGTGAAATTCACAATGACAAAAGAGATGATGACATGCTAACATTTTATGGTATGTATATACATTTAACTTTAACGATTTTGTCAGTTATTTTATTAACACACTGGAAAATATTTTATTTTTGTTATTATATTTGATATTAATATAGATAAAAAAAGTAAAAATATTATGCGTTTACAGAAACTGGACAGGAATTTCAAAATAGTAATGAGTTACTAATCAATAATGTAGATATGTGCACATCCAGTATAAATGCAATCAATAAGATACAACAAATTAATGAAACTCAAAAGGCAGGAATGAATATCTCAGTATTTTGTAAGTAACGTTATATTCTTAAAATAGTATCATTACATTTTTATGTGGAATTGTTATATGCACATTGAAGTGGGAAACTACTTATTATAAAATATTGTATATATTTGATAATAATGAGTGTTTTTATACATGCGATACAAATTGACATAAGTATCATTCTGTCATTGTTGTTCTTGAATGTTGAAAAAGATAGAATGACGCTTGTGTGTTATCTTATATCACTAATTTTAAATGAAAAGCACCTATACATATGAAACCAATATACAGTTTTTATATTATTACTTAATATTTGTATATATCAAATTGAATTTGCCTTTATAGTCTATATTACATTTATATATATTTGCAAAAGATATAAGAAAAATAGCATATATATGTGACTAATTATCAATAATATTGAATTTAACATTTATTTAAATTAAAAATTGAACTTGATATTATTTTAATGATTTTAATGTATAACATATACAGCATGTGGAAAAAATATTTATTGCAAGCAGCCTTTCTTAATTATTTGAAAATAGATATTTTCAAAAAAAAAAAATTTGATATTACATATCTAATTATATATCAAAATATATATCAAAATCTGAATTAATTGAAATTATGTAGTATCGGTTTTTATCTTTGAAGCTTTTTAACTTACATACACTATTTCTCATTTTTTTCTATAAAATATTGTGAATAATTTATATATTAATTTATATAAAGTACGTAGATAATATTGTTATCCAATAATATAATTACAGTAATAAATCGATATTTATACATATGAAAATTGATATAACATATTGGCCACTATTGATATTATTAAGAAATTTATTATTTGTACATTCATATTATACTGGTATTTTTATCTCATTCGGTTTTTATTTTGATTATTATATAAAATTGGAAATATGAGTATAAAATTATTATTTTTTACATTTTATTAAGAGCCAATTTCACTGTCGCCGGTTAACTCTAACTATAGGTTAAACTATATCTTTGTTTTTTTCAGATAAGTTTAAGAAAAAGAGACGAAGATATAGTTTAACCTAAAGTTAGAGGTAACCAACAATAGTCAAATTGGCCCTAAGTATGTGATATAAAGTATATAAAGTATCTCAAAATATTTCTTTAGTAATATTTTAGTAACACTAATTAATAACAAATTTTTGAATATATTGAAATATAAAAATTTTCTATACAAATATAAAGGTGTCGAAGCAAATGTGGATATTTTAAATAGTTAGCAATTGAAGCTTACAAATTATAGTGTCGATTTTTTGAACACTTAAGTATATATGGTAATAAAATTGCGATATGAACGAAGTTTAACGCATATCCAAAAAAAATGATCTGAATATTGTAAAAGTATCCTTTTACATTACATTTTCAATACTGTGCATAAGCTGCGCCTAAATATTTTTTTTCATGTGATGATTCATAAACTTTAATTACTTTCATTTAAAGATTGTTATAATTCTGACATTTTGATATTAAGATTCAACGCATATGGGAAAAATATTAGAAATAGGAATTAAATATTAAATATAAGAGAGCTCTCTTTCTCCCCATTCCCCCCTAATATTTAATTACTGTTTTTTAATATTTTCTTTGTGTGCTTTTTGTCTAATCGTAAATTTTGTTTTATCTTTATCAATAATCTATTATTAATTGATGTTACGTGAGATTTGAGATATTTTGTATTTTATTTTAGTTGTTACGTAATTAAACCATATTTGTATTTGCTTTTCTATTTATACTTTTTGTTTCTTTGTAGCTACACATGATGACTCCGAATCAACAAATTTAGAGAAAGTTGTGTTAAAAGTTGAGCTATAGCAAAGTTGGTATGTGAAAGTTAAATTTTATAAATAATGTATTTTATTGATAATGTATATTTTTCGTAATCCATTTTTTATATTTCTTTTTGTTGGAAAATTTTTTAAGATATATTTTTGAATGTTTTTTTTTATCTATTGCAAATATATATTGAATTTTGATGTCAAAAACAAGGAATCACTATTTTGAAAGAGTTAAAAAATTTTATTCTTCTGCTTTATATCAAAATAAATTTGTTTACATACTATTAATATAGTATAGAAGTAGTGAGACTATGTCAATTCTAACCCAGATCCTCTCAGGGAGGGTGAGGGGAACCGCGGTGCGGGGGGAGTGACGTCACGCGAGGTGAAGGAGGATCCGCGGCGCGACCGATGGACGAGGGGGTCCGCGCAGTGAAGGGGAATCCGCGGCGCGACTGATGGACGAGGGGGTCCGCGAAGTGAAGGGGGATCCGCGGCGTGACTGATGGATGAGGGAGTCCGCGAGGTGAAGGGAGATCCGCGGCGCGAGCGATGGACGAGGGGGTCCGCGAAGTGAAGGGGGATCCACGGCGCGAGCAATGGACGAGGGGGTCCACGCAGTGAAGGGGGATCAGTAGAAAGAAGACGGTAGTGTGAGAAGGATAGCGCTACGTGTGAGAAAAGGATAGTGCTACGAGTGCGACAAGAATGGCGTCATCGTGGGACAAAGACGACGCTTAGGTGGGAGAAGGATGACGCAAAGGTAAGTGAGCAACGAGTATATGAAAGAGAGAGAAAACGATAGCCCAACGTGTGAGAGAGAACAACGCGAAGACGACGCGTGCGAGAGAGAACGATAATACCGCGAGACTTACAATTAGCGCGCGAAAGAGAGAACGATAGCGCGAAGATGACGCGTGCAAAAGAGAATGATAATATCAAAAATACAACGCGTGTGAGAGAGGCTTACAACTAGCGCAAGAGAGACGCAAGGAGAGACACATAAATAATTAGATTTTTTTTTTATTTAACTCTGTACATTTTTGTGTCAGCGTGAGAGATTACTTATTTTAAGCGCGAAAGATGAAGATAGACTTACGATTAACGCACGAGAGAGAACGATATCACGATACTTACAACTAGCGCGAGAGAGACGCAAGGATGGGAGCGCAAGGAGAGGCGCGTAAATAATTAGATTTTTAAAAAAATTAAAATATATAAAATTTATTAAAAATGTGTGTGTGTGTGTATGTGTATTATACATATTTGTGTATGTGTGTGTATCTAATAATAATAATAATAATAAGAATAATAATAAAATATAAAATATAATTGTACTTAAAATTAAGATTAAAATAAAATTTTAAAATATAATGTAATATAATGATATAATAATATAAAATATATAATAAAATTAATGGGAGGGGGGCGGTGTGCTGGGTGAGGGGGCCGCTCCTGGAAGGCTAAGGGGTCGCTCCGGGAAGTTTAAGGGGGTGATGCGGCAGGCTGAGGGGGCGATGCGCCAGGCTGAGAGGGCCGCTCCTGTAACAGAAAAGACACACATTTCATTAGATTTTAATAATTTATTTTTGGATACTTTTTGTCATATTACAAATAGAAAGATACTTACAATGTTATCTATTTATTTAATGTTTGCAAATGGGGCATATGTCACACGGCAGTATTTGAAGTAGAGATTTCCTGCACTCTTTGCACGACATATTATATCCATTGCAATAAGCTGTGATTCTATATTGCCGAACAGATGTAGCTTCCAGAAACAATTCCGATAGTCTCAGAAAGCAATCAGCGCAATACCTCGATCCATTTTCCATGTAAAAATAGGAAATGTAACATATTTTTGTTGCCTCGTTCAATGTTAATATTTCGGGTAAGTCTAAATGTCGCTGTTTCTGTTGTACTAGTTCATCATCACTATTGTCACTATCGTAATCACCGTCTGTCAAGGGTTCTATTTCTACATCAGACCCATCCTCGTCTGATTCTAGATTGTCAATGTCCATATGGTTATCACCATCATCAATATCCATTTGATTATCTTCACCATCAATGATAATAATTTCTTCAACGCCTTCGTCGATGATAATAACATCCACACAAGACTAATGAAACGCAAAGAACAACGAAATAATATTCTAATGCCGCAGACTCCTCTTCATTATATATCTTTTTAATACCTTGCATCTCCAACTGCATTCCAACTAGAACATCGCGTCTCATCTACCTCAGCATTTCTCTACATCTTTAGCGTATTGAGAAAAATTGTCGACTATTCTTATTCGTATGGAAGGAAAGAAATAAAATCATAGATGCAATAAAAATAATTATTTATTGCACGCATCGTAAAGAATATCATTTACAGCACATGTTAATAATTCGCAATCGATCAATGATTCGCTGTCAAAGACATCACTCTCGCGTATCGTTTTTACAGCATCGCGTACAGTAATAATATTACTACGTTGTAATACAGTTTCAAATTGTTTAAATTTTTCATTTACGAGATACGTATTCTCGCATAACCAATTATGCATATGATCGATACAATTTTCAAAATTAAATAAATGTAATAACGTTTCTGATTTCATGTACAAAGAATTGCCGCATAATGTGCGTTTTACAATTTTCGATTGATACATTTGTAATGACAAGGCCGTTACTATAAGACTGCGCTGCGCCAATTTGACGCCAAGCACCGTCGATTGAGCACCCCAACCGAGCCGCGGATTAGGAGCCGCTGTTTGAGGACCGCGGTTTATCCCACCGCTACGCACATGACCGCGTGGGGGTATCGCGTAGGAGTAACCAGCCGGGTATATAAGGCGGACGCTCCGGCAGATCGCTACCTATTCCTGTCCCGACTCTCGGGATGCTCGAAGCCACAGGGCGCACCCTGGGCAATCGAAGCCTACCGAGCTCCTATTCTCGCTCTCTGGTTCAGAGCACGGTCTCTACCGTGCCCGGTCGGGTGTACCCGACAACCAGGAGTTCCCGTCGAGCCAAGGACGATCCGGTCCAGGGTATGGGCGCTCCCGTACTCGGTCGGTTGCAACTGACGCCCGGAACGGTCCGGCTCTCAACCGCACACCCGAATAGCCGTTTTCACGGCTCCTGGCCAGAGCCGTTCTCACGGCTCCTGGCGATAGCCGTTTCACAGCTCCCGAACAATCAGCCGTTTTTACGACTCCTGAACGAGCGCCATATCCATACGGCACTAGAGGATTAGCCGCTTCCGCGGCTCCCGGACGACAGCCGTTTCCACGGCCCTGGACGAGCGCCGTATCTTCGATACTGGAGGACAACTGTCACCCCGAGTCTTTGGACACCGACCGCCCGCCCTCGGAATACCAATCGTTTTCACGGCTTCTCGAGCGACGACCTGTTATAAATAAAGTTGGCCTCCACTAACCTAGATCCCTAGCCGACTCTCATTTTCGCGGCCGCCTAACGTACCGCTCGTTCGCCGCCTCGCACCGCACCGAACCGCGAATTTTACTTTGAGGCTCTGATTAATTCCCCTGGTCTAGAGCCCGGTTGCTACCGGTCGGTTGCTATCGACGTCCAGTATCTCGGAGTACCACGGGGCACCCGTGTATGCCACCCTGAGGACGGGTGCTCCCGTCCTCAGCCGACTTCGGTTGACAGGCTCTGCTAGGTCCGTATCCGTACCTCGTTGCACGCGACCACTCATTAGGACTTCCGCGTCGCGAGACATACTCTGGGGGGTCCTGATTAACTCCCCTGGTCTAGAGCCCGGTTGCTAGCGGGCCTGGTCGGTTGCTACCGACGTCCAGTATCCCGGCGTACCACAGGGCACCCGTGTACGCCACCCCAAGGACGGGTGCTCCCGTCCTCAGCTGACTTCGATTGGCAGACCCTGCTAGGCCCGCGTCCGTGCCTCGTTGCACGCGACCACCCGTGGGTTTTTTTTTTCTCTTCCGCGTTCGCGTCCGTGAGGAAGTCTTACGCGCTACGCGGTGAGTGAGCCCCAACCGGTTTGTAAATAATTACTTGTTTAAGGCGCGATCTCTTGTAAATAACTAGGTTAAGGCGTGTTCACGACTAGGACGCGACTCCTTGTAAATACTCATTAGATTAGGCATGACTAATTCTGTTGCGAAACTAAGACGCGACTGGTTGTAAATAATTAGTAGACTTAAGGTGTGCGATTTTAATTTCCGCGCAGCTCATTATCCGGAGCATTTCCTGCCTGTTATAGTCGACCTGATTTATACCTCTTGAATAAAGACTTCTTTTAAACCGTATTTGTGTGGTTTTTGCGAGCCTGAGCCTCCCCTTCTCCTGAACCCTGACTCCGACGAGCCGATCCGCGGCGTCGGGAAAGGTGCTCCGTTACACATTTCAAAGTTAAATCTCCAATCCTTAATGGGGGAGCAGTCGATTGTAGAAATTGTTCAACGTCTGCTTGCTTCCGCATCAACAAATTCCACAAAGGCAACACTATTTGATTGCCTCGATTGTCGCCGAGAATCAGTTCCATATATGATACAGCTCCAACGCTTATTCCAATGTCCAAATACTTGTACGACGTTAGGGTTAGAGCGTACCTTCTTCCAAGTATGCGAGCTGCACGACGAGGCTGAATACTATAAAAATATAAATAATTAAACCAATATATTTATAATTTAATTAATATACAAATAACAAATTTTTTAAACGATTTAAACTTACATGTCGCATTTTTGCTTCTTACACGGCGAAGTTTCACCGTTTCGAATCGAAACGTAGAAATTCATATTTCGTTTTCTTCAGCGGTAAACCTTTCACACGCGCGATTGATGCAATACTGCAATCGTATTAGAATTAATATCAATTCAAATAGTATCATAAATTGTGATGTAGAGGGGATTATTGTTGACGCAACATTTTAATTTCCTCCAAAACTTTGTCGCGCCAATGTACGGCTGCATCATCCTCAGAACAAAGATTTTGCTAAATTTGCTAAAATCGAGCGCCGATTTACGGCTCCTGATGCATTTCAAAATTTTCAAATGTACGTGACAAAACGCGAAATTTTCAAGGTTAAGATCCTCATCGAAATTAAGATTTAGCCGAATTTAAAATCGAGCATCGATGTACGGCTGCGCCTGATGTAATCACGTCAAAATTATTCAAATGTACGTGACAAATAGTGAAAAAATAACTGCCAAGGTTAAAATGTATATCATCCCTAGACAAAAATTTCGCTGAATTTGCTAAAATCGAGCGCCAATGTACGGCTGCATCTGATGCAATCACGTTAAAATTTTCAAATGTATGTGACAAATAGTGAAAAAATAACCGCAAAAATTAAGACATGCATCATCCCTAGACAAAGATTTAGCTGAATGCGTTAAAATCGAGCACCGATGTACGGCTGCCCCTGATGCAATCACGTTAGATTTTTCAAATGTACGTGACAAAATGTGAATTATCAAGGTCAAATTGCACACGGTACTACGGGGAATTTTTTGTAAGATGAAATCATTCTAGAATGTTCGATGATAAAACAATGCATGAGACGATATATAAATCATGATAGAGAGACGCATCCCACCAGTAGCTAAAGTGCATCAGGAGTATAATTAGAAACGCTAAATTTCGCAAGTGTGCATTAGCAATATGGATGAGCAAATTTTGCGAGAGCAATCCGCTTTGCTTGATTCATTAGAAAATTACATTGTGTGGGAGCAACGATGCGACGAGTACATCGAGTCGCTGGAAGAGCAAAGTCGAATCAAACGACCATGATTATCGATCGGATATCGACAATCGCTAATTGCTCAGATCGTGCGCCTCGAAGGGTTAAAAAATTCGGTACGTGGACGTTTCGTACACGCGGGTGCCGGATGTAGTGCACGCCAAAATGGACTTGCGTGGCGCGAAATTGATACGGCATTCGAGAATCGCGTATCGACTGGTGCGGTGATAAACTATAATCACATCGAACTGTGCCAATTTCTCGATGACGCAAAAGACATTGTGTTGGAACATGCGCAGGACGCTTTAAAAAAACACTGTAATATGAAAGTGAACACTATATTCAACGTTGAATTTGTGGCCGGAAGTAAACGCGCGAATAAAAGTGTGAATACGAGAAACTATGAACTCTTTCGCACGTCTGATTTACGCGAGTGGTACGAACGGCGCGTTAGTCGAGTCCACCCTAGCGTCTCTGGAAGAGTTTCAGGAACGCGATAGCGGGTGGGCTTTGTCGCGAATACTTAATTTAACTGTAAATACCCTGTAGATACGCTCGCGCTAATAACAAGTACATGGAGTCGTATGATCCATCGAAACCATCATCGTACTTGATGTACTTTGATATAAATAATTTGTATGGATGGGCAATGTGTCAACCGCTGCCCTATGCTGATTTTCGATGGGTCGACGACGTGTCCAATTTTGACGTATCATCCATCGCTCTAGATTCGCCTACGGGCTATATCCTCGAAGTGGACCTCGACTCGCAACATCTTCAGGATGCGCACACTGATCTACCGTTTTGCCCGACACGCGACAAACCACCTGGCAAACGGGAATTCAAGCTGCTTGCAACGTTATACGATAAGAAGCGTTACATGATACACTACCGCAATCTGCAGCAGTGTACGCGTCACGGCCTTCGTGTAACAAAAATACATCGCGTATTACAATTTACGCAATCTCCATGGCTTCGCAGTTATATCGAATTAAATACACATTTCAGAACACTCGCGAAAAACGATTTCGAGAAAAATTTATATAAATTAATGAATAATGCGGTGTTTGGTAAAACGATGGAAAATGTGCGCAATCGTGTCGATGTAAAATTATTAACAAAGTGGGACGATCGGTACGACGCAGAGGCGATGATTGCGAAACCAAATTTCCACAGCAGAAGTGTTTTTTCGGAAAACTTCGCTGTGGAATTGCATAAACTCGAGGTGAAATTCTACAAACCGATTTACGTGGGTATGTGCATCCTCGACATATCCAAGATATGTTTGTACGAATTTCATCACGAGTATATGACACCAATGTATCGCGACAAATGCCGAGTAATGTATACCGATACGGAGAGTCTCATATATCACATCGAGTGTGCGAATGTGTATGGGAATATGAAGCGCGACATCGCTAGATTCGACACGAGCGATTATGCGGTGGACAATGCGTACGGTATACCGCTTGTAAATAAAAAGGTACTGGGTCTGATGAAGGACGAAAACAACGGTGCCATAATGACCGAATTCGTCGGGCTCAGAGCAAAGATGTACGCGTTACGAGTGAATGGGAAAAAGGATACGAAGAAAGTTAAAGATCTCAAGAGCAACGTTGTCGCGAGAACGATAACGTTCAACGATTACACGCGGTGCGTGAACGAAGAGATTGAAATGACGCGTCAGCAGTCGTGTATACGATCTAAATTACACCAAGTATATCCGTGAGACAAAAATTGCTCTGAGTCCGTACGACGACATATCGTACCCGATACCACCGATACGCTACTGTGGGGACATTATCGGATACCGTTGTAAATAAATGTATATTTTGTTTATTAATTGTATATATTTATATTGTATATATTTGTATATACAGGGTGTCCCATTTTAATGCCCCACCCCAAATAACTTTCTTATTTTTAATTTTAGAAAAAGATGTTTCAGACAAAAGTTGTATGGTTTCGAGGGGGACATAAGATGGTACCATTAATTTGATCTTGAAGAGTCACATGAAGGTTACGTGAAGATCATTTTCAATTTCTTAAATGGAACACCCTATATATTTTTGCATATTCTTGTAGCTTATCTCGAGAGCTTTCCAAAACACTATAAATAAACATTTTTTCATCAAGTACGTTTCGAGTAATGAGGCTTGAAATCATTTCTTAATTTTACATAAACCATAAAATATCTTGTAAAATATTCATTTTTTGACTATCTTACCTTAATACTTTTATGTACAAAATAATGAGAGAAATCAATTGGTGTAAAGAAAACATACAGTTGTTTTTAAGAAAAAATATAGAATTGTTAATTGCAAATTACATATTTTTTTCTTAAAAACAACTGTATGTTTTCTTTGCACCAATGGATTTCTCTCATTATTTTGTACATAAAAGTATTAAGGTAAGATAATCAAAAAATGAATATTTTACAAGATATTTTATGGTTTATGTAAAATTAAGAAATGATTTCAAGCCTCATTACTCGAAACGTACTTGATGAAAAAATGTTTATTTATAGTGTTTTGGAAAGCTCTCGAGATAAGCTACAAGAATATGCAAAAATATATAGGGTGTTCCATTTAAGAAATTGAAAATGATCTTCACGTAACCTTCATGTGACTCTTCAAGATCAAATTAATGGTACCATCTTATGTCCCCCTCGAAACCATACAACTTTTGTCTGAAACATCTTTTTCTAAAATTAAAAATAAGAAAGTTATTTGGGGTGGGGCATTAAAATGGGACACCCTGTATATATTGTACATAACCATGTATATATTTTTATATTTTGTACATTTTATATTTATATTTTATATTTATATATTTATATTTATATTTTAATAAATGTTTACAATACATTATTTTTATGAATCCAAGAGTTGTATAATTTATCCATTCCCATTTTACGTAAACCTCGTCACCATTTTTTTGTAAAAATATCTTCACGAGATATACGTCGGGATTGGCAACGCGTTGTAACTCGTATTCGTAGAATCCTCCAGCGACGGGATTTCCCCGCGAATCTTCGAGTATGAATGTCGCGGGATTAGTTTTCTGCACCTTGATAATCTTAAAAATTTTAGTCGTCTAATTTGGTGTGAAACCTTTTTCAAAGATGGTCTTGTATTTACTCACGCGTACCGAATCGCCTACTTTAAATTTTGCCGGAGCCGCAATTTTTACATTGCTATACACCGTATTTAAAAGTTTTTCGGTGATCGCCGGAGTGACGTCGAGAGGTCTCATACCGATGATGCGATGTTTTCGCGTATTGTACTCTGCAACGAGTCGAGATAGCTCGTCGATCCATTTGTAATTTCCATTCAACGTAAACATTTTCCACATATTGTTTTTTAAAGTACGATTGAATCGTTCCACGACCGAGGCTTTCATAACGGAATATGTCGAGTAATGATTAATGTTGTGTTTCTTCATGAGTTTCTGCACACTCGAGTTGTAAAATTCTTTTCCTCTGTCGGTTTGAAAATTTTTCGGACACCTTTTATCGTCTCCAATAATCTTTGCAATCGTTTCGGACATTTCGTTCCCGCTCTTATTCTTGAGCGATACGGTCCACGCATACTTGCTCAACACATCGATAACCGTGAGTATGTATTTATGACCTTTGTTGGGTCGAGAGTACGAACGCATGTCCACTACATCCGCCTGCCACAGATCGTCGTATCCGCGTACAATGACGCGTCTTCGTGGAAAATTTTTTCTCGCCGGAGCATGTAATTCCTCGACTAGTTGTCGCTTTTCGGAGGTGTTTTTGTTCTCTCGCACGTTTGATCGAGGCATAATTAATATGTGATATTAGTATATCTCGCTTACTGTGTCGAGTCAGATGTTGCATATCTCAGCACATTCTTTATCTCATCCATCATTAATCGCAGCGCCTGTACGTTTGTTTCGAGCGCGATAATTTTTTGCTCAATTTCTCCCTCTTCGATCTCAAAAGTTTATCTACGTATCGTTTGTTGACGACGTCGGTATCAGCTTCCGGTTGCGCTACGCGTTGAATCTTGCGCGACCTTGCATCAAAGCCGGTAGTAGTCTGACAGAGAGCGTTATCGCGAACATAATTTCTCAATAATCCATTCCATTCATAGTACAAATTGTTCGACGTTCCCAACGATAATCCAAATTTATTAATCGACATTTCGGTACCGAGAACATTGACCGAATGACACGTATCGTCGACGCATAGTGTTCAAAATTAAAAATAATCATTCTAGTCTAAAAATCGCATAGCGAAATTCGCATGTTTTCGCTAATAAATAAGCGAGAATTTAAAAATTAACAGGCGTCGAGAATCTTCTCGAAAAGTCTATTTGTTAAAAAAAACTCGAACGCTCGAGTTATCTCGCCTTTTTTGCCACCAGAAAAACGCTAATCATCACCGCAGACAATATTATTGTCAACCGCCGTTAAAATTTACACCGCTCATGGGCATGCGCGTCCATGCGTCACGATCAGCTGATCGCCAATCAGCTGATCTAAAAAGATTGCGCGCATGGAAAATAAGCGACGTCCAACGTGAGACGTCATTAACAACCAATGACACACGCTGCAATAGTGTCACCGCTAAAATGTTAAATTAATTGGTCCACGTCGAAGCGGGCCCAAAAATCCGCTCGCTTTATAATGGGCACCGCGCGTGGACCAGCTAAGTCTCGCACTTATCGCTGCTCGCAGAGTATTCTTAAAACCGCTTCGCTAAACCGCTTTATCTAACCGCAAGTATAACGACCGCTTCTCACTCGGACTTCTCTTTATTATTTCGGCATCTGAAATATATGTTCATTTTTTTGTGTATATTGTTATTAATTGTGTGGTGAAAATAAAACTCAAAAAAAACCCAAAAAAAGAATTACGTGTCGTCAAGTTTTTTGCATCAAATAATCTGCTCGCGGCCATCCGTCTGCCGCGTGTTCAAAACTTCGCGCTGTCGCAGCAATCCGCGCTCACTCGCGAACATTTCTGGTCCTTCGAGCCGGATAATATCCGCATCCGCAGTTTCGTGAGTGACGTTCTCAGTGCTGTGCAGTGCTGAGTGCAAATCTTCTAAACAGACAGAAAAGCAGATACGTCAAGATGAGTGCCGACCTGAAGGCCTTGTTAGAGGCTCAAATCGACATCCACGGGCGAATGTCTCGCTCCGTGGACAACCTCCGCAAGATGGGAGTCACCAACATCACCGCCGGTGCCATTTGCCTCACCATCCTCGACAACCTCTGGGCGAAATTCGAGGCTCAACACGAACTGATACGAGCGGCGCTTAAAGATAGATACTTGGAGAGTGAGTACGCCAAAAATGATTTCATCGATACTGCGGAATGTACATACGTTTCTCAGCGGAGCACGTTGAGCGACTACGCTGACAGGCTAAGCGCCGAGTCAGTTGTCGCACACAGAATCGAGCCGAAGTCGGAGTCTTCTCCCAAAACCGTGTTGCCGCGTATAAAATTGCCGCCGTTCTCGGGCGCCTATGAAGACTGGCCTTCCTTCCGGGACCTCTTCTTATCCCTTGTCGGAGAGAATCCGTCGGTCTCGAACATTGAGCGGTTCCATTACCTTCGCTCCTGCGTGAAGGGATCTGCGGAAAAATTAATCCGATCATTAACGGTTACAAGCGAGAATTACGACCGCGCTTGGGCGATCTTGGCAAAACACTTTGAGAATAAAAAAGAGCTCATGCGATCAAATTTCTCTACCTTCACTGCTGTCGGGAAAATGAAGTCCGAGTCCGCCGAAGAACTAAGCCGTGTCCATCACGCCGTCACGGCCACCGTCAACGCGCAAGAAAGCATCGGAAGACCCATCAATTCCCATGGGATGGATCTCCTCAATCACTTGGTGATCGAATTGTTCGACTCGCGAACGCGCCTCGAGTGGGAGTCTTCTATCAGCGATTCTCCCGATCCGCCGACTCACGAGGCACTCACTGATTTCATTAGTAAAAGGATTCTTACCTTGAACGCCGCCAAACCCAAGATCGCCATGAAGAGTGCCGGGGAAGCCTCTCGGACCGCGAAGTCTCACTTCGTTAAAAACGGGTCCAAATGCGCGGCCTGCAAGGGCAAACACACACTTATGCAGTGCCCCGAGTTTAAGTCCAAGTCCGCGAGCGAAAGAAAGTTATTCGTTGAGGTCAGTGGACTTTGCTTCAACTGTTTCGGGAACCACATGATGGCAAAGTGTCAGTCCATCAAAACGTGCTTCACGTGCAAGTCGCGGCACCACACGCTATTGCACGACGCGTACACAACACCAATACCACACGAAGCGAGCACTTTCTCCACGACACGCACTTCACTCGACAAAAGGGCGACTCTTCTCGCCACCGCGCGCGTCACACTCACCGACCGTCTGGGACGACCTCAGGATGTGCGAGCCCTGCTCGACCAGGGATCCGAAGTGTCCCTCATCTCGGAGGACTTGGCACAGCGCCTCCGTCTGGCACGCACCCGCTCCTCAATGTCCATAATTGGAATCGGAGGAGCATGCTCAGGATCCACTCGCGGAAGGGTAACGCTCGCTCTCAAGTCAAGAGTGACTGGAGCCCCTCTCACTGTAGTCGCCTACGTCCTTCCACGGCTGTCTTCCTACCAGGGGCCAGCAATTCAGGGCCCCACCACGTTGCCGCACATTCACGGCCTCACTCTGGCGGATCCGCAATATCTCTAGCGAGACCTCATCCATCTTCTCCTCGGCGCCGATGCCTTCTCCGGGATTCTCCTCGAAGGTTTCCGCAAGGATCGCAAGGACCAACCCATCGCGCAGAGGACTACGTTCGGGTGGATATTATCAGGAGGCTGCGGAGTCGTAACGGCCAATGGCTCCCTCAGCTCCCTCCAGTGCATTATCGACCACGACTTGAACGCTCTAGTTCAGAGGTTCTGGGAGCAAGAGCGGGAGCAGCCTGCTTCCGTCGTGCTTACCCCGGACGAAGAGCGATGTGAAGAGATCTTCGCACTCATGAGCGCCTCGCCGACGGAAGGTACATGGTGCGTCTTCCGCTGGCTGGCCCTCTTCCACCTCTTGATCACACGCGAAAGTCCGCCGAGCGACTTCTCACGGCAATGGAGCGATGCCGTTCCAGAGACGCCAGCTTCAACCAGCTCTATGGCGACTTCATGGAGGAGTACTCGAACCTGAAACATATGACCTTGGTCAAAACACCGCTTATCAAAAACTCCGCGTGCTATTTATCGCATCACGGAGTGCTCCGGATTTCCAGCACGACCACCAAGTTGAGAGTCGTCTTCAACGGATCCCAGTGTACGCCTGCCGGAGACTCGCTCAACAACACCTTACTGGTCGGAGCCAACTTTCTGCCAACTCTCGCCGACGTCCTCCTTCGTTGGCGTTGGCACCACTTCGTCTTCATCGCTGACATCGAGAAGATGTACCGGCAGATCCTAGTACATCCCGACGATCGTGATCTGCAGCGGATCCTCTGGAGGCGACAACGCACTGATGACGTCCAGGAGTATCGACTCAATACGGTGACATACGGATTGGTCTGTGCACCTTTCTTGGCTATCAGGACTCTCCGCCAATTAGCCGACGAGGAGCCGGCAAACCCCAAGGGGGCAGTCGCTTTGAGGCGCGATTGTTATGTCGACGACATCGTTACAGGCGCCAGCACCCTGTCCGAGGCAGTCGAGAAACAGAGCAGTTACGCCGACTCTGCACGGCGGGCGGGTTTCCCTTGAGGAAGTGGGCCTCAAATCACGAGAGGATCCTCGAGGAGATACCAAGGGAGCATCAACTCCAGCAGCCACACCACGACTGAGAGGACGAAGCGCATCCGACGCTTGGTCTACGGTGGCACCCCCGCAGCGACTCCTTTACATTCCGCCTCCAGCCTCGCACGACCGCCCCGCTGACCAAAAGACAGGCGTTGTCGGAGACAGCTCGAATTTTCGACCCCTTAGGCTGGTTAGCCCCAGTCACCGCTCGTGCAAAAATCCTCATCCAGTCAGCATGGATGAAGCAATTAGATTGGGACTCCCCACTCCTCAATCAGATGAGACGTTGTGGAGACGTCTGCTTGAGGATCTTCCGCTGTTAGAACAGTTCCGGTTGCAACGATGGCTGAGGGCCGACAGTCAACCAAATCACGTTGAGCTCCACGGGTTTGTTGACGCGTCAGAGCGAGGTTACGCAGCCGTCGTTTACCTCCGCGTGGTGAGCTCCTCCTCGACCACGATCAGCCTGCTTGCTGCAAAAAGCAAAGTTGCGCCCATTAAGCCCGTGTCTCTACCGCGCTTGGAATTGTGCGCTGCAGTCTTGGTCACTAACCTGACTTTTCATCTCTGCGATGCCTTAGACTTGTTTTCAGCCCCAGTTACTCTATGGTCGGACTCCCGGGTCACGCTTCAATGGATACAAGGACACGCCTCGAAGTGGAAAACCTTCGTGGCCAACCGGGTGTCCCACGTCCAGACGAAACTTCCGGAGGCACGATGGCGACACATCCCAGGGCGAGACAACCCCGCTGACTGCGCCTCTCAGGGGATTGAGCCCCGGGACCTGCTCAACCATTCCCTCTGGTGGACGGGATCCCCATGGCTCGCCAAGGATCCAGCGTTCTGGCCACAGCACGACCACGCCACACACGACGTCGAGGTGCCAGAGACGAGAGCAATCGCCTCCCACTTGACGACCACGGAGAAAGCCGAGCCAGAGATGCTTCTCAGATTCTCCGATCTCCATCGCCTCCTGAGGGTCACCGCCTGGTGTTGCCGATGGCGAGGCAACCCACCGAGTTCGAGGGCTCACCTCAATCTCACGCCTGACGAGCTAAAGGCAGCCTTGCTCCTCTGGCTCCGCTTGGTGCAAGCTTTCCATTTCTCCAAGGAGATCACTGCCCTGAAACAAAATCAAAAGTTAGTCAAGGGTCCAATAATGAAATTAACCCCCTTCCTTGACGACCATGGGATCATTCGAGTCGGGGACCGGCTGAAGCACGCTGTGCTCTCAGAAGACGAACGCCATCCGATCATCTTACCTCCAGAGTCGTGGATGACGCAACTCCTCGTTAAGGCACACCACAAACGAACGCTTCACGGCGGGGTTCAGCTCACCCTTGGACTGCTTCGCCTGCGGTACTGGATTCCCCGAGGACGCTCCATCGTCAAAAGAACCATCCACCGGTATGTCACGTGTGTAAGATGGAAAGCCGCAGTACCACAGCCCATGATGAGCAGCCTTCCAACGGCACGAGTCGCACCGGCACGTCCATTCCTGCGAACCGGTGTTGATTATGCCGGGCCGATCCGGGTCTCATCCGAACCAGAAAGGGAAGAGGTCACAAGTCGCACAAGGGATTCATCGCCGTCTTCATCTGCTTCGCCACCAAGGCCGTCCACCTGGAAGCCGCATCGGACTACTCCACCGATGCATTTCTCGCTGCGTTTCGGCGCTTCACTTCTCGTCGGGGCCTGTGCAAGGAAGTCTACTCCGACTGCGGCACCAATTTCGTCGGAGCGGACCGAGAGCTTCGACTCCTGTTTCAGGCATCGTCATCCGACGGCCGACGCATCGCTCACATTGCAGCGTCCGACGAAATCCGGTGGAGATTTAATCCACCGGCAGCACCTCACTTCGGCGGGCTTTGGGAGGCGGCGGTGAAGTCGACGAAACACCATCTGCGAAGGGTCCTCGGAGACACGACCCTCACCTTCGAGGAGATGACGTTCCTCGCTCAAGAGGAGGCGTGCCTCAACTTGCGTCCTCTTCAAGCACTATCGGACGATCATGACGACATAACGGCACTCACTCCAGGACACTTCTTGATCGGAGCTCCTCTGCTGGCAGTGCCTGAGCCCTCACTGGCGGACGGCAGCTTCAGTCTTTTGTCCCGCTGGAAACTCCTCCAACGGATGCGCGACCACTTTTGGGAGAGGTGGTCACGAGAATACGTCAACGCCTTGGCATCCCGACCGAAATGGCTGAAGGACTCAGCCAGTCCTACCGTCGGCGCCCTGTGTCTCGTGCGGTCGGACACAACACCGCCGACCCGCTGGCCACTCGCCCAGATCACCCGGCTGCATCCTGGGGATGACGGCGTGACACGCGTGGTCACCACGTACCACATCTTCGGAGCTTGTCCGGCCTCTCACCAAGATCGTCCTCCTGCCTGGAGCCGACACCGCAGCACCAACGCACCCGGATTCGTGAGCGAAAAAGAGCACCGTGTTTTATTTTATTTTATTTTATTTTTCTTTTTATAACTAACTTGTCCGTCCACTGAAATGTTTATCTCGGCCGTGCATTGTCCGATAATCGTACCGCGTAATCAACTTCTCTTTCACTTTTTCCGAACTTCGCGTCACAATCTGCATTCACGTTCACTTACCACTGCACTTCACTTGCGATTGTTTAATACACCAGCACTTGAGATTCATCACATTCGCGAGATCATTCACAATTCACAAGTATACGCCTCATTTCACTGCACCACATGTTCTCGCGAAAGACTCGATTAAACTAAACAACGTGTCTCGTACTACGTCACTTCACATTCCATTCATCACTCATTTCACATCTCATCAATAGCACAGTTCGCGACACCTGTTTGTAACCGCACACACTCGTAAATTTCGTCACGTACTGACGAGGCGGGCGGGATGTTCAAAATTAAAAATAATCATTCTAGTCTAAAAATCGCATAGCGAAATTCGCATGTTTTCGCTAATAAATAAGCGAGAATTTAAAAATTAACAGGCGTCGAGAATCTTCTCGAAAAGTCTATTTGTTAAAAAAAACTCGAACGCTCGAGTTATCTCGCCTTTTTTGCCACCAGAAAAACGCTAATCATCACCGCAGACAATATTATTGTCAACCGCCGTTAAAATTTACACCGCTCATGGGCATGCGCGTCCATGCGTTACGATCAGCTGATCGCCAATCAGCTGATCTAAAAAGATTGCATGGAAAATAAGCGACGTCCAACGTGAGACGTCATTAACAACCAATGACACACGCTGCAATAGTGTCACCGCTAAAATGTTAAATTAATTGGTCCACGTCGAAGCGGGCCCAAAAATCCGCTCGCTTTATAATGGGCACCGCGCGTGGACCAGCTAAGTCTCGCACTTATCGCTGCTCGCAGAGTATTCTTAAAACCGCTTCGCTAAACCGCTTTATCTAACCGCAAGTATAACGACCGCTTCTCACTCGGACTTCTCTTTATTATTTCGGCATCTGAAATATATGTTCATTTTTTTGTGTATATTGTTATTAATTGTGTGGTGAAAATAAAACTAAAAAAAAAACCAAAAAAAGAATTACGTGTCGTCAAGTTTTTTGCATCAAATAATCTGCTCGCGGCCATCCGTCTGCCGCGTGTTCAAAACTTCGCGCTGTCGCAGCAATCCGCGCTCACTCGCGAACACATAGTTTGATTTATAATAATGTCGGCCTCGCGAAGTTCTTCGATAATTGACAAGATTTCATTGTCGTGAGCATTGTTGCCGGCTCGACGCGAGGCGTCCAGCAATCGCAAACGATCCACCAATTCGTTGGGATCGTTCCAATGCACGTAATCGATCATGTTGTCGCTTAACGCGGCGCGTCTATACCTCTTCCCATCTTTCTATCGGGGCTGCCGCAATTATATATTTGTACTTGTATCCTTTATTACTTTTAATAGGACTATTAACTTTGTTGTCACGTTTATGCGCATTTGTTATATTTAATATACTTCGATATTTATGCAAATTGTCTCGAGTATATTATTTGATTGGGAAATTTTTAAAAAATTAAATCGTAGATTCCTTCGATTCCCTTATATTTTATTCCATCGATAATTATATTATCTTCCTTGTCCACATCGAAACATTTATCACCGAGCATCATTCCTTCGTTGGTAAATTTAACACCGTAGACGTCCATGCTTTTTTTTTATCCACACTCATAATATCTCCTATATATTTTTGCGCCAGTGAACCTAAATGCTCTCGGAACGTTTTCTGATCTTCGGATGTTTCTAATTCGTATCGGATCGATGTTACAAACGAATCGGGTGTGGTCTCGTAAATTTCTTCGACGGATGTGGATGGTATTGTTTGACGCGGTTGTACTTTTATCGGAGTAGAAACAATAGCCATATTAGAAAATTGCTTCCTTCGCTTTGATCGATTCGATGTCGAATATATCGGTGAATCGTTTATCGGCATATCCGTGCTCGCTTTATTCCTTGCTTGGACTCTTATTTTTTCCTCGTGCTTCTCTTTAAACGTCAAACTCAACGATTTGATTTTCGACGTATCAGATTCCACAGTATTTTTGACAAGCTGTTTTAAAGGTTCGGTAATCGGTTTAAATTGTCTTTCTAATACGATATCTTCCTCCATTTTACCAGTTTTCAAAGCGCGATATTTTCTGCGAATCGATTCGCTCGTTTTTGCAATCTCTGTCGCAATCTTTTCACGATCGCCGTTCATGATGCTCGATCGATATGTCGATGACGACTGATCGCTTTACGGTATCGCGAAATCATTAAATCCCCTTCTATATCGTCCATTGATCAACGTACTATTTTTATCAATAACTACGAAGCCATATTTGCGTTGCTAACATTTCTAACACAATGCACGGAAATCGTCGTAAGACATGCTCTTTAATTGACCTTGCGCATCATATTGACGTTTATGCGCACTCGTCGTCATCAATATGCTCTTATATTTTTGCATATCGTCCTCAGTGTATATGACGTCGTCGGGAATTCTCTTGAAGATCAACTCGTATAATCCTGGTGTACCAATATACCTCACTTTGTCTATGATTATAGAGTTATGTTTGTCAATGTCGAATCGGTTGTTACCGAGACGCATTCCATTCTCGTCGAAATAGATGCCGTACACGTGATCGATCGTGTTTTTTCTTTCATCACCGCTAAGAAGAGCCTATGTATTTTTGTCCCAGTGATCCCAAGTGTTCTCGCAACACTTCTTGACCTTCCGACGTTTGTAATCTGTTTCGAATGGATGTTTCAAGCGGGTTGCCCGTGGTTTCGAAAACTTCCTCTTGAAACAGGTTTTTTTGGGATTTTTCGAGAACTTCTTCGATCTCGTCAAGTAATTTGGGTATCCTGGATTGTACGGTTCTCGTTATCCCGGACGGTGTGGAGGTTATCAGCGGTGTAGAGGTTAGCAGCGGTTCATCCAATGTACGCAGCATCAATAAACGTTTAGCCTTCAATCGTTTTCTCTTTTTCGGTGTCGCATTCTCCTCCTCCTCCTCCTCCTCCTCCTTCTCCTACTCTTTCTCCTTATACCGCTTGGGTAATGTTTTAATTATAGTGTCAGCGTTACTCTCCGGCTCATTTTTCATCGCGATAAAGCTCGAGTTGTCGGCGATTTTTTATAGTGGCTCCATAATAGGTCTAAAATGGGTCTTGACTGCGATATCGTCGTCGATCTTACTGGTCTTTAAAGCGCGATGTTTCTTGCGGATCGATTCGCTCGTTTTCTCAATCTCCTTCGCAATCTTTTCACGCTCACGAATATTATCGCTTTCAGCCATGTTGACGGAATGGTTTCACCCTTCTCGACAAAATGTTGGCAGCGACTAATCGTTTTGCGGTATCGCGAACACGTTAAATCCTTTTCTGTATCGCCCGTTCGTAAGCGAGATGTCCTTATCTATCACTAGGAATCCATACTTTTGTTGTCAACAAGTACGACATAATTCACTGAAATCCTCGTACGACATGTCGGTATTCACGTGATCGTTGTACACGTGTTTCAAGTTTGTGCCGTCTTGTTTAAATAGGATCAGCAGGTTCACGTTGTCGCGTATAAGATGCTTAGGTATCTTGGCGTCTGACAAAGATAGAAATAGTCAACGCTCGAGTGTCGACCCAAAGTACTCTCTTATCGTATCTTGCTTATCGCACGCCACGTCATCAAAGATAAAGATGGAATTCGGAAGCGCCTCGCTCGGTGGAATGACATCGCTGTTATTAGAGAATGTAAAATAACCAATTTCGTCTATAGGTGTTAGTAAATTTTCCTAGTATTTGTATTTCGGCTGTTGAAGCGATTTCGAATATACGTACACGTTCTCGAAACGTACACCGTGCGGACTTTCTATCAAACTAATCAACGTTTGTCTTACCACAGTTTGAAGGGCTGCAAACGATACCGCGTATAGTAGTCGGCAGCATGTTTCCATGCTTGCGTACTTTTTTCTCCGATATTAATCTATCGTCGAAATTTGATACTTTGATTACCCGCGCTTGTCGCACGAACCGCATGTTTTGCCTTTCGAATCAATTTTGCGAATGATAGGAGGAGACCTATTTATAGAAGTGTCTCGACTCGAAACCGCTCAGTATCAAAAATGTTTCTCCTTCTGTCGGATGAGAGAGACATTCTCCGGCTTACCGCCGAACAACTGCAGTATATCCCAAAGATTCTATTACTACAAAATTTCGGTGATTACGTGGAACGATTGTGGAACAAGCTTCCAGAATATATAAAGGTTGATTCGCAGATTCGACAATATCGTTCGAGCATGCGACATTACAACCAGTCGTGGCAACGAACACACATTGACGGTCCACCACCGTTGATAAAAGATTGCTACGAATGTCAGCGAGATTCGTAAGAGGCAGCGATCTTTTAAATCATGCGATAAACGCGCTTCCCATCGAATTACATATTCCCGGTTATCAGTTTTACGGGCCAGGAACTCGATTAGAGAAACGATTGGCTAGAGGTGATCGAGGTATCAATCCATTGGACGCGGCGTGTCGCGAACACGACATTGCTTACGCGCGAAGCAACGACCTCAACGAACGTCACATCGCGGATCGCATACTAGCTGCAAGAGCGCGAGAACGCATTACCGCAAGGGATTCGACTCTCGGTGAAAGAACAGCCCCTACGACTGTTTGAGCGACAATGAAAGCAAAGACAAAACTCGGCATGGGAATGAAAAAGCCATCGACGACAAAGAGGAACAAAAAACAAATACTTCCAGTAGCGAAATGCGGTGGTATTTTACCACTTTTACCGTTGTTGGGAGTTGTCGGTTCTTTGGCCGGCGGTGCAGCGGGAATTGCAAAGGCGGTAAACGATAGCAAAGCCGCGCAACGTTAGCTGGAAGAGATGCAGCGTCACAATCGCGCTATGGAAGGTCACGGACTTTATCTCGCTCCGTACAAGCGTGGACAGGGATTCTCAACAAAGTCTAAGAGAAAAAAAAAATGTCGAAAAAACATTTAAAATGCCTATGAGTGCGACAACTAACGTGCAATTGGAACAATTTGCGAAACGTATGCGTATACCTTTCTTTAGAGGTGTTTTCATGCGCAATAATTTACCGATAAGCGGTGTCCAACGAAACGAGAGCAGTATCGTCAATTTGGATGACGTTAATGGTCCCGGTACTCATTGGGTGGCGTACGCAAAAAGGGATGATCGTGTCGTATATTTCGACAGTTTTGGAAATCTTCGACTGCCCAAGGAACTTGTGCGATATTTCGGACGAGTTAAAATTGAATACAATTACACATCTTATCATAGTTATAATCAGAGTATCTGTGAACATTTGTGTTTAAAATTTCTTCAAACGATCAATTTAAAGCCTGACAATCCATCGTCACGACTCAGTATTCGTTCGAAATATCACTGACACTTACGTTGACTGGCAGAAGCAGCGTTCTCGCTGTAAGCTATTTCCCCACTATAGATTTGACCGATGCCGATTACGAGCTCGGATTAACGGATTTTGAAACTTATCATACGATTCCGAACGTAAATTTTTCGAATAATAAATTTTATTTTGACAACGACGACAAGGAAATTACGATTCCCGAAGGATCGTACGAATTGCACGCCATAAATGACTATCTCAAACGCGCAATTTTGCGAGATGAACACCTTTCCAGAGATGTTGAAAACGATTATGATGAGGAATATCCAATAGTGCGTCGCGCCAATCACAATACGCTAAAGTGCGAAATCAAATGCACCTACAGAATAAACTTTACTAAACCCGACAATGTAGGATCCTTGCTTGGATTCTCGTCGAATCGTATATTGCAACCTCGCAAGTGGTATAAATTGGACGAACCTGTTAATATTATAAACATAATTATTATTCGTATAAAATGCAACGTGACTACTGGTGCGTACAGCAACGGCATGCGTCACACGATACATGAATTTTCACCGAGCGTACCGCCAGGATATAAGATATCGGAAACGCCGGCACAGATCATCTATCTGCCGTCGTACGGAGCATTACGGATTTAACGATACGTATTGTGGGTCAAAGAGGTCGATTGCTCGATTTTCGAGAAGAGGAAATTACAGTAAGATTGCATATACGGCGACGACAAACATAGTATGCTTGTGCTGAACGAAACGGAGCACGCGAGAGACAATACTTTTACGCGAGACAATACTATTGCAGTAAGGCGAGCAGTATCGGGTGACAATAATAAGACATCCGTTAAAAAGAAGCTGAGCGCGTTGAATCGTGAATTTTTGAAATCATTGGGATTCTTCGTACGAAAAGAATGATTGATATTTTGAATATCGGAGGTGAGCCAGTCTTTGACGATCGCATCGTCAAGATTGAGACTCATACGTACAATCCATACGACGCTTGGATACAGGGATGAGATACGAATACCTATACAACATCAGGATTTGTACACGTTACCGTGCGAAAGCTTTCTTTACATCGAGGGAAGGTTTAATGTGCGTAAAGCGAATGAGGAAATGAAGGTTGTATTGGGAAACAATTGCGTCGCATTCATGTTTGATGAGCTTCAATACGAACTCGACGGAGTAGAGATTGATCGCAACAAAAATGTTGGAATAACATCGACGCTCAAAAATTTTGTCTCTCTAACACATCAGAAAAGTATAAACTTGAAGAACGCTGCGTGGGATTTGACGTACAACGGTGACAAAAATTATTTCAACTTTTGCGTGCCGCTCAACATGTTGCTGGGATTTTGCGAAGATTATAAACGCGTTGTGATTAACGCTCGTCATGAATTGATTTTGATACGTTCGCGCAACGATAACAATTGTCTATTCGGACATCCGTCGTCGGAAGCTGAGATTGAATTACTCAAGATACAGTGGCGTATGCCTCATGTAATATTGAACGAAATTAATAAATTATCAATGTTGCGAATGTTGGAAAGCGGACGATACTTGAACATGAGTTTCCGATCTTAGGATCTACACGAATTTCCTCTGCTACATAGCACGACCAAACATTCGTGAATCGTGAAAGCCGCCTCCCAGCTAAAGAAACCGCGATTCATGCACCTTTGCACTGCAAACTGGTAAAAATAATTCGGTGTCACAAGATGTTACATTGTTCGATGACTGCAAATTGACCAAACTCTATTAAACTCTATTTAAACTCGGAATTTTATCCCTACGATGATTTAAATTTAGATTTTGAAAAAATAGATTCGCCGTTCTATTCGACATGTATTCTCGTTTTCGCAAATCTTATTACGGATGCAATAATAGCACCGCGCTATTAACCATTCCAAAGTTTCTACATTGAGGTCCTCTAGCGGTCATTGATTGCTCGCGACAAAACGAGTCTGTCAAAACTGCTACCATGGACGTGAGAATAGAGTTTGAGTGCAGGGAAAATATATCGGCGAATACTACCGCCTATTGTCTCATGTTGCACAATCGGGTTGTCGAATATAATCCATTGACCAACGGAGTCCACAAAATTACATAGGTCAGCAAATATCCCCTTCATTGCACATGAAGAAAAATATAAAAGATTGAGATGTTTGACGATCGACATCAGTCTGCGATCGGATCTTGTCATCATGATTGCGCCAACGTTTGTGGATCTGCAAGGATTTATCGTTGGGAAAAGTTTTTTCGTGAAGGAAGCTGCGGTTTTGAGAAAAGGATCCTTACTTTCTCATTACATTTTTACATGTCCGGTACCATGGCACACGCTCACAAAATCTGAGAGATGTCAGGTTTTATGGCTGATTAAAAACCACCATGGATTATCGTGAAATAATGGACACGTTTCATATTGGAAGTCGAAACGTTTAATCACAATGGCGGTGATGCAACGGAGGAAGATGCGTTACCTCTCGTATACGTTAAAGGGCACGAAAAACGGCAATGGCTGGCCGATATACTGGACGATGATGTGAAAAACAATGTCATTATCGAAACTTTCGATGTAGACTATGAGGATGTAGCTTCTTTAAATATGTTAGATGTTAAGAATACTATGCATTGTGAAAATTATGTAAAAAATTGCGCTTTACAAAATGTATTTAAGATTTATAATTGGTGGTTGAAACATCATGATGATGATTCTTCGAATCCATATTTATAATAAATTGATGTTGCGATATATTTTTATCGTCTTTCTTATTCTCTCCTTTCTTTCCTCATCCCTAACTATGTACGTGCGTAGTATCGTGTTTCCGTACGTGACACAGTTGCCACATATATTGTATTTCGATACTACATTGTGATACATTGTAATACATTTAAATAATTGAATATAGTTTTGCGTTTGATTTTCGTTTAAAGGGCGTTGATTTTCATTCGTTTTCGTTCGACGACCGTTCATTTCCTTTCGACGGGTGTTCAATTACCGTTTGATAGCCGTTCAATTACCATTCATTTCCGTTTGACGACCGTTTGATAGTCGTTCAATTATCGTTCGTTTCCGTTTGATGACCGTTCAATTACCGTTTATTTCCGTTCGAAGAGCGTTCAATTACCGTTCGACGAGCGTTCGTTTCCGTTCGAAGAGCGTTCAATTACCATTCATTTGCGTTTGATGATCGTTCGTTTCCGTTCGACGGGCGTTCGTTTCCGTTCGATGACCATTTGATAGCCGTTCAACGTGTGTTCGATGATCATTCATTTCCGTTTGATCAGTTGACGCATTACATTATATCGTGCTAATTTGCATGGGAACATGTATAGTTTTGTCTTACGACGTGTTTTTGGCAAAATGATAACGATACGTCCCTATTCTAAAGTTTCGTACCGAGAAGTTTGTCTGCTCACAAAGTCGTGATATTAATATTATATTATATTATACTATGCTGAGTTGCATGGGACCGTACTTTCGTCTTACAACGCGTTTTTGACATGGTGATAATGCGGCATCTCTACTATAAAATCTCGTGCCGAGACCTCGTTGCCGCATCAGAAAGTTTCAGAGCGCATATAAGTACGTGAAGAAGCGAGTTGGAATACATAAAAATGGAGTACATTTTTGAGAATTGCCTGGGGTGGAAGCAGGACTTTTCCAACCTGCTCGCGGTCCTATTAGTAAAGCTGGCATTTCACTGGGAAGTGAGTATCGATTTTGCGAATAATTTGTGAAAAAATTGTACATCTATAATAATTATATTTTTTTATATTTTTTATTTTCTAGTCCCTGTATAAAGTTGAAATACCGGGATTTATAAATATCAAGCGCAGACAGTGGGTGCGGGCGGAGCGGCGGTGGAGGAGACGATCTCTCCTTCATGTGGGGCGACGTCCCGGAGAATTCGCCGGACGAGGTGGATATCTTTGACCTTCGGCAGCTCTTTGGGGAAGAGTCCTACATGGAGGAGGAGATTTGGGTGCTCGGGGAGATTCGGGCACCTAATGGCATGTGTAACGGGGAGCACAGATGTAAGTATTTTTTATAAATGATATTGTAACTATAGTTTTATATTAACGCGTCTTTTTCTGTTACAGGAGCGGCCATCCCCTGATCCGGCTCCCCTGACTCTTCCACCCCCGCACCTCCCCATTATATATAAATTTTTTTTTTAAATTATATTTCATTATATTTTATTTTATATTATATTATTATATTATTATTATATTATTTTTATATTTTAAAATTTTATTATTTTAATCTTAATTTTAAGTACAATTATATTTTATATTTTATTATTATTCTTATTCTTCTTATTATTATTATTAGATACACACACACACAAATATGTATAATACACATACACACACATTTTTAATAAATTTTATATATTTTAAATTTAAAAAAAATCTAATTATTTACGCGCCTCTCCTTGCGCTCCCATCCTTGCGTCTCTCTCGCGTTAGTTGTAAGTATCGTGATATCGTTCTCTCTCGTGCGTTAATCGTAAGTCTATCTTCATTTTTCGCGCTTAAAATAAGTAATCTCTCACGCTGACACAAAAATGTACAGAGTTAAATAAAAAAAAATCTAATTATTTATGTGCCTCTCCTTGCGTCTATCTTGCTCTAGTTGTAAGCCTCTCTCACACGCGTTGTTATTCTCGATATTATCGTTTTCTCTCGCACGTGTCGTCTTCGCGCTATCGTTCTCTCTTTCGCGCGCTAATTGTAAGTCTCGCGGTATTATCGTTCTCTCTCGCACGCGTCGTCTTCGCGCTATTGTTCTTTCTCACACGTTGCGCTATCGTTCTCTCTCGCACGCATTGTCTTAGAATATTATCGTTCTCTCTCTCTTTCATATATTCGTTGCTCACTTACCTTTGCGTCGTCCTTCTCTCACCTATGCGTCGTCCTTGTCCCACGATGACGCCATCCTTGTCGCACTCGTAGCACTATCCTTTTCCCACGTAGCGCTGTCCTTCTCACACTACCGTCTTCTTTCTACTGATCCCCCTTCACTGCGCGAACCCCCTCGTCCATCGCTCGCGCCGTGGATCCCCCTTCACCTCGCGGACCCCCTCGTCCATCGGTCGCGCCGCTGATCCCCCTTCACTGCGCGGACCCCCTCGTCCATCGGTCGCACCGCGGTTCCCCTCGCACCTCACCCCCCCCCCTGAGAGGATCTGGGTTAGAACTGACATAGTCTCACTACTTATAGATATATTAGTAAAATGTTGCAAAACTACTCCTTAGTTATCTTTTGTTAATAAATAACGTACAAAAAGGTTTTTTGCTTTATTATATTAACATATATATAAATATATTTTATTAATATTTTATTATATGTGTAAGTAATGAAAAAATTTTGTAACTTCGTTTTTGAGAACGCCTCGTTTGATTACAGCAACCAGTCTACCGATGCTTAGAGTTATTAGTAACGATTGATTAATTAAAAAGTCCTATCTTTGAATTGTCAGTCGGTGATCAATCAAAACCTCCCATTTGTTTTTGATGTTGTAATTTAATATGTTTGTGACGTTTTTAACAGTCTTAAGCCTTCAAAAAGAATCTTTAATTCTTTTAAATTTTTTCTAATTACATTTTTTATTTTGTACTTCTCTAAATTTTTATTAAGCTAATGTAAATGTTATCTATTCCTGATTTTATATATTTATTTTAGATATTGGTAGCGTTGTGGAAGATAGTGATAAAGATTCATTATATATACCTTCAGAAGATGAAAGTTCAGAAATTTCGGATGATGAAAAATCTTCTCAACAACATAAATCAGTTTATAATAAAACCAACTCTTCAATTTCAAGTTTAGATAACTCACAAATAAATTTGGTCGGCACATCTGCGTGCAATGACATGAAAATGGATGTTGAAACATCTAATATAAAATTTAAACGTAATTATTGTTTCTACTGCATAAAACCGCAAACACAACTCGCTCGACATCTAGAAACAGTACACAGTAATGAACTTGAAGTGAAAAAGTTTGCCATTTTGTTTGCTACAAAGAATCCGGAAAGAAAAAAAGATACGATAGGAAAAAAATAATAGATACGATAAGAAAAAACGGGAATTTTAAATACAATACAACATCCGAATTGAATAATGGATAACTCGTTGTATGTAGACGTTCTAATGCAACATTTAAGAAGACTACTACAGATTTTACAGTTTGCATAAAATATAAGGGCTTTTTTGCAAAAAATACAATAAGGCATCATTCTCGAAAATGTCTCAAAAACAATTTTGAAAAGAATAGGAGCATTATGGTTATGGGCAGAAAAATCCTTGGTAGGATACATCATTCAGTGAATGAAACTTTAAGAAAAATAGTATTCCCTGTAATGTGAGAAGATGAGATAACACGCATAATAAGATACGACGAATTATTAATAATATATGCAAACAAGCTTTGCATTAAATATAAGTTTTAACATCAGCACGACATGTGCCCGGTTGCGTGTTCTTGGCCGCTTTTTTATATCATTAAAAAAAGTAAATAAAAATGTGGAAGATTTCGCATCGCTCTATCAATCTAAAATGTACGATGATTGCATCGTTGCGATTAATGATGTTGCGGGATATAATGAAAAAGATAAAACTTATAGAGCTCCCGCAGTAGCAGCTAACTTATCAACTTTAATAAAACATATAGAGAATATCCTCATTACAGAATATATAAAAAAAGAAAATGTAGAAAAAAAGAAACTAGTTAAAGATTTTTTGAAATTACTAGTTGTCGATATTGAGACAAGTATAAACAAAACTGTTATAGAAACACAGTCGGCTTATAAAAGGCATAAGAAAGTAATTCTGCCATCAATAGCAGATATCCAATCATTACACACATACTTGAAAAAGAAAAGAACCGAAGCTTATATTGCTTTAAAGCAAGGTTTTTCGTATAACGATTGGATCTTATTAGCAGAGATAGCACTGACCTTAGTGCATATATTTAACAGACGACGGTCTGGAGAAATTGAAAGGATACTGATAGAAGATTTCAAAAATTACGAGACAGTTAATAGTAATATGAAAAGCGATATTTTTAATTCTTTATCAGAAGAAAATAAAAAAATTGCACAAAAATATGTTTGTTTTTGTATTAGAGGCAAATTAGGACGTAGTGTGCCTGTTTTACTGTTGAGCGATTTATTTGAATGTATCACACTTATTTTAAAATTTCGAGAAGAAGCTAAAGTGTCAAAAAACAATCCATATGTTTTTGGATTGCTTGGGCTTACGAAAAAGAGATATAGATATCTTAGAGCTTGCGTTTTATTGCGCAAGTTTGCAAATGAATGTAATGCAATGCATTCCATACCTTGAGAGGTACAACGTTGCGAAAACATATCGCAACTTATTGCATTCAAAAGAATCTCAATGATGTAGACATCTCGGATCTTGCTACATTCATGGGACGTGCCGAGAAAATTCATAGAGATCATTACAGACAACCCTTAGCATCTAGAGATATATTAAAAATCTCACAATATCTGGAAGCCGTACAAGGAAATGTACAAGATTCTAGTAATGAATCTTCATTGGATAGTAAATCCGAACAGAAAAAAACAGAATCAGAAGAAATATAAATAAATTAGAGGGGAGCATTAATAGCAGCAATGACATAGGTAAATAAATTTATAATTAATTATATGCCCAGCAAACACATTTTATAACTGTATTATAACGGTTACATAAATCAGTGTAATCGAATGTAACAAGTAATATTACAGGATTATAACATGTAATACTCTCATTCCTTGTAATTTCCCACTCAAGGAAGCAGCAGTGTTATATAATAGTTATATATTTAATTGTAACAGTTATATAATGTAATATTATTGTTACATTAAGAATATAACTGTAATAAAATTAAGATATAATATTATTGCTATTGGTTTGACATTTATATAATTATTATATAAATGTTATATCATAATTTTCAAATGTTTTTGAATATACGTGTAATATTTATATAACAGCCATATAAATATCAAATTAGTAGCAATATTATGTTATATATTAATTTTGTTACAGTTATGTTTTTAATGTATGAATTTATATAATTGTTACAATTAAATGTACACACACACACACACACACACACACACACATACATATCACATATCTCTCAAGAAAAAAAACCGTAATAACTCAACAATTTTATATAAATTTCTTTTGTTGTAGAATCTGAATGTGAAAACATATTGCACGATATCAATGTAGCTTCTCTGTGTATGTTTCAAAGAATGTAAATTTTATAAGAAAGTTATGTTGACATCGTGCACTATGTTTGCGTTCATATTCTATACAACAAAAGAAATTTAAAAAGTTGTTGAGTTATTACAATTTTTTCTTCTTGAGATGTGTGATATATATATGTATATGTATGTGTGTGCGCGCACATACACACGCGCATATATACATTAAAACATATAACAATGTTTTATTATAATTACTTTTCAAATTTTGATACTATACAAAATGATGCACACATATTAAAAATATTATAAATAAATGATTTAATTGGTCTATATATTAAACTTAATATATATTAATTTAATTTAATACATATCTTAAAATATAAAATCTTTTACATCTTTTATTATTTTCGAAGCTTGAAAAGTAATTATAGTAAAAGATTGTATAGATAAAATATAGATTGTAAATTATATTTGGATTTATAATTTTCGTAGACAAAATAAAACTTTTAAATATGTTATATTATTCACAAAAAAAACTTTTAAATACGTTATATTATTCTTATTATTATAATTATGATGAAAACAATTTTATGTGTGTACCCTAATGTGTCCACAAAAACATAATATCACAAAAATGATAATTATATATACATATATATAAATATATAAATAAAATTTGTGAATAAATGTAACATACATATATAAACTTTCTATATATAAATATATATTAACTATATATAATATATATGTATGTATGTATATATATATATGTATATATATGTATATATATATGTATATATATATATATATATATATATATATATACAGGGTGTCCCTGAACACTTTATTGTGCACTTGTTAAGGAGGAGCTTGCTGGAAAGCATCAGAAACACAGCGCTGCCATCCAGTCATCAGACCAAAAAAAAAAATAAAATAGTGACTGCTTTTTGACAGAAACAGTAACAAAAAGTACCTTCAAGTATAAAAATAATAACCAAAAATGACAATTTTTTATCAAATTTTTAAAATAATTAAGGCTATCTAAGAAAACAAAAACTGGATCTGTGCTTGAATAACCTAACATAAAATTATAAATAGCACCATGTATTGTAATAATCTGTAGATATACGGATTATTACAGATTATTTTTTTTTCTTCCCGCGTTGCTCGTTGCTTAGCAAATCGGAACCATTCCGCAGCGATTATGTCAAATTCAGCTTCAGTTAAATCTGAATGTACAGAGCATATGGTATCTGTAAAATAAGTTAAAATTTAATTAACAATATTAATGTATGTGCGCGTATATAAAAGAAAAATCACTTTAATAATTAAATAGTATCTATTAGAATAAAAAAAATGTACGTTTGTGTAATCTAAAAACCCAGAATTTAAGAAAATAGTTAAATATAATTTTAAAATATTTACCACATATATTCTTAATAAATGTTAAACTACATATTTTATAATTTAATCGAACGCCTTTCCAGGAACAGTTCATAGCGCATTTATTGCTGATAATTCGTTCTAAAGCACGATGAATGCTATTTCGTGGAGTGTTGCTTCCAATTTTTAGAATCAATTTTTTCTGAAATTAACAATACGTTTATGTAAATAATAAACAATAAAGACAATATCATATCAACTATATTAAATTCAGAAGGAAGTAGTTTGATATTGAAAAGTGTATAAAGTGTCTGAAAGATTATAAGAATGGTTCTATATAAAAAATGAAAGTTCTATATAGAAAAAGAATGTAAATTACTTCTCTTTAAATCCTTTTCTTCATTTTTCTCAAAAAGTAAACCGATTCTTATTCCATAACTGCATTCACTGCAAAAAATTTAATGATTCTATAACTCAATCTGTATTCATTTTTCTATATGGAACTTTTTTGTATAAAAATGAAGTAAATGATAGACTATTTATTTCATTTTAATATCAATAATATAGATCTCCATACAAATTTGGAAATAGTTGCAAATAAAAAATAACTTACAAATTGCGATGCAGCAATTTCGTTTGATATGATTAAATTTTCGAATTCTTTTATGGATTCCACTGTTTGTAGTGGCAATAATGGTATTATCATTACCATATCATTTTCTATCAATTCTGCATTATTACATTTGTTGTGCCCGGCGCGGCACAGGGTGTGGGGTAGCCGGGAGAGGAAAATAATCGCTCCAATTGTTTAACAATAGAAATTTATTACACAGAATATACTTATTTATCCCTTATCTTTAGTCGGTTTTCTCAAGCCTTAATGTCGTCCTTTCCTGGATCCTTTCGTGGTTAGTTATTATGTCGGGGGCTTCGTAGCTCGGTTTGGCGGCTAGCCCTCGGATTCGCACTATGTCTTATCAACGGTTGTTCTCGTTGCACAATTTAATGATTAGTCTTCGCGCACTACTTTGACTATAGATTCACCGTTTATGACTGTCCGCTGCGGATCCGCGGTGGACGGCTTTTATTCCCTTAATTTCGGGGATTTTTGGAGGGGATCGCCCGGCGACATGACCATGTATGGTCATGGAGGTTTTTCCGGGTCGTCCAAGTGCTAACGAAGGAAGTTCAAAGTTGAATTCCTTCGTTAGCGTTTTCGCGCTTCCGGGTGAACGTTCTTACGCTTGAATTGCTGAGGCAGCGATTCTATCAGGCTGCCGCATTTCTCAACAATATTTCATGCTGACACTTAATTTAATTATATATAGGTACTAATATTTAAATAGGTTATAGTCTGCGAGGCTATAACACATTGATGGGATTCCAATTTACTTAATCTTTTCGAGATACATTAGCTCTAAATTGGTAACGTTTGCACGTATAACTTTATCTAAACCTGCTGCAATTAAAAAGAAACATATAGCACGTATACATATATTTTTATATATAATTATGCAAACATTATTTATAGTTGACACGCGCGCGTGCGCGCACACACACACACACACACACACACACACACACACACACACACAAAGCTAAACATTTATTCAAAACTTTATGCATATAATATAGGTAAATAATTTACTTCCTATCCGTTGTAGAATATTGTAAACATCTTGTACTTTTCTGGAATTTCTAAAATAGGAATACTGTCAATATCCATTGTAAGGGATGATGAAGACTTCAGGATATGGAGTTTTTTGCTCTTTCATTAGAACTACATTTGTTGATATCTGCAAATTACAATTGTCTGTTTTAATATGTTTCTACACTTATACCATATTATTGAAGTTGTAAGGTATAAACTTACTTGTGTGTGATGATGCAATCTCAGTATCGGTATTTTTGAAAACAAAATTTAAATTTTTATCGGTACTGAAAGCATTGACAGATTGGCAGTGTTGTGCCTGGCGCGGCACGGGGTGTGGGGTAGCCGGGAGAATCGAATAGACTACGGGATCGTTAGTTGCCGTTTTTAAAATCTTTATTTCTTATATACAATCTTTCTCCTAAATATATTATTATTTTTAATAATTGTATATTAATCAGTTTCTTTCGAGCCCTCTCTTCGTCATCCTTTCCTGAATCGCTTCGTTCTTATCTTTTAGAATGTTTAGCAATTTCGTCGATTGCTTCGTCACGCAGTGTAGCTGTTAGCCCTCGGTTTCGCACTATTAACGATTGTTTTGTGATTAACGACTGTCCACCGTGGATTCGCAGTGGACGGCTTTTATTCCCTCGGTTTTGGGGGTGTTTTGGAGGGGATCGCCTAGCGACATGACCATGTATAGAGGTCATGGAGGTTCTTCGTGGCGTCCAAAGTCCAAGTGCAAGCGAAGGAGGTTCAAAGTCGAATCCCTTCGTTAGCGTTTTCGCGTTTTCGGCGAACGTTCTTACGCGTGGTTCGCTGAGATAGCGGTTTTGCGCGGTTCGCGAATATTCTATTAATATTATAAATGAAATAATAAGTTATAGTCTTTTGGACTATAACAGCAGCAATTATCTATTTTCTGAGAATTGTATTCAGGCATAGGATTAATAAAAACAGGCGGACGACTAATACCTGCAAACAAAGTAAAATAACAATAAGAAAAATAACAAAAATTAACTAAGCATCTCAAATATTCAGTATATTATATAAATTTCAAATTCAGTAAATGTCAAAATTTACTATGTTTCAAGTAT
This sequence comes from Camponotus floridanus, assembly GCF_003227725.1. Classification (NCBI taxonomy): domain Eukaryota; kingdom Metazoa; phylum Arthropoda; class Insecta; order Hymenoptera; family Formicidae; genus Camponotus; species Camponotus floridanus. The sequence goes on along the minus strand of NW_020229267.1, from coordinate 268,481 downwards.
TTAATTGTTTTTTTTATGTATTTTTTTCATTATCGTAATTTTCTTTATCACATACATTTCTTTCTTCATCATTCGAATCATCAGTATAATCCTTTTCATCGTGCTCCTGAGAAAAATAGTATTCATTTTTCTTTAACTTTCTTTGCCCTCGGTCACATTTTTCATCGTCAGTCGTAGTATAATGAGCATCTGCAGCTGATTTTCGCGCCGATGCAAGTGACGCTACCCAAATAATAATAACATCCGTAATAGTAATCATAATAATGTTAATATTTGACATATAATATAAATAATTTGCATTTACACGTTAAGAGATTAAATAAAATAATGAAAATATTGGAATTAAAATATAAAGTTTATAAATCTATAACTTACAACAATATTTTATTACTGTTATGTCAAATATTGACCATAACTTCTTATCTGATTCAGCTCGATTTTCAATAAGCAAACTGATATTTTTTGTGTTAGGCCACCAACAAATGAAGCCATTATTTTCATCATTTTGATGAATCCAATTTGTTGGAATCTCTGAGAAGGATTCATCAACTAAGAATTACACAACTGCGTACAATTTTTGTTCGGACATTTTCTTTGAAAAAAAGAAAAATTATATAAACAGTGTCTCAAAATTCGCATACTACTCGTAACGTTCAGATTAAATCTAGAAAAGTCATCTCGTTTTGCTATTTTTAATAATTAACAAAAAATTAATTTTAAAAATACCTTGTATCAGAATATAGCAGAAGGTCTCTTCTCGCTGCGCACTTCTACTCGCACGGATTCGCCAATCTTTTAAAATTAATTTTTCGTTAATTATTGCGAAAATAGCAGAACGGATGACTTTTCTCGATTTAACTTGCTCTACCTGAACGTTACGAGTGGTATGGGAATTATGGGACACTCTGTATATATATTTTACTCGTACACGGTGGTAATGGTATGTCTCAGCACAATATGTTTATCATAAATTTTCGCAGAAAACCATAAATTTTTTATAATACAAGTTCGTAATTGTTAAATTTTTTATATAGTTAAAAATAAACTTTAAAGTTATAATAATTCACAGAAAGAAGTTATTAAATAATAAAATACTATGAAATTGGATAATTATTTTATAATAAACAGAAATAGAACAAATATAGAAATAAAAATAAGTAATAGTAACAAAAATAAGTTATAATCCCATTAATAATCTCAGTTATAGATATAATATGGCACTATATGGAGTAGTGGAAGTGCACCGAATGGTAGATCCTTGGAAATGACACCTCTTACCTCTCTTACTCTATTCTTCTCGCCTTCACGATACAGCGGTAGTGTTGTTAACTCTCGAGTCAGGGAATAACTCCCTGGGGAGTACGAGAGAACAAAAGAGAAGGGAAGTGGCCCTTCAGGTTGGAGGTTGGGCGTGGGGCTAACAACCCCATCCTGGAAAAAATTTTTGTTACGAAACCCTCAAGAAAGCCTCAGAATGACAGTTTTGATGATGATGGACATGACAGAAATTCAAGGACCCGCAAACGGGAAACAACACTGAACCTGGCCACGTGGAATGTAAGGATTGTGTTACAGGTAGGAAAAATGGCAGAAGTTGCCCAAGAAGTGCCGAAATATAGAATGGATGTTGTGGCATTGCAAGAAATGAGATGGAGTGGTAACGGAAGAATAAACAAAAGGAAATACTCCATATTTTACAGTGGACCAGATACAAGAACTGGGCAATGTGGAACGAGTTTTATTATTAACTCTAAAATGAAACAAAGTTAACTGGGATTTGAATCACTGGGAGATAGGATGTAAAATAATGCTAAAAGGTCGTTTCAGGAATGTATCTATTATATCGACCTATGCACCTACAGAAGAGGCTAGTGATGATGAAAATATTACATTTTATGATAGACTTGATAGAGAACGTAGTAAGATACCTAGATACGATATGTTGATTCTCCTTGGAGATTTCAATGCAAAAATATGTAGAGAAGATTTTTTGCAACATGTAGCCGGCAAGCATTCCTTACACGCTAACACAAACACAAACAGCAAGATGCTAAGTCAATTAGCAGAAATTAATGAGTTGATAATTAAAAGCACCTGTTTTCAGAAAAAAAAAAAACATATAAAGGAACATGAAAAATGCCGGGTACTGGAGTGATTAATATCTAGAAGACAGGCATCGTTGATTATCGATGTAGGATGTGCAAGAGGATCAAACTGCGATTCAGACCATTACGTAGTGAGAGCTAAATTTAAAGAAAGGATGGCGAGAGCAGAATGTGCCCAAAGGCCCAGAAAACACATTGGAACGTAGAAAACTTACGACAACTAGAGGTCCTTAACCAATATCAATGAATAGAAAATTGAATGAAGATTAGGAGGACATATCAGAGAACGAAACAGTAGATAAAAAAGTTGAACCAAATTGAGAAGGTTATAGAGGAAACTGCAATAGAAGCAGTGGAGGAGAAAAAAAGAGTGAAAAATGAAGAATGATTCGATGACGAATGCAGAGCAAGGATTGACAAGAAAAATACAGACAAACTAAGCATGATTCAAAGAGAGACAAGACAGAGCTCTGAAAGATATAAGGAAAGTAGAAGACAAGCAAACAAGACTCTGTGAGAGAAGAAAAAAGCATACTTAAAAAGATGTATTGAGAAAATAGAGAAACTAAACACACAAAATGAAAACAAAAAATTATATCAAGCAACTAAACAAATGGCAAAAGGATTCCAACCAAGAACAAGCTCATGTAAGGACAAAAAAGGAAGGCTGATCATGACAGATGAAGAGGTCCTGAAAAGATGAGCGAAATATTTTGCAGAATTATTAAATGTCGATGAAAGAGGAGAAGGGAACGAAGGAACAACAAGTATGAATATGAATATGAATGTGAATATGAATATGAATGTAAATCCAGAAGATAACAAACCGTTATTAGAAGAAGCAATCAAACATCAACGAAATAAAAGTACCCCTAAAGAGGGTCACAAAGGCTGGTCTGTAGACATATAGAGAGAGCGCAGAGCAAGGAGGAATGGAGAGACATTGCGAGGAAGGCCAAAGCCCACCTGAGGCTGTAGAGCCGTGGAACGAACGAATGAATAGATATAATATCCAAAACATTTATTCAACTTCAGCTAAAACCAGGCATACACAGCAACATATTAAAATCAAATTGAAAAAGCTGCAGATTATTCTTTAAAAAAACACACTTGCCTTTAACTTGGTAAAACCTATTAGAAAGAACACAAAACCATTGCAAAATAAGAATAATTATGTGCATGCATGTAAAAGTGGAATTATAACAAATGTGTCTTGCAACTCAAGATGTTTTAATTTCAAACATTTTGTTTTTATGTTCGTTGCTGGCAATTTTTCAATGTTAAAAGGACTTATTTCCGTAAAAATTTGTATACCTAATAGTTCCTTAGAATCACATGGAATGCTAAAAAATGGTTCGGTAATTAAAATTCGCTTTACATTTATGTATGGAATATCATTACTGTCGACAATTATCTCTAAAATAAATAAAATAAAATAAATCTAAAGAATTGTCATTTAACAAACAACAGTTTTCATTTTCTTTTGTAAAAATAGTGAAGCCATTGAACTCTAAATGAGATATAACATATTAGTGTTTTGAAGTGTTTTTTTTAAATGAACAATAGGATATGACTTTAAATAATATTTTTCAAATGGAAGTTGGTTTAATTCGAAAATTCGATTAGAATATTCCTCTAATAGTTTGCCACAATTTTTTATTCGCTTTTTCATTTTTTGCATGCGATTTTCAAATTTAAAACAACTGAAAGCGTCTAAACACCCAAGAGTTTTAACATCATTTGCAAGATGTTCTAAATTATGAACGTTATGTGAAAGATACTCGAGTCCAAAAGCATTTCTGTAGTGTGAAATAAACTAGATTATCAAGGAATGTGCAAAATCGTTAAGAACTAAACATCTTTTTGGATCTGCGAATATACGAATAGCTATACTTAATTATGATAAAAAATGATTATAATAGTCTTTAGACAAAAATGACTTTAACCAAACTAAACTTAAATAAAGCAAAAAAAGACGAACTTCCGTAGCTTTCCAACTATCAATATATAATAAACTTCTTGGCATTCTTACAAATTCTGTAGTTATAAATTTCTTGTGTCGAGTAGATGTTTATTAATAGAATCAATTGCAACATTAGATAATCTTATACCTTTCTTACCTCTGACATAAAATTGTAATAAACGTCTCGATCCTAAACAAACAAGATGCATGTAATCCAAAGGAATTTGTGAAATCATATCTATAGGAAGATTTTCTAGAATTGAATCACTTATATGATGCTCATCTTGACTACGAGTACGAAATGATTCGTTTGTTCTTAATGTACAATTAATTTCCGGAAAGACAACTCGATTAAAATCACCTTCTTGCAAGCATTTTGAATATGAAAAATAACCTGCATGATCTTTAGTACATGTGATTAATGATTTTGCAAGAGCATCGCATAATATTGCATTTAATATGATTTTACAATGGAAATCATTATCTAATAATACATCTTCTCGAAAAACAATTTGTGCTTCATTAACAAAAGGACAAAGAAAATCGTTTACATTATTCGGTTTTGACATTCTGTGAAATACGCCAATTGCGAAAGGTTCGGTATAAAGATCGTTAATTTCAATTGATGCAAGAATAGGCCAAAATTGGCTACCTGAACTTTTACTTAAAGGTAAGCCATCGATATTAATATTTATTTTTACTTCACGAGGCATAATTCTACAATATTTTGATATAGAACGTTTTATTCCCGAGGCTAACCCAAAATGAATGTATCTGCCACCACTAACAGAAGATATATTTCGGAAAATATTATGTAGTGTTTTCATTAAAGTTCTACACGTTTCATGTAAATTACTAGGACCATGTTTCTTCAGAATTAGAAGAAGTTTATCTACAGTACCTTGAGGAATACAACATTCTGAAACTAAGATTTGCAAATCTTCTTGTAAACTTAAATTTTGTACATCTTGTACCGAGATTTCATTATTAAAATCGATTGATTTGGTAAAAAAATTAGATAATGAAGAATTATCTTGATCTGATGCAATAGGAATATTGAAAGTATTAGATGTTGAAAAACTATAATTATTCATTGATAGATTTGGGATATTATTAGATTCGGATAAATCGAAAATGTTATTATTAAGAAGGATATTAGTTTCATTTGAAAATGTCGTACTCTCTGAATTAGAGTTACAGATCATTTCTACATTAGAATTAGTTTTAAAATGTTTTTTGGGAACATTTGATGTAGTTGTAGTTTTATGTAATTGTGACATATGAAATGAAATTAATTGATTTTTACGCCTTTTTGATAAATGGTGATATGTTTTCGACATATTAATAATTTATCGATTATTCAAATTAGAAGAAATAAGTATAAAAAATTAAGTTTTAGTTGTTAGCAAGATAATAACAAATATTAGGAAAAATAACCGAAGTATTAGTATTTGAAAAATAAAATTTAGATAGAAAGAATATGAAAATGTATGTAAACAGACAAATATATAAAAAATGAGTATGGAAATGTTAAAAAAAAACAGTAAATTAAATACAAAACTTCAAAAATACTAACTATAAGAACTAAAATCATATCCAAGTATCAATAATAAAATAAAATAAGTAATAACTGTACGTACAAAGCAATTAATTTGAAACAAAATAAATAGATAATAAAATGAGGTATATGCAAACTAACTCTCTTAAAATGAGCAACTTTAAAAAATTAGTATACACTTGACAATGACCTATTATATGATAAATATAAAAACCAAATAAAAATGTTTATATCTCGATGCTTCGAAAAAATTTTATAAATGATGAATAAAATATTATTTTACGGATTGAATCTAATGTTAATATAAAACATATACTAATATTGATAATTATAAAATAAAACAATAATATATATATATATATATATATATATACATGCATTTACATAATAAATATATAAAATTTATAATTAAATTTCATTATGTAATTTATTATATCGTAATATATATATATATATATATACAGGGTGAGGAAAAAGTACCGGAACACCTAAATAACTTCTGAACGGTTTGAGATATCGGATTGAAATTTACAAGGTTACAATGGTATCACACAATCTATCACATAACACCAAAAACGCCCATTTTGACACCCCCGGGGGGCGGGGGGGAGGGAGGGCGAGAAAATTTTAAATGGAATGTGGGGTCGAGTGAGGGTTCGTTTGAAAGAGCTTTTCGAGATGAAAACAACGCGATGTCGCCGAGGTCTCTACGATTTTTTTTCGCAGAGTTATGATCATTTATACATTGAGATTTCGCAGTAGCGGAGGGCCCACGACGAGGACATGAGAAAGACTTTCCGCGGACACGTGTGGATAAAATTGCATGTAGGAAGGCATGTGGGGTGTGCGTGCTTGCGCAGTAATTAACGATTCCAAATCACCTCTGCTGTGTGCGTGTGGGGGGGGGAGGTGCGTGTGCATGAATTATTCCCAAAACCGTAGCAGTGCCATTTATCGATAGCACATGTGCTCTCAGTTTTTCGTTTCCAGGTTCTTCCTCGAAGTTTGGATCACGAACACGGTTGAAATTGATTTCAATCTCAGATCGTACCCAAGTTCTGTTCGATTATCGCTTCCTGAGTTAATTTATTGAACATTCATCACAGTTTACTGTATCACGATCCGTGATTTTTACTCTTCGCTGTCTTTTCAATAAGTTTTAACACTTGATATCCAAGTATTAGTTTATTTAGTTTGACCCATTTTTATCCCTTCAGTCAACGATGTTACGTCTTTCTGAACGAGAACGCATATCTCTTTTGATGATGAGAGGTTGGGGCGATCGAGATCGTACAATGATGTGAGACAGCTTTTCAATGAAACTTTTCGATAAGGCGTTTCAACGAAACTGGAAGTGTTAAAAATCGTCCAGTATTAGGTAGGCCAAAGTCAGCAACAAATCCAGAAAAATCATTAGATGTTTTACAATCCTTCATCGAAAATCCACATGATTCAAGCCGTAAAGTAGCTCTGCAACATGACATCGATCAAAAGTCTGTTCTTAAAATATTAATTAAAAAATAATAAATTTCATCCCTATAAAGCCCATCTTGTGCAAGAGCTAAATGAGGATGATTTTGATAGGCGCATTGAATTTTGTGAGTTGATGATGGAAAGAATAGACGAGGATCCTAACTTTCTATCAAACATAGTTTTCTCAGATGAAGCAATATTTCAGATAAATGGCAACGTTAATCGGCACAATTGCAGATTCTGGTCTGACGCAAATCCTCCCTGGATTGAAGAAACATACACGCAATATCCGCAAAAATTAAATGTGTGGGCAGGCATTCTAAATAATGCCCTCATTAGTCCATTTTTCATCGGAAATTAAACAGCTGCGAAGTACGAGGATATGCTAAGACATGAAATAATTCCAGCAATACAGGCTATCGTGGAGGACAATTTTGAGGACACATGGTTTCAACAAAATGGTGCTGCGCCACATTACGGAAGGAACGTCCGTCATTATCTAAGCACAATGTTTCCTGAGCGATGGATAGGTAGGAGAGGAGCTATCGAGTGGCCGCCTAGATCGCCTGACCTAACACCTCTCGATTACTTTCTGTGGGGTTATTTAAAAGAAAGAGTTTACAAAACGAAACCACAAAATCTGGATGAATTACAAAATCGGATTCTTCAGGAAGCTGCTCTTATCCCTCATAATTACATTCAAAATGCCGTTTCATCTTTTTATCATCGGATAGCTTGTTGCCAAACAGTTGACGATGCACATTTCGAAAAATTGATATAAACCATCTTATACTTGCCTTAGTTAATTACATACTACATCCTCGGTCTTCCACGCACGCACGCACGCACGCACGCACGCACGCACGCACGCACGCACGCACGCCCGCCCGCCCGCCCGCACGCCCGCACGCCCGCCCGCCCGCACGCCCGCCCGCCCGCACGCCCGCCCGCACGCACGCACGCACGCACGCACATGTATTGTGACGTTGCCGTCGTGTCGCGCGTCCATCCGCCACGATAATTTTAACGGGGCGCGGGCCGAGCGGCCGCGCCAGAATCTGCATCGAGAGAACATTATCGAGCTCCCCGGAGAGACGAACAATATTATTATGTTTTTCGCGTTTATTAATTTTGTCATTTTTTTTGTATCGAGCGAATTTCGGGCAACCCGCCGGAGAAGATCCGGAGGGCGAAAGGGCAGCGAGGGACTTCGAGCGACCGGTGACATGGCGCTTTTCGACAACCGACAGCGGAGGAAATAGCGCCAGTGAAATCAAACCACAGGACGCCGAGAAGGGTAACATCACCCCTCCTCCGATAGTAAGGACGGAGGCCCGACCTAGACTACCCTCCGAGAGGAGAAAGAACAGAACCTCCACCGGGCCATTACGAATAGGCCCGCGACAGCGGAATTTTAATTTGAGGCCGTTGCGCGCCAGGCGCCGAATACCTCGCATTTCGCGAGGCGCCAGGATCTCTCGCGTGCCGCGATATGATTGGCCGCGGTGCTGCGCACCCCTCTACGCGGTCATTGACGCCGCTATCGACCCGGGATGGAGAGATCCAGGGATCATTCTGGTGCGGGCGCTCGATTAAGTCAGACACAGTTTGTCGTCGTTGTCGTTTATTGTAAGATCTGTCTGTCGCCGTCGCCGAGCTAATTGCAGAGGACGATGTCGAGGACCTTCCCCAGCACGAGGATTCGTATCGGTGAGGTTGCCCATCCTTTTATTTGTGAGCCACATACGCGATTCGGTCCGCCAGCCGGCCGTCCTGCCGCCGTCGTCATTTTCGTGTTTCGCGATCGTTCAGGCTCGGTACCGAACCGTCGATATTTTGTGAATTTTCGGGCGATCGGAAACAAGCGACCGAGGAAAAGCGGACAATCGTATTGTAGGCATTAATTGATAAGGCAACGTTCGTCTCTCTCCGGGTTTCGAGGTATTCATTACGCGTAGCTATCGACCGCCGAATATCGACCGCGTGCGCGAAGGATCGCGAGAAGCGTATACCGCCCGTGTTGTCGTATCGCTCTCGTTGCCCCGTGGAATATTCCCGTAAATTATCTCGGAGCAATTTTTGGTGTCTGATTGCGTGGATGTCGTCGATTGTTTAAGTGTGCGTGTGCGCGTTTATTGTATTTTATCGTCTTGTGTGCGTTAGAGTATTTGCGTCTTTGTCGCGCTTATTACGTCGTCGAATAGAGCGTAATAAATGATAATTTGCGTCTGTTGAATTTATCGCGGTGCGAAATAATCGCCAAAGTACGATCAAGAGTGAAACCTGAACTGCTTTCGCGGAAGAAAGAGGCGAAACACCGGCAGAAAAAAATCTCCGGCCGCCGTCGGCTATCGAATATCGAACATATCGCTCGCCTGTCGCATACGAGATCTGTCTTCGCAAAATTATTCGTTATTTTCGATCTTTAGTTAATTATGCTGTCGAACTGTTAAGCTGTCGTTTAGAATTGTGAACTGGGAAATTGCGAGGAAAAGACTGTAGCAATAAGTCGTCGATCTGGTTGCCGAAATTAAGATACGTTTTGGGTGAATATTATCCGCGAATATTTCCGTGTCGAAAATCCTTTGTATTCTGAAAAGCATCGTTCAGTCCAGCGAACTCCGGGCATAAAAACGGGCTCGGAGAAACAACAGAATTGTCTTAGAGCTCTCGTTTTGGTTGTCGATTTCGAGCGGATATTTGTTTTGAATAATGTCTTATTATTCGTGCCAGGATTAATTTGATTGTGTATTTCGCTTTCTTATTTTTTTTTTGTTTGAATTTATTGTGAACCGTCGTTTTCAATCTGATTTGTTACTCAAGTTTAATTTTACATTTTTCTTTATATTATTTCTCTACTAATAAATTTGTTATATTTCTTTGTTAAAATCGCGTAATTTATTTGAGTGTTAGTCTCTCGTGATTGTCGATATCGGTCATTGCGTCTGTCGCATTTTGAATTAGTGAAGTCTCGCATAATCAATTGACTTTCTTCCAAAACCCCTCCCACCGTTAGGCGAGCTAGTCGGCCCGTGGTGAAGCAAGCTATTATTTTTCGCGTTCTTTGATTTTCGTGGAAAACGTGATGCGTGAAAGACCGCATCTGGCGCCCAACCTATCGAGATATCGAAACGGCCTCCGCTCCGCCGCGGTTCGCGCGAGAACGCCCTCCATCTCTGTTCCTCAGAGCGCGAGTTAATTACTTACATTAATTTCGCTATTTTTTTTGACGGCGTTTTCGCTCCCCCGCGCACGCTCTCCTCCACCACCTCGAGGAGTGTCGCGAATAATTTAAATTTGAATTGAAAATAAACGTCGCAATATATATATATATATATAAATTTGTATATTAAGACATTCCTGTTGCTGAGTACATGTACATCACAATTTATTCTATTATTGCAGCTACTAAAAGAAACAAATTACCCTTGGCTTTCAAGCGTTTGTTTAATATAAATAAAGGTATGTGAAAATGATTATTGAGTTAAATGATTTTATGTGTAATATCATAGATTACAATTAATAATGAATACAATATCTCTATTTCCAGGTGACACTGAGTATTGAGATACTCATTTTTATAGCGGCTACTCTCTGGCGCTGAGTTTCGGCTGCCGTAAGCGCTGCATTAAAAAATTGGCTGCTATAAGCGCTGAATAAAAGACTCAGCTGCATTAGTATTAGCGCTAGTCTTGCTTTATGTTAGAGCTCGGCAAGAACTGCACATTTCGGCCGATTTTCAGCTGGCTCCGCCTAGCGCGTCCTCCGTTACCTCGCCATCTCGCGGAAAGCCTACGAGCCGCTCGGCGCTCAGGAGCGGGCGTATGGCAATAGCTTTCCACGTCACCCAGGAGGTACTATTGTTGACGCGTTTTTTTTTAAGTGATATCCTCAGTAGGCCTAATCTATTGATGATTAAAACGATCCTTTAACTAATTGCATAAGACGATAAAGTTTACCACATCTTATGCGATTTGCTACATACCGTATGCAAATAGATGTTCCTGATCTCGCTTGTAAAAAATATTCATCATATCAATTATTATTTATAATTCCGTGCAATTAGCTAAAGGGTCGTGGTTAAAAGACATTCATATCGATTTTCGGATTATTATTAAAATTTTGTTCAGAATATCGACCACGTGAAACATGGAGGATACAATGTCCCGACACAATCGAATCTGTTTGTAAGGATCAGGAACATATTCAAATATTACATAGTAGTGATACAATTACTAATGAAAATGGACATTGGGTTTGTAGCTATTATGATACTAAATCTATTTATATTTATGATTCATTAAATTTAAAACGTTTGTATGCCCATCATAAGATATATCTTAACAAATTATATCCAATTTATTCTTTTGATAAAAAACCGATACGATTTCCGACAGTTCAAAATCAATCTAATACTTATGATTGTCGTGTTTTTGCAATTGCATTTGCAGTATCACTTTTATTTGGCCTTAAACCAGATACAGTTATGTATGATCATACTATAATGTGTCAACATTTAGCACGAATGTTTGAATTAAATAAAATAGAACACTTCCCCCGAATAATAGGATCTACTGATCCTAAAAAGCTTTTTACTTTAGATCAAGTACAAAGAAGAGAGGCATTAGCTCACAAAAAACGAAAACGTCGACAAAGGAAAGCTGAACAAGAAAAATCTGTACAGTTGATAAAATTACAAAACAATATAACTGAAATGACAATGATGGATCAAGTAAAGCAACCTGATAAAATATCAGAGTTATTTGATTGTTATAATATAATAAATAGTAATATTGTAAATAAATGTGACAGTGTTGAACACTCCAGTCATAACATGTTAAATTCCTCTTTATTATTGCTTTCTACAGATAAAACAAAAAATAATTTATGCAATAAATATAATTATAATAAATATATAATAAATATATAATATAATTATAATAAATACAGGGTGGGGAAAAAGTATAGAAGCAAACAATTATTTCCGAAACTATTCATTTTTCGACAAAATGTCTTAGACATCATTTTTATGGTATGAAAAGATGTATTATGTGGCATAGACGGTATGACCTTGAAATGACCCTTACGAGCTGCATACAAATAACGTAAAAAATTTCAAATGGAACTCGTCAGTTTTTGTTACAGATTCTTGTAGCTGATGTCGAAACGTTTACAAAACACTGCATATGAGCCCCATTCCCTTAAAAACGCTCCCAGTTACGAATCAATTGTGATAATTCGTATCGACGAAATTGAAAATAGCGTACGTGTGATTACATGAATGTGTGTAACGTGACTGAACGTCATTATGAGAGATCAGTACAACAGTAGCGATTACTGCAACAAATGGAGAATAACCCGCTTCGATCATTTCTGCCGATACGAAAGACACGCGAAGTTCGTAGAATCAGTTAAGGCGTACATCGAACCGTACTCAAGGAAAGAGATTGCGTGATTCATCCAACCAGTTAAGGTAAGATAAGTGCGATTCATCCAACCAGTTAAGATAAGATAAGTGCGATTCATCCAACCAGTTAAGGCAAGATAAGTGCGATTCATCCAACCAGTTAAGACAAGATAAGTGCAATTCATCCAACCAGTTAAGGCAAGATAAGTGCGATTCATCCAACCAGTTAAGGTAAGATAAGTGCGATTCATCCAACCAGTTAAGACAAGATAAGTGCGATTCATCCAACCAGTTAAGGCAAGATAAGTGCGATTCATCCAACCAGTTAAGGTAAGATAAGTGCGATTCATCCAACCAGTTAAGACAAGATAAGTGCGATTCATCCAACCAGTTAAGGCAAGATAAGTGCGATTTATCCAACTAGTTAAGGTAAGATAAGTGCGATTCATCCAACCAGGTAAGACAAGATAAGTGCGATTCATCCAACCAGTTAAGGCATGATGCGAAATCAGTAAGCAATGTCAATGTGCATACAAATTGTTTGATCACAATTGTTTCATAACTGGGAGTGTTTTTAAGGGAATAGGGCTCATATGCAGTGTTTTGTAAACGTTTCGACATCAGCTACAAGAATCTGTAACTGACGAGTTCCATTTGAAATTTTTTACGTTATTTGTATGCAGCTCGTAAAGGTCATTTCAAGGTCATGCCGTCTATGCCACATAATACATCTTTTAATACCATAAAAATTATGTCTAAGACATTTTGTCGAAAAACGAATAGTTTCGGAAATAATTGTTTGCTTCCATACTTTTTCCCCACGCTGTATATTATTTTTTTGTTTCATCTGTAGAATACATATAGGGAAATAATTTATGAAATAAATTATGCAAATAATTTCCCTATATGTATTCAGAAAAAGACGGATGTAATAATGGATGTAAGTTTTATAACAAAAAAAATTAACATAAATGTGCCAGTTTTGTTGCAAATATTTTACTTCTAAGTATGCAATATATACAGATTATTCTTACAGGTGAATGGTTAGAAGATATTCATATTGACTATTTTAATTTATTATTAAAGAATTGCTCAGAATATCGACCACGCGAATCATGAAAAGTTCAATGTCCCGATAGAATTGAACCTGCTCCTAAAAATCAGAAACATATTTAAATATTGCATAGTTGCAGCGATATAGCAACTAATTTAGACGGCCACTGGGTTTGCAGCTATTACGATACCAACATGATTTATATTTATGACTCATTGAATATAAAACGATTACATACACACTATAAAATCTATCTTGAAAAATTATTTCCATTTTACTCCTTTGATAAGCAATCAGTACAGTTTCCAACGGTCCAATCACAACCTAATGGTAATGATTGCGGGGTTTTTGCAATAGCCTTTGCAGTATCTCTTTTATTTGATCTCCAACCAAATAAAATTATATATGACCATAATTTAATGCGTCAACATTTAGCAGAAATGTTTCAATCAAATAGAATAGAACACTTCCCTCAAGTTATAATAATAAATTTAGAACAAATTAATCATACATTCAGTGAGAATAGTGTGGATACTAATAATATTGCAATTATTAAAGATTTAACTAGAGATCAACATGGTATAAAAAGAAAAATTAATAGTTATAATGATAGGGATAGAAATAAAAAACAAGCAAGGAAGAACTGTGACATTTATTCAGATAAGAATGATGTTATATGCGTAAATAAAAAAAACATTTTTAATAAAAAATATGAATTACATAGAAACAATTTCTTAATTAAAAAAATTTATATAATGAAAAACATAAAAATAATATTAAAAAATTCAATAAGGTATATTATGAAAAATACAAAAATGATATAAAGAAATCAAAGAAAGAATATTATAAAAAATACAAAAATGATATAAAAAAATCGAACAATAAATATTATAAAAAACAGAGAAATGATAAGAAATCGATGATTAAGAAATCGAAAAAAGAATATTATGGATTACATAAAAACAATATACTATTATATAAAAATAAGCAGAATATAAAGTATAATAAAGAAAAGTGTATTAGAAACATATCAAAGCTTCTTAGAATGTCGTCATTGTCTGAAAATAGATTGGAGGCTGAACGTATAACAAAATGGTGCTTTTATATAAGAAAAAGTTATATTCTACAAATGAGAAAAATATTTAATAAATGTAAACAAAAAATTGAAGTTTGTCTGACACATGCAACAAAATGTTCTTCATCAAAATTTAGTAGAGATTACGTAAATATGTTTTGCGGACAAGATAAACATACCGCTTCTTCGGAATTATATTTTGCAGAAACTATCTATCATGTATATAATATTTCTAAACCTATTATAATGGATTCTGAAAGTAAAGCAATTAATATTTTACCTTTAATAGAATCAAAACATAAACCCAGAAAAACATGGCGCTGTAGTTCTCTTTGTAAAATGGAAGAGATCATTATTAACGATATGAAGTGTTGCTTTGAAAAATTTTTAAATTGTACATTACAGACTCTTCGAAAAAAAATTTTATGTTATAATTGTTCCAATCAAATACGTCACGACAACAAAGTAGGTTGTAACGATGCACCCCGTGCACCCCCTTAGATGCATCGTATCTACCCGGCATGCGATCCGCCGGAAGCTGCCGCCCGGCAGAACACCCGTCGGGCATAGGCAGGGACGCGGTGCGCCCACATTTTTTTAAACTTCTTTAACGCTTTCAAAAAGGGAGCCGAATACCGCCGAGTGTTGCCGACGTGTTCCGATACGGCGACCGGCGAAAACCCGCGCTCGGCGCACACCCTGAACCCCTCCGAGCGGGCCCTCGACCGTACCGCTTTCCATAACCCGTTCGGAAAGGGTTATAGGGCTTAATTGCCCGCGTCGGCGCCGCGTCGGCGCCGCGCGGCGATATAAAACGGGCACGTTCGGCACACTAATTACCTTTCTCCGATCCGCTCACGACAGTGAAGCAGCTCCGAAATCTAGACCGCTCCTACACAAAGAAATTTAGCTTCGAGGAAAGGAGGTAGAGCGAACTCTTCCTCCATTGAGCACTCTCGATTCTCGATCAAGATCCTCGATCTATTCATCCGATCAATAATCCGACCAGGAAAAGGAATCAGAGTTCACTCTGATTCCGTCGAGAGTTCTCGACCACCGGTCTATAATCCGACCGCCAGACGCTAGTGCATTTATTCACGAGGCAGAGAGGAGAGCTATCTCGGACGAGTTATTCTCGTCAGCACTGCGTTCCCGGAAAACTCTCCTTAGCTTACCGAGAATTACAATTCTTCACAAACGCATACGAATAATTTCGCGGGAATACAGCGCGCATTTCTCGTAAACACATATGAACCATTTTGCGGAAATATAACGCGCGTTCCCCGTAAACCAGCACAAAAATCCGACTAGACCGATCCTTCAGACACGCATATATAAAAACCATACGCGCGACGTCAAACGGTCATTGACTGCGCCGTAATCAAAACACGCGCTGTAAATAGCATTTAAAGATATCAATACGATCCAAAAGCGCATTATATTCAAAATATACACGACTAAAAATTATTGTACGATCCTTAGTGCAATCCAATATCGTTATATCACGCGCGCACGACGTGCATTAATCTGCATATTGCGTCGAATATCTAACTTGCGTTTCGCGCCGAATATCGCGATCGAACACGTTCACAACACGCGCTCACGATCCTACACGCGTACACACGTACACTGTATTACATACAACCAATAAACACATCTCTTTTAGTAGCGTACACACGCTCTCGCTCTTTTGAAAAACCTACCGAACCCGGATTTCCGATTCCCGCTATCCGACGACAAATAACGCGAAAATCACACGTGACAAGGTCATTCTCACTGCTGTTATATTGACTATAAGTATGTAAATCATGGTTTTTACCTATTGAAATAATATTCCCCCATTATCCAATGATACAATATATTAAAAGATTAATACATAATTTAATCAATTTTAATAAAAAACTAAATTACATAAAGCATTAAATGATGTTGATATAATTGCACTTCAAGATATTGTAATTAAGGCTCAACAAAAAGCAAAAACTTTTGCACAGGTGATTGCACGGAAATTAATTTAAATGAGGATGAAATTAGCTTTTAAAGCATTTACGAAACGATGTTCCAAAATATGTCTGTATTTCTTGTATAAAATATTGTTTCAAAAAAGATATCATGATAAAAATTGATAAGAAAAATCATAAAACAGTGTGGAATAATGTTATTAATGATGTAGGATTAGAAATGAAAAAAATTGTATTATTTGTAAATTTTGTGATCAATATTTCAAAAAGAACAAACTGCCACCAACATGTAGAACCAATAAACTTGAAATTCTACCAGTACCAAAAGAAATAACAACATTAAATGAATAAGAACGAATTCTTATACAACGAGCGAAAGCATTCCAAACTGTGCAAAGAGCGCATACGATAATGAATAAAAATCTATCGCATAAGAAATGATTTCAAAAGTGAAAGGCAGAACATTTCATTTGCCGCTGCCGTTAAACGAAACCTTAAAAAAAATTTGTCCTTCGACTGAACCTATTAATCTAAATCATGAATTACATATATTAGTTCGTGGTATTCCAACTAAAGCAAATATAATTTGGGAGAAATTAGTCGATGTAAAAAAAGTATGGACTGTCTTAATATGGTTAAAACAAAATAATCCTATATATTCAGATATTATACTACCAATATCTCCTGAAAATTTGTTCCATTCTGAATTACAAAATATAGAGTTTCAAGAGCATGATTTTTTAGAACTTTATAGACAAAAATTAAGAGAAAGATAACAAAGAAAATGTAGAATTTTATGACAAAAATTTAGAGACAGATAACGAAGAAAATGAAAAAAATAACACTTCTAAGGAAAAATACAAGGCAATATTGACTCAAATGTGGCAAACAGATCGATATTATGAACAATTTACAATATATCCTATCTATGAAAAAAGAATAAATGAATCTGCAACTATGCTTTATCAAATGGTAAAAATTCAAGATGTTCCATTGGATAATCGCACTAAAGATTTGGATATAAAATATTTCTCTGATTTATATCCATATGGTGTGAATGAACAGCATGAAACTAGAAGTGTCCGAGTGGCACCCGTTTGGCCACGTTAATATTGACCACCGTCCCGATTGACCAGCGTCCCGATTGACCACGGTCCCGATTGACCATCGTCCCGATTGACCACGTCCCGATTGATTACCGTCCCGATTGACCACCGTCCCGATTGACCACGGTCCCGATTGACCACGTCCCGATTGACCACCGTCCCCTCGATTGACCACCGTCCCGATTGACCACGTCCCGATTGACCACCGTCCCCTCGATTGACCACCGTCCCGATTGATCACGGTCTCGATTGACCACGGTCCCGATTGACCACCGTCCCGATTGACCACCGTCCCGATTGACCACGGTCCCGATTGACCACAAAAAAAAATTAAAAAATTATATTAATATAACTAGTTATAAATATAATAATAAAAAAATAATTTAAAAAATAATTTAAAAAATAATTTAAATATTCACATAAGGTACGATTGAGTTGCCCACAGTTTTATAAACCTATGTGAAATCCCAGTTTGCGTTGCAAAATACACGCACAGCTGTACACCCCCCGCCCCCACTCTGTTGCAAACCCATGTGAAATTCGGGACGGTGTCCGTATAACTGATTTTGAATATATTAAAATGAGACTTATGTCACAACACTCGCAATTTAAATTAAACATACAATATCTTTTCTATTTATTACATGATAATAATATGCGACAATTAAATAGTGGAATATTTCATAAAATGAATATTACCAATCCTCGTGAAAGGTACACAGCTGCTTCTTATTTGGAGCAATTATCTAATCAGCAGCTTGAATCTTATAGTTAAATATTATAGTTTCCAAGTTACGGAATACAGAACAATATTGGAGAATACCTAGAAGTAATTTGCACTGTATGATATGTAATTATGGATCTGCTACTTGGTTTCTTACTCTCAGTGAGTGGTTATGGACAGATTTGATAGAATATCTTCGAGATGAATGAACCAACTGCCAATCAAAAATCTGCAAACGAACTTATTGCTTTCGATCTTGTATCAACTTCGAGATTCGTGAATAATAAATTTAAAGCTATGCTTGATTTTATTTGTTGACCTGATAATCCAATCGGAGAAGTCACTCATTATTTTTGGCGTCGTGAATATCAAGGTAGAGGTATGCAACATTTTCATTTATTAATTTAGATAAAAGATGCCCCGATAATTGGCACATCATTTAATAAGGATATTGCATCTTTTATCTTAAAATATGCCACTTGTAGAATGTCAAATAAAGAGTTATCACCTGAATTATATCGACGTGTAAATACACATCAACGACATAAACATAATAATTACTGCTTGCGTAGCAAAAAAAGTAAAATAAGTTTTTCGAAAGTATGCAGATTTGGTTTTTCACGACCCATAACAGACATTAGACTTTGAAACTTAGAGATGTTGCTGTTTCAATAGTGGATAGAAGAAAGTTGAAAACAAAAAGCAGACTATACGATTTGCCACGATCTAAAAAGGAAATTAATATTAATGATTATAATCCAGCTATTCTTACTGCTTGGAAAGGAAACATGGATATTCAATTTGTAGGTGAAGAATCTATCATTATTGACTTGGTATGCTACGAAATATGTTTCTAAAGCAGAGAAGAGCAATAACGCCGAAAATACATTTGAAAAGATAAATTCAACAAAATCATTAAGAAATTATCTTTGGAATATTGGAATGCGTATGTTTTATAGTAATTATAGGGAATGTGGAGCTCTTGAAGCTGCTGATTCTTTGTTAGGAATACCATTATATGGTACTGACAAGGAAACGACTATAAGATAGTTAGATGTAAATATGATTAGGAGTAGAAAACTTAAATCTTGCAAAGAGATTGAAATATTAGATTCTGAATCTGTGGATATTTTTTATCCTTCTTTAATTGATACATATTATCCAAGCAGACCTAAAGAATTAGAATCTACTAATTTATATGATTATGCAAAATGGTATGATATTGTGAAAACTAAACCAATCTCTAAGACATTAGAGTATTACGTGCTTGATGAATCTTTATATTTAAAAAAACGTAAACGTAGATATCTTATCAATCATTACAAATGCAAAGTGCACACTCAGCCAGAGCGTTACTATTTCTCATTATTATTATTATTTCCTTGGAGAGATATTACTGAATTAAAAAATGAATGTGATAGTTATGCAGAAGCATTTTCTTTAATACAATTTAAATTGAAAGATGCTCTTCAGTATCACGAAAGAATAACTGACATTCAAAATATGGATAATATTCAAGAATTAATTGAGAAAAAAATTCAGAAATTACAAAAGATGAAGATAAAAACGACTGCTTTGATAATGGTGCATTAGAATGTGTTCCTATCGAAGTTGAAGGAGCTATGAAAGACTTTAAAGATACTGGCAATAAAGTTGATGAAGTTAACGTCGATGAAATGGTGACGCAATTAAATACTGATCAAAAACGAATCTTTGATAGAATTACTGCTGGCATATCTGATGAAAATAATGAAATTCTTAGACTTTATGTAAGCGATGAGGGTGGTACTGGAAAGAGTTTTTTGATAAAAACTATTAGATTCTGGATCAAAAAGTATATAGGAAAAGATACAGCAGTAACTGCACCAACTGGTATAGCAGCTTTTAATATTGATGGACTTACTATTCACAGATTATTTCAGTTACCAGTAGAACATGGCCATACTGCCAAATATAAACAACTTTCTGATAGTGCTTAAAATTATACGAGACGAATTTAAGAATGTTGTTTTAATAATTATCGATGAAGTTTCAATGATTTCAAATATCACTTTAATGTATATACATCTTCGATTAACAGAAATATTTAATCGATTGTGATAATGGATGGTTCGGCAAAAAACATACTTCTTTCTGGAGATTTATTACAACTTCCTCCTATGCATGAGGATCCGCCTTTTATTGAATTATCTAAATTAAAAATTGAAAAGTATATTGGTGCAATGGGATCTGTAAATTTATGGACTTTATTTAGCTATGATGACTTTATTTAGCTATGAATTACAAATTAATGTGCGACAACAAGGTGATAATTCTTATCGAGATATATTAACGAGAATTCGTGTTGGAACAGAAACAGATACAGATGTAACTATTTTAGAAAATAGGAAAATAAATTTTAAAGAAACTAATTGTGATGAACAATTACAAGAATTATGTGATTATTTGCAAAGCTTACCAATAGATACAGTTTGTTTAATGCCAACTTGTGCATTATATGATGTTTTGAATACTGCAATGTTAAATCGTATTTCTTCGAATGAAATAGAACTTGAAATAGAACTGTTGCTCAAGATCTAGCAGAATGCGTCATCATATTTAAAGAAAAAAGTTATGAAGATATTAAGTAAAGATGATGATGATAGTTCCCGAACAGCTGGATTAGCAAGAATTATAACTATAAAATTACGTGCACGTATAATGGTTAGAAGAAATATCGATGTTAGTTTAGGTCTTGTAAATGGTACAATTGGTACAATTACATCAATTATGCATAGTGCAATAGACAATGAAGTAGAAAAAATAAAAATAGTGTCATCAGAATAGAACATATTATAGAACGCATAAGCGTTAAGTTTGAAGTAATGGATAGAGTGTTTGTTATAAGAAAACAATTTTCTATATGTTTAAGTTATGGTATGACTATTCATAAAAATCAAGGCCTGAGTTTAAAACATGTTGTTGTAGAGGCTGGAAATTCTGTATTTAGTTGTGGACAAATATATTACAAATGTAAAAAAAATACGCCAAGTACATAAAAAATATTCCACCTTGTATGCAACAAAACGTTTAATAAAAAAATACCCTTATAATAAATAATTTATAAAAATTTTCCCTCAAAATATATATATTATTTTCCTAAAAAAAATCAAAATTAAATATGAAATCAATGATTAATTATCCAAGTACATTGAAGTAATTGATAGGGATTTCTAATTTGAAATATTTGTCACAAATTCAATCTTGCATTTATATATTAGATTCTCGACAAAATAAAAATGAAATTCAAAATAAGTTCCAAATAAATTTAGAACTAAAAAAATTAAGACCAAAATAACTTACAAAAATTTGGCGTGCTCGGGTCACATTATAATACATATAATTTTACAAAGTTTGCGAATTATATACCTGTAATTAATTTCAATTATAGAAATATGTGAATTATAATACGACCCGGAGCATGCCAAGTTTTTGTAAGTTGTTTTGGTCTTAATTTTTTTAGTTCCAAATTTACTTGGAACTTATTTTGAAATTCATTTTTATTTTGTCGAGACTCTAATATATAAATGCAAGATTGAATTTGTGACAAATATTTCAAATTAAATCCTTATCAATTGCTTCAATGTACTTGGCTAATTAATCATTTATTTCATATTTAGTTTTGATTTTTTTTAGGAAAATTATATATATTTTTTGAGAGAAAATTTTTATAAATTATTTATTATAAGGGTATTTTTTTATTAAACGTTTTATTGCATACAAAGTGGAATGTTTTTTATGTACTTGGCGTATTTTCTTTTACCTTTGTAAAGTTTTTTTTGGAAGGATTTCACATCTTTTTGTAAAATTTATATTTTCTGCAAAAAATATATATGCATTTTTAGCCCTTCTGGGCCAACTACACTTTTGTACTGCTAAATCATTTATTAATTGCTATCCGGTATATTACTATATACTATACGTCAAAATTATTGATTTAATTAAGTTTTTATCATTAGATATTCACTATTATAGATTTCATTATTATTGCATTATTATTTATTATAAAGTAAAATTTTGTTTCACGTATGAAGAATCAAAGAAAATTTTAGAAATTCAGATTTAATTAAAATAAAACATGCTCCAATTCTGTCATTGTATTAGATTTCTATCTTAAACAAAATGAAATTTAAAGTAAAATTTAGCCATTACTAGGTTTAAAGAGAAAAAAAAGAAGTTAAAAATTCGGAAACTTAAACAGATATATATATATATATATTGTGACGTTGCTGTCACGACGGACGTCCACCCGCCAAAAAGACCGTGGGGCGCGAGCCGAGCGGCCGCGCCGGTCGAGAAATCGAGAGCCCCGCCGGGGATTTTCAGAGAGGCGAGCGCGTTCGTTTATAAACAAAAGCATTGTTACTAATCCTATTTGTCGAAATTATATTGTTTCGGAGGCCATAAATCTTCAACGAAGATTTACTTGGAAGTCTACAAGAAAAGCAACCTTGCCGAATCATCACCGATCAAAACATCGGCCGTAGAAAACAAGGGTCGGCGATACTCGATCAGCCTCGCACAATTTCGGTCCATCGGCCCAGCATCCCAGGGCCGGCCAGCCATGACGGGCGCCGAAAGCACCCCGCGAAGGTGCGAAACCTCCTCGGAAAAATCCGGACAATCGCTGCCCTCCACTGGAGAGGGACGAAGGCAGCAAAGATCGGCCCTGACGGGAGAATTCCAGAGCACCTGGCGCTGAAAAACGCAAAGGAGCAGCGGACCGTCGGAGGCGCGGGACCGCGGGCGCACGATGCGCCCTTGCGCCACGCTCGAAAATCCGAGCGCGCGAGAACGGGTCAAGCACCCTTCTCGATGGGGTGCGGAGCGAATAGTTAAGGATAAATACGGCGATTCCGAGAGAATGAGAAGACTTGTTCTACGAAATTTTCGGCGAAAAGTTAAGAGAGATTATCGCGGACGCTCGGCACGGGAAAGACGAATTGGCGGAAGCAACGAGTGAAGAATTCAACGGTGAGGTCACCCGGCTATCTTCGTGTCTAATTACGAAAATTTGTACGCCGTCCACTGATACGGCTCGCGGGTGGACCCCTCTGGCCGGTCGCGATTAGTGTTTCGTTTGCGTAAATTTCGCGGTGGTGAAAAGAAGTCGAGTGCGACCGTAGTCAAGGGGCGACAGTGATCCGTCGATCGGTCTCACCCGATATACTCGTTCGCCTCTCCGTTATCCGTGTGACGCGCGTTAGTGTAGAATTTTTAACTCGAGGCTATCGCCGGTCGGAGTGGAGCGACTCCGACCGATTGTAAGTGCTGTCGACCGCCACCCCAGGGGAAAAGTTCCGCGACAGCTTGAGCGGCAAATTGGTGAGTACCTTGGAAATTGTGACAGCGGACCGGAAGTTGCGCGACCAAAGTGGGCCTCGATTCTCGACCATCTCTCTCTACGTGCGTTCTTTTTTTTTTGCGACTCGCAGTCCGCTGACCGCGGACGTGCGAACAATCGGCTGTCGGAGGCGTAAGCTATCGACACCCGCCGTGCCGTGTGTGCACCGGCGGGAACGCCTTATCGTTGCGATACGCGAATTCCGCGTTCTGATCGACTAGATATTACCGTTCTTTCAGTAGGTTACATCGTCTTGGCGTTACTTCTGTTACTGCAATTAAATAATATAAAGTATTAAGTGTTCATTTCCGTTTTCGATAATTCTAAGATCTCGTATTTCTGTCTGTTTTTCGTACTCGAAATAGCGCGCCTCGTTCGATTCTCCGAAATCATAAGCGCTCGCGCGCTTCTTTCCCTTCTCCGTAATTGCAAGAGCTCGCGCACTTCTTTCGGTTCTCAGTAATTGTAATGTTCGGTGCTTCTCGCTATTCTCCGTAATAATAGAGTTTCGCGCGTTCGAGTCTGTTTACCGTAATTATAAAGTCTTGCTTTGACTCTGTTTACCGTTATTATAAAGTCTTAGCTTTCTTTTCGGTTAGTTATCTCAAGCGAACATTTGCTGTGTCACGTCTCATTATTCATGTTATTTTTGATTGGATTTTATATTTCATTTGCTTGTCTTTAATCGAAGTATTGTGAACCTCGTTTCAATCTGATTTGTCATTCGATTTGGCTTTTATATTTTTCTCTCATTTATTATTTTTCTATTAATAAATCTGTTATATTGCCTTGTTAAATTCGCGTAATTTATTTGAATGTTAGTCCCCTGTAGTCGTCGATATCCGTTTCTGTGTCTCTCGCACATCGAATTAATGAAATCACCGTATAATTAATTGGCTCGCTCTCAGAACCCCTCCCCTCTACCGTTAGGCGAGCTAGTCAGCCCGTGGCGAAGCAGGCTATCATCTTTCGCGCTGTTTAAAAATTTCGTGGAAAACTGATGCGTGAAAGACCGCATCTGGCGCTCAACCTATCGAGATATCGAACTGCCTCCGCCCCGCCGCGACCCGCGCGAGCACCCTTCATCCCTGTTCCTCCGAGCGCGGAAATCTTATATTCATCCTGTGTTTGACGGCGTTCTATCCGATTAAAATTAGAATAAAGAAGGAGAAAAACGTCGCAATATATATATATATATATATATATATATATGTTCGCGAGCGGATCCGGCAAGAGATTGCGCGAACGTTGAAGGATAGGCCAGTGCAGTGAAACTCGTGATATTCACACAAAACAATAGTTTATTAGAGTTCAACGATGACCGTGACAAGTGTACAGAGCAACGAACGGTGCGACAAGCGAAGCGGTTAAACTCGCGGGAGATCGCGAGCGGCGTGACAGATCGAGCGTGCGGGAAATCAAAGTCCGAGAAGAATTGCGGTTGTCGTATAATATTTGCGGTTTGACTGAGCGATAAGATTAAGCGGTATAGTAAGCGAAAAGTGCGAGACTTTTTTGGAGTCTACGCGCGGAGCTACTTATATCGCGAGCGGGATTTTGGGCCCGCTGGAACGTGGCCCAATTAATTTGTAAATTGGCGGTGACCTCAGGGAGCCGCACGTTATTGGCCGCCGATGAGGTCAGGGGCCAAAGTTTTTACAGTTGCCATGCGCACGCTCCTATTCGATCAGCTGATTGGCGTGCAGCTGATCGTGACGTGCGGGCGCGCATGCCCGTGTGTTGCTTTAGTTTTGACGGCGGTTGGCGATGTTATTGTCAATCGCTTAATTTCAAGCGTTTTTATGCGGTGCAAAAACGAGCGGTGACTCAAACGTTCGAGTTTTGTTTACCGAACGAAGGCTCGAGAAAGTTCTCGATGCCCGTTAGATTTGAAATACGGATTTTAGCAACGCGAAATTTTACATTGAGATAATCGATTACGCATTTCGAACATCCAGCCCGCCTCGTCAGCGCGTGACGAAATTCGCGAGTAGGAACGGGGACGGGCAGATGTCGCAAGCGGCAATTGGCGGTATCTGGATCGCGATCGATGAATGGAATGTGTGACGCAATACGATAACACGTGTTGTTCAGTTGATTTCTATCTTTCGCGAGACTAAGAGTTGCGGTAGTGAAATACGGTGATATTTACAGTGAAATAATGAAAAGTAGTGCGATGTGAAGTGCAATGATTAATAGGGATCAATTGTGCATCGCTCGGGGATGCACAATGTACAGTGAGTGGGTAACTAGGGATGCGAATGAGGAAATCGCGGCGAGAACGCGAGATGGGCGACGGACAGCTGTAATGAAAAATATATACACGATATATACAATATGTACAATATAGTGAGGCGCGCAAGACTCTACGCATCGCGGGGAGAATAGTGCCCGAGCATTATTCGCCTACGGACGCGCGAGCCTCCTTGACTCCCGGTAAAAGGACGAGTTTTACGACTGGCCGAACGAGATCCGAGGTGGAGGTGCGGACAGTCACAACGCGGACCGTGCCATCGCTTCCTGGATGCAGCGCGAGTATTCGCGAGGGGCCATCGGGAAGGCAGGGTGATCTCCGAGCGGATGAGGCACAATGCTCCGACCTCCGGAGCGGGCTCGGATTTGAGCCATTTTGATCGAGGTGCCAAGGCGTGGACATACTCCTGAGACCATCGCTGCCAGAAGTGGTCACGCATTCGTTGCAGCAGCTGCCACCGGGATAGGGCGTTCGGACGCCGTTCGGCTAGTGAAGGCTCTGGGACCGCCAGTAGAGGGGCGCCTATTAGGAGATGCCCAGGAGTCAATGCGGTGATGTCGTCGGGGTCATCTGAGAAAGCCTGCAATGGACGAGAATTTAAACATGCTTCGATTTGTGAAAGAAGAGTACTCATCTCCTCGAAGGTGAGCGTAGTCTCTCCTATCACCCGTCGCAGGTGGTGTTTCATGGATTTCACCGCCGTTTCCCAGAGGCCTCCGAAGTGCGGCGCGGCGGGAGGATTGAAGCGCCAGGATATCCCTTCCTTGGCGACTTCCCGAGAGATGCGACGGCCGTCGGAAGACGACGCGCGGAAGAATTCTCGGAGTTGGTTGTCCGCCCCGATGAAGTTAGTTCCGCAGTCCGAGTACATTTCCTCGCACAGTCCGCGACGGGAAACGAACCTGCGGAATGCGGCGAGGAAGGCGTCAGAGGAGTAGTCAGATACTACCTCAAGATGAATGGCTCTGGAACAGAGGCAGACGAACACGGCTATGAACGCCTTGTGAGCCCGATGTCCTCGCCCCTTGGAAGTGCGGAGGAATATCGGGCCAGCGTAATCGACTCCTGTCCTCAGGAAAGGGCGTGCTGGAGTAACTCGCCCCCGAGGGAGGTCGGCCATGAGGGGCCGTGGGGTGTGGGCTCGCCAGCGGGTGCATGTCACGCACCGGTGCAGTGTCCGCTTGATTACGGCTCGACCTTGCGGCACCCAGAAGCGGAGGCGAAGGAGCCCCAAAGTGAGCTGAGTGCCTCCATGAAGCGTCCGGCGGTGGCAAGACTCTATCACTAGCTTGGTGAGCCATGAAGTGGGCGGCGCTATCATAGGATGTCGTTCATCGTAAGTGAGTATTGCGTGTTTCAGGCGGCCGCCGACGCGCAGGATCCCGTCGTCGTCGATGAATGGATGCAGCCTGGCCAGGTGGCTACCGCGAGGCACTGGGCGAGACTCTCGCACGGCGGCTAGTTCAACGGCGTAGTGGATCCCTTGGACGATTCTCAGCCAGCGAATGAGGGAGGCGTCGAGCTCGTCCGAGAGCAGTGCGACGCTGGGAGGATGACGAGCGGTCCGGCGCCAACGAAGACACCAAGCAGAGACACGTAAGAGCCTATGCAGTGTCGAGAACTGTAGGAGTATTTCAGGCTCCGGTCTGACCTTGCTGATGGCCGTTAATACCGTGGTTTTTGTTTCAGGAACGCTGACCATTGATGCCTCGTCGCTGGCTGGCCATAGTGACGAGTCGCCGAGAAGCCAGCCGGGGCCCTCCCACCATAAGGGGTGGTTCAGCAGATCCCTCTGGAAGCACAATCGGCAGGATTCTCTTGACCCGGGACGTGTCGCCACTGCGCTTCGGGGAGCCGGTCCTGGATCAGCGACACTCTATTGGCCACGTAGGTTTTCCACCGCGAAGCATGACCCTTGATCCAGTGGAGGACAACCTTGGAGTCGGACCAGAGATATACTGGCGCCGACACCTCCAGTGATGACCGGAGGTGGTGCACGAGATTGGTCAGCAAGGAGGCAGCGCAGAGTTCCAGCCGTGGGAGCGTCACGGGCTTAATCGGCGCGACCTTGCTTTTCGCGGCCAGTAAGTAGATGGACGTTTCTTCCGTACTGGACACGCGAAGGTAGACGACGGCCGCGTATCCACGCTCAGACGCGTCGGCGAAGCCGTGGATCTCGACCGTCGGATCCTGTTGAATGACACCCAGCCAGCGCCTTATTCGGAGGCGCTCCAGCAAATGGAGCTCGGAGAGGAGGCGCTGCCAAGACTGAGCGTCCTCCGCTGGGAGCGGAGAGTCCCAGTCCAGCCTTTTCAACCATGCTGACTGGATTAAGATCTTGGCGCGGATGATCACAGGAGCGAGCCATCCCAAGGGGTCGAATAGCCGTGCCGTTTCCGCCAGGACTCGCCTCTTAGTGAATTCGCCAGTGCTTCGAGGCTGGATGGCGAAGGAGAAGTCGTCGCTGGCTGGATGCCAACGCAGGCCTAAGGTGGAGTGTACCTCGCTCTCCCAGGAATGGTGTGCCTGTTTGAGTCGATGATCGGGAGGAACACCCTCAAGGATGGCCTCGCTATTGGCGGCCCATTTCCGCAGCGGAAACCCGCCCGCCGTGCAGAGCTCTCGGAGCTCCGTCTGCAGGGCGACCGCGTGCTGCAAGGTGTCCGACCCGGTGATCACGTCGTCCATGTAGCAGTCATGGCGCAGAGCGGTTGCTCCCTTTGGGGCTCGTGCCTCTTCGTCGGCCGCCAATTGGTGGAGAGTGCGGACAGCGAGGAACGGAGCACAGGCGAGCCCGTAGGTCACGGTGTTCAGCTCGTACTCTTGGATCTTGCCGGAAGCCTTTGGACGCCAGAGTATCCGCTGGAAGCGACGATCTTCAGGGTGGACGAGTATCTGCCGGAACATCTTCTCGATGTCGGTGACGAACACGAAGCGGTGCCGGCGCCAGCGAAGGAGGACATCAGCTAGTGCCGGCAGTAAGTTGGCGCCGATCAGCAGATGTTGGTTGAGGGAGTCCCCCGAGGCGATACGTTGCGACCCGTTGAAGACGACGCGGAGCTTGCTGCAGGAGTTGGACTGGCGGAGGACTCCGTGGTGAGGTAGGTAGCATCCTGCGGTACCGACCGTATTCACAGGACTCATGTGTTTCAGGTCCTCGTACTCCTGCATAAACTCCCGATACCGGATGCCGAACGCAGGATCTCTCTTGCTCCGGAGGTCCATCGCTGACAAGAGGCTTTCAGCCGGTTTACGGGTTCCACCAAGCGACGTTGGCGGGGAAGAAAACGGAAGTCGTACTACGTATCTTCCGGACGCAGTTCGCTGGTGAGTACTTATGAAGAGGGTCTCGCACTCTTGATCCTCTGGTATAAGGGCAACAGAGGAGGGGAGTTCCCTTTCCTGTTCCCAAAAGCTGTGCACAAACTGATTGAGCTCTTGGTCGACAGTGCACTGCAAGGAGTTACGGAGTCCTTGGAAGGGTGCTGCGCTGGATCCCCCTGACAGGATCCATCCCAGGGCTGTTTTCTGGGCGACGGGATCTTGAGGACCACCCTTGCGAAGGCCGACCTCTAGGATGGTTGAGCAGACTTCCGCGCCCAACAATAGTTCTACCGGATCGAACTCCTGATACCTGGGGTCGGCGAGCTCAAGACCATGAACGTGAGGCCAGGAGGGGAGGTTCTTCACCGAAGAACCCTGATAGGCCGACAGGCGCGGTAACACGAAGGCGACGGCCTTGAGTTTGGCCCCGGTGATCATCAAGGAGAGACTGAGTGCTACTCTCTCGCGGGTTGACCCGGATCGCGATTCGCCGATGCCGATTATGGACACTGAGGAGCGGGAGCGGGAAAGTCTCAGCCGTTGGACCAGTGCTTCGGAGATGATCGACACCTCGGATACTTGATCGAGCATCGCTCGGACCGGATGAAGACCCCCGGCGCGGTCAGTGAGGTACACGCGAGCTGTCGCGAGGAGGATCGCCTTACGCTCAGACGAGGAGTGCATCGCAGACAGGGCGTTCACCTCGTTGGAGGAGGGCGAAGTGTACGCGTCGTGCAGCGTAGTGTGGTGCTTGCTCTTGCACGTCAGACAGGTCTTCACAGACTGGCACTTGGAGATCATGTGGTTCCCGAGACAGTTGTAGCACAGTCTACCTTGCTCTACAAAGGACTTTCGGTCTATCGCGGACTTCGCCTTGAAGTCGTTACACTGCATGAGGGTGTGCTTCCCCTGGCACAGTGCGCACTTCAAGTAGTCGGATCCGGTCTTCGTGTGGTGAGCTTTCGCGGTTCGAGACGCGCCATCGGAGTTTGGTTGCGATACTCGCGGCCTAGCGGCGTTTAGCGTGAGAATGCGCTTAGCGATGAAGTTGACGAGAGCAGCGTGGTCTGGCGGATCAGTGGAGTCGCAGGTCGAGGACTCCCATTCCATCCGTGTACGCGAATCGAACAATTCGACGGTGAGGAAATTGAGGAGATCCATACCGTGGGAGTTGATGGGTCTCCCTATACTCTCCTGCGCGTTCACCGCGGTCGTTGTGAATGCGACCGAGTTCTCCCGCTGACTCGCACTTCATTTTGGGAACGGAGGTGAACGCGGCGAAATTAGAACGGATAAGCTCCCTCTTGTTCTCGAAGTGCTTGCACAAAATCGTCCAAGCGCGATGGTAATTATCACCGGTCACCGTTAATGATTTTATCAATTTTTCAGCGACTCCCTTGACACAAGACCGGAGGTAGTGAAATCGCTCGATGTCGGAGACTGACGCATTCGCCCCGATGACTGATTGGAAGAGGTCGCGGAATGACGGCCATTCTTCGTAAGATCCCGCAAACGTCGGAAGCTTGATGCGCGGCAACGAGGTTTTAGGAGCCCGGTCGTGGTCCGACTCGCCTCTGAGCGCGGCGGGCGTCTCGCCCTCAAGCTTCTCAGTGTAGCTGGTCAGCGTGCTACGTTGTGTCACGTAAGTATTCTCCGCGACTTCAATAAAATCAGATACAGCGTACTCACTCTCCTGATACTTGTCCTTCAGCGCCGCACGAATGAGCTCATGCTGGGTCTCCATTTTTTGCCAGAGATTGTCCAGGATGCCGAGGCGAGCTTGGATGGCGTCGCGGGTGATGTTGCTCACGCCCATCTTCCTCAGATTGTCCACGGCGCGGGAGATCCGACCATGAATGTCGTGCTGCGCTTCCAGCAGCACCTTCACTTCAGCACTCATGTCTAATATTCCTTTGTCTTTTCAGAGGTCACTTCACTCCACAAACTGCACGAGGGGATCACTCACGAAACAGCGGACGTGGATGATGGTAATATCCGGCTCGAAGGACCAGAAATGTTCGCGAGCGGATCCGGCAAGAGATTGCGCGAACGTTGAAGGATAGGCCAGTGCAGTGAAACTCGTGATATTCACACAAAACAATAGTTTATTAGAGTTCAACGATGACCGTGACAAGTGTACAGAGCAACGAGCGGTGCGACAAGCGAAGCGGTTAAACTCGCGGGAGATCGCGAGCGGCGTGACAGATCGAGCGTGCGGGAAATCAAAGTCCGAGAAGAATAGCGGTTGTCGTATAATATTTGCGGTTTGACTGAGCGGTAAGATTAAGCGGTATAGTAAGCGAAAAGTGCGAGACTTTTTTGGAGTCTACGCGCGGAGCTACTTATATCGCGAGCGGGATTTTGGGCCCGCTGGGACGTGGCCTAATTAATTTGTAAATTGGCGGTGACCTCAGGGGGCCGCACGTTATTGGCCGCCGATGAGGTCAGGGGCCAAAGTTTTTACAGTTGCCATGCGCACGCTCCTATTCGATCAGCTGATTGGCGTGCAGCTGATCGTGACGTGCGGGCGCGCATGCCCGTATGTTGCTTTAGTTTTGACGGCGGTTGGCGATGTTATTGTCAATCGCTTAATTTCAAGCGTTTTTATGCAGTGCAAAAACGAGCGGTGACTCGAACGTTCGAGTTTTGTTTACCGAACGAAGGCTCGAGAAAGTTCTCGATGCCCGTTAGATTTGAAATACGGATTTTAGCAACGCGAAATTTTACATTGAGATAATCGATTACGCATTTCGAACAAAATATAAAATATGTAATGAGTAAATAATAAAATATAATCGTCATAAAAATTTAACAACAAGTTTGTTGCGTATCGTAATATATATTATTTTATAAGGCAGCATCAACATATATAGTACATCCTCCCAAAACTTCAAATATATTTCCAATTTTACAAATATGATGTTACTGGCCGATCGTGATGGCCCGAAATCTCGGTAGCTCACGCAAACGGTGTCGGTAGAGGCGTGGAGTTCGCGGAGAGCGGGGGAGAGGAGGTCGAGAACACTGAGACAAAACTAATAGTAATCATAAAAATTCGTAACATATATTTCGTCAAGAAAAGAAAATCGAATAAAATAAAAAATGTATTTAATCATATGGTTGCCATTCCGACATAATTTCACGCGCACAACCAGTCGCAATTCGGTGAAATTTGTTTTATTTACGGCGTCTTATATTATGGCGGCGTCCCGTGAGCGAGATAAGGACAGCGCTATCGATGCGAACGGCCGCGATCAAGAGCGAGCGAGACAGAGCATGGATCACGCGGTCGATGCGTGTCTATTGTGAAAAGCCGGGAAAGACAAATAGATTATTAGCCGACGGGTTAATGAAGGTGCGGCAATTAATCGCACCCGCGATACTGTTCTCGCCCGCCCGAGATTTACCCGATAGCAATTGATACTTCGCGAGTCTCGCGCGATAGAATGCGGCAGGGCGTATGGCGCAATACAACGACGTTACGTTAATACGACGAGTTTCGGTCGAAATATAAAGATTTTCCGACAAACGACAGCCGAAACGCACAGATTATGCTAATAACGACGAAATAAGCTCACAACGACGATAGATTTCACGAAAACGCGGACAATTTACAATATACGACAACGCGAAATATGACACGGTGACTGGAGGCATTTCCCGGGGAAGCAGCGGTCCTGCAACAAAAGCTCGAATGAATTGCCCTCTATTATTCGCGTGTTTCCTAAAATCGCGAAAGAACGGAGACGTTAATGGCATATGGGCCACGTGCGACAAACGCGAATAATCGACATTATCTGATACGTAAAATCGAGGGCCCGACACAATTCACCCGAGCGGCAGCGAAATTGTTGGCCTTATAGAAATATCGTTCGTCTCACCAGAATGGTCCTCGAAGATCGTCAACAGAAAAAGCTCTCGGTATTCTCAACGGAATCTGCGTCCTTTTGTGTCGCTAGTCCGCCGAACAGTGAGGTGCGTGAGGTCCGCGGGAGACACGTCGGCGATCGTTTCCCCCGATTTTCCTCGCCGAATCTAATTGGCGCAAGGCCGTGTCGCGCCCTTCACGGGCCGATTTTTATCACGGCCGTAATTCTGCTGTATGGGTAATAACATGTATGGGCCCGGAAATTCTCGGCCGCAAAGAGAAATACTCTCGGTAGCAAACGCCCCTTGCCCCGCCTGACTTCCTCGGGGTTCGGGAAATCCTCCGGTGATCTCCAGGGTGATTCTCGTTATACTCCCGGCCCCGAGTGTAGGGCTGGTTCCGGTCGGGGTCCTCGCGACGCCGCTCCGAATTGAGGTCTCCCACGGGGATGTTGCCATGTGGAGTGCGCATCCTCTCTAAGTTTCTTTGAGCCTCCTCTTCCGAGCTGCGGTAATTAAAAGAAATAAATCAGGGGGGCCGGCATGTGTTCGCAGCAGCGAACAAATTTGAATTAAGATGAATTAACAATATTGATTCACCTGATGTGCTCCATTTTAGTCGGCAGAACCCCCGTCCTCACTGCATCTCCTCACATCCTGTCCGCCTGTCCTCCTCCCGACGACCGGTTGAGACGAAACGATATCCAAATCCGCTGAAAAGGCCAACACGAAACGCAAATGCAAAACGAGCGCGCAAAGACGCGTACACAAAAAGAAAATGCCTGAGAGAGAAATCGCAAAAGAGGACCGCTCCTCCGTCATAGCGGAAGGATGCAGGTTCCGAATAAGGCTCTCTCGGTCGGGCACTTTACCCCTGTAACGAACCACGCACAGGCGTCACGTCATAACTCCCCCTTCTCTGGGGAGGACCGAGGAGATCTTGGCTGTGACGAACGTCGACAGCCACCAACTTCGCCTAAGTACTCTACCTTATACTCTGGGTCAGCCTTCCAGACGACAAGCCGCGTATGCGGCATCCAGGGTTGCTCCTCTCTCGGGTCGGCCTTGGACAGTCACTGCTCATGATACAACGACGAATAACGGACCGCAATTACGAGTACACTAAATGATAGTCGGCGCACGCTCGCAAGTAACTCGCAGAGGGAAGGGGTGAGAGGGTCGGGTACACTAACTCCGAAGTAAATTACAAAGATAATTTATTTAAAAAAAAACGACGCCTCTCGTTGCTCCAAGGTCCTCCGCGACAGCAAGTGCGGGGTCCTCGACCCGACGGGTCTCCCGGCCGGGGCTCGTGGGCTGATCGGTTGCAGTCCGGGTTTCTCCTCACTGCGCGATTAAATCGGCCGACGTGGTGGCTGCTCTCCGGCCTGTACGGACCCAGGTCGCGCCAATTCTCCCCGCAGCGAGGGCAGACCCTCATAGTTACTCCGGACCGCCCGCACCCATAACAGAAGGGGCGGGAGTCCTTGGGATGGGGACATCCTAAGTAGCGGTGGCCGACCGCCTGGCAATTCCAGCAGCGGTCGGCCCCGCGAGCGGTCCCGTGGCGCTCCTCTGTTTGGGAGGCCCGCTCCCTGGTTGCCGGGATCGCCTCCACCGCAACTTCGCGCGAGGACGCCGGGCTCGTCTGCGTCCCTTTATCCCGGTAGCGGCTCCCCAACAGTCGCCGGACTTCCTCCAGGTTGGTCCTGGTCACTGCCTCCGCATCCATCAGGTCCATCGGTAGCTATCTATGAAGGATCAGGAGGGTGATAGTGTGACCGAACCGATGGAGAGAAATCGACAAAGCCCCGAGTTTGATCGGATTACAGCGGTTCAAGACCCTACCTTTATTTTCACGGCCGCGAACTCGTTTCTCCTTCTCACGAGCAAGGAGCGTGGAATCCGTCCTTTTGTCAAATTTCGGGATCCCTGGGTTGAGCACCACTTCGCCCTGGATCGTCGGAACGAGCACCCCTTGGCACTGCGACACTCTCAGACAGAGTCCTTTCGCTAAGCGGTGTGATTTTAACACCATTCTATAGCACAGGTCACACTCGGATCCTCAGAATGAGCACCCCCGAGCACTGCGACACTTGCGGACAACGTCCTTTTGTTACGCGGTGGAAATTTGCATCCTGTTGCGTCACTCGGATACACTACGCAACGGCTGAACAAAACCGTGTCGGCGTAACGCGACCCGGTGTCAAGTTACATGCGCGCACTGCGTCACCGCTAATCGCGATCTATCACTCGCGATACACGCAATTTATTTCGCGCTTTAATTGCGACAATTAATATCGCCGTTGTACCTCGTTTCCTCGAGCTTTCACGCGTCGGAACTACCCCTCGATAAATAAAGACGCTGAGATCTTATTAACTCTCTGTCTTCTTCACAGGTCGCGGACAATGATGTCGACAACTTCCGGAACCTTTTCCTTGGACTGCCGGACATGAAGAGCCACGATCCCAGACAGGAGACTATATTCTAGATTCAGTTCTTTGGCTTGGGAACACAAGGGTGTTTCCGCTTGATACGGAATAAATCACAGAACACTGACTGTTAATATTTTAATATTAAAATATTTATTAGAATAATAATAATAACTAGTATAATTATTATCCTGTTTACAGCGCTCGTGTGTTATCGTCGCACGTAATCTTACTTCGCACGAGATAACAATATTTTACGTCGCTCAACGATATTTAATCTGGCTAGTCGAACTCGCCTAGCTAACTTACTAATTAAAGTAATCGCCTAGCTAACTAATTAAAGTAATCGCCTAGCTAACTTACTAATTAAAGTAACAATTAACTGCACGGCAATCAACGTACGCCTTCTACAAATACGGTTATATAATCGCGACGGACTTTATCTTTCCTCAGCCACGATCCGAACTATCCGAACGCTCGTCGAGGAAAAAATCTCGGACGCTCCCTGCTCTCTGCTTTATAGCCTCCCCACCATTGCCGAGTCGATCTCCCTACTCCGCGGAGGCTCTGCCTATACATACGTGCACTTACAGCTCTCGGTGCACCTTAATATTAAAAATCAAATAAAATCGCGAAATAACATTACAGGTATGCCTTTCGCGTTAAACTAAGTATATAAAAATAATAACATAAAATTCGTAGCTGCACTCGAGCATGTGCACTTCTTGCACTCTGTGCACTCGCTAACTTAAAATCACGCGAATCGATAAAATAACTTAATCTAATCGCTATTCGCGTTAAAATAAATATCTTAAAATAATAACGTAAAATTCGCCAATGCGCTCGAGCATACGCCCTCTCGGTGCACCCGATAACTTAAAATAAGTCTGATCGCGAAAACAAATTAATATCATCGCTTCTCGCGTTAAATCAAACATTTTAAAATAAAATTACAAAATTCGCAACTGCACCTGGACATGTGCACTTCTTGCACCTCGTGCATGCGATAACTTATAATCACGCGAATCGACAAAATAACTTAACATAATTGCTATTCGCGTTAATTAAAATAATCTTAGCGTATAATACGCATGTGCACTTTTGCAGATGCACCTGGTGCACTTTGTGCACTCGACTCTTAAAATTAATCTAATTAGGAAAATAAATTATTATAATCGCTTCTCGCGTCAAAATAAACGATTTAAATGAATAATACACATGTGTCTTTTCTCATGTGCACTTTATGCACTTAGCCTAAAATTATTCTAACTATCATAATATATCTAAAACCGACTTGGGAACACTATTCCCTCTTCGCCGAACAGCAAATATAATCTTTCGAGTTGTGCGCCCTTGGTGTGTACCTTATGCACTGCGGGCACCTCTTAGCATAACTAAACTAAAATATTTTGCAACGCTTTGCAAGTTACTCAAAACTTGTTTGGCGTGCTTCTCTATCGATTCCGCAAGTTTTCAGGAAATGCACTTTTTATGTGCACCTTCTGCACTCTGTGCATTTTCCTGCAAAATCAAATAAAATAACGTAATTCGCGCTAAGATACTATCCCGCGCTCAAACTAAATCAAAATTAATCGAAAATAAAATAATTCTTCTGTAGCACCCAGATACCATCTATAACGGCACTAAGTGCTCTCTCAGAGAAATATGAACTGAAATTTATTATTATAACAAAACAACTTAAATTCGCGTAGCAAAGGATCTAGAGTCGCCGCATACGCGAAAAAATAATAAAATACAAATTCTAACTTCTCCGAGCTAATCGCCCTCCGATATGTGCACATCTATTATAACGCACACATAACAAAAATTAATAAAAATAAAATACAATGCCGGGCTATCTTCCGGTGACTTTGCGAACTGGAAAATGCTTGTTTTATCACGTGCACTTTTTATCTACACTTAAATGCAGTTCGTGCACTTTTTCCGGAATTAACTCTATTCCGTCTCTCGAACGTCTTCACAACGTACCGGACGCTTTTTCCATTTATTCCGCTTAGTTTTACATGCTCGCACCTATCTCAATAAGCTATGTTAACTTATCACTAAGTGCACTATCGCGTGTGTCCATTTATTCTCGCCAGGACGGACCTGGCTGCTAATCCTCGCCGTCACTCGCCACTTGTCTTAAGCGAATAACTGGCATCTGCTTGCCGTCTCGTCCCGTTCTGAAAGAGATCGAGTCGGTCATCATCCTGACCGGTGATCGTGAGTCCGATGATGACGAGAGAGTCCCTGCTGCGGCCGGGTGGGGTAGCTGCCGGTTGCAATAGGGCTTTAGATCTTTAACATGAACTTTTCCAACCGGGACTCCGGCCAAACTCGCAAGCTCGCATACTACGGGCGACAATCGCTTTTTAATTCTAAACGGGCCGTGGAATTTCGGTGTCAATTTTCGGCTACGTTTTGCGCCACAGACGACAATACGTGTTGCCGTCTCAAGACTAAATCTCCTACGCGAAAAGTACGGTCGCGTCGTCGAAGGTTATATTGCAACGACTGCTTTTGGTACGCCTGCTCCAAATTCTCCGACACCCACGCTTGCAATGACTGCAAATTCTGCATTCGCTCCGACCATTCCGCGGGATCCCGTGTTTCGACCTCCGCGGTTCCGAGCGCGCAACGAATTTGCCGGCGACAACTCGCGGCCAAGATTTAACAAAGCTGGTGACGCGCCTATGGATGAATGGTGTGCGGTATTATATGCGAAGCGGAAATCTTTAAGGTATTGGTCCCATTCTCGATGATCCCGCTCTAGGAAGCTACTATCATCGTTTTTAGTACTCGATTTACGCGCTCCACGGAGTTCGCTTGCGGGTGATACGGATGGTCGTGTGGGTAATTCCATGCTTGTCCGCGAATGCTTTCAAAGTCCAATTAATAAACTCCGTTCCATTGTCCGTCAGCAAAAACCTCAAGGCGCCCCAACGCGAGATGACGTCACTCAATTTCGCAAATCTTTTGACCGTTCGCGGCCTGTATTGCGCTACACTCAATCCACTTAGTAAAAAGATCTTGAATCACGAGAACATACTGATGACCGGACTTATTACGCGGGAACGGACCCATGATATCGGCAGCGACTACCGTCCATGGCCCTTCGATTACGCGCTATCCCATAAGACCGGCGGGGCCAGCTTGTCCTACTTTAGTGCGTTGACAGACATCACACCTTTTGACGTACCGCGCGACCTCCCGAAACATGTTCGGCCAAAAATACGCGACACCAAGTCGCTGGTACGTTTTCTCTACGCCCAAATGTCCGGCCTGAGGATCGTCGTGTGTCTCGCGCAAGGCCTCCCCGCGCAGCTCCAACGGCAACACCAACTTCCATCGGTCGAGATCCTCTACTGTCTCCGATACTACCGGTTTGGGCCACATATAATACAGCTGTCCGTCCACGATCCGCCAATCCGTAAAATGCCTACAACCGTCCGAAATCTCTCCAAAACACTTACGATACCACGCGTCTGCTGTATTCGCGATAGGATATTTGCGCGACCGCTATCGTCGTCACTTCGGTGTCACTCTCATACATACGCGATAGCCCATCCGATACATGATGCAGGGCGCCTTTTCGATACACGATATTATAGTCGTACTCGAGGAGCTCTAACGCCCACCTCGCGAGTCTACCTGTCGGGTTCTTCAGATTATGGAGCCATCGCAAGCTGCTATGGTCTGTAATCACCGTGAATTGGTATCCCTCTAAGTATGGTCTGAACTTTTTAATGGCCCAAACTACAGCTAAACACTCCTGTTCCGTAACTGAGTATTTCTTCTCGGGATTCGACAGCGCACGGCTCGCGAACGCGATGATGTGCTAAGTGTTGTCAATATTTTGCGTCAAAACAGCACCAATTCCGACGGAACTCGCGTTGGTCTGCACGACGAACGGTATGTTAAAATCCGGACACGATAATGTAGGCGCGACAACCAACGAGACCTAATCTACTCAAAGGCACGACACTAGTCTTCCCCCCATTCTCAGCACTTTCCTTTTTTCAAAAGACGCGTCAATGGTTCGGTAGCGAACTGCGGTATAAAGCGTCGGTACCACAATGACATACCCAGGAAACGACGCAACTGTTTCAAGTTTGTTGGTGGTGGATATTCCATTATCGGGCGCGTTTTCTTCGGATCTACGGTTAAGCCGTCCCTTTACACGACAAATCCCAGATAACGAACCTGTGAGCGACAAAACTCGCACTTCTCCGAGTTTATTGTGAGACCGGCAGCCGAAATCCAGTCCAATACGCGTTTCAACCATACCAAATGTTTTTCGAAGGTTGGCGTTACAACTACGATGTCATGAAGATACGCGAACGCGTGTAGTTCCATTTCTGGTCCGATAAGTTTATCTAATAAGCGCTGGAAAGTCGGGGGCGCCCCCGTTAGTCCGTACAGCATCCGGGTGAAATGATACAACCCTTTTCCCGGAACGCTAAACGCAGTGATCTCTCGGCTTTCCTTGGCCAAAGGTATTTGAAAATACGCCTGGCTTAAATCGATCGTCGAGATATAATGCGCGGATCTCAATTTATCTAAGATGCCGTTCATGTTCGGCAGCGGATACGCGTCCTTCTTGGAAAGACTGTTAACCTAAAATCGAGGCAGAAGCGATATTTACCGTTCGGCTTTTTTATCATCACTATCGGATTTGACTACTCGCTAAACGATGGCTCAATGATACCGGCCTCTAACATTTTGTCTACCTCGTCGCGAATTACTTCTTGGAGCTTCGGCGAAACGAGATAACACCTCTGTCTGACGCGCGATGACCGACGTCGATTTTATGTTTGATGAGAGAAGTGACATCAGGACCAGCGGTAGTTTCCGGTACGTTTTTTGCGATAAATTCTTTAAGTCGGTCTTGCTCAGAGGGCGTTAATTCGGGGAGCGCAGCACAGCATGTTTTCGCGAGTATTTCTCGCGACTCAAATGGATAGTTGATTTTAGGCTCGTCCTCGAAACACCATCTTGAGGACGCGAAACTTATGTTAACGCCTAATCGACACAGTAAGTCCAACCCCGCTATGCACGGAACAACCAAAGTCAGCAATAACCCTACGGTGATATCACACGTTCGATCCTCTAACATGAGCGATATTTCCGCTTCTTCGCGTATTTCGACGATCTGGTCGTTAACGGTACGAATTCGCGACCCGTTATTCTGCCTAGTTGGTATCCTAAACTGTCGTATAATTTCGATTCCTTCCCGACCAAAGATCGTACGGTTCGAGCCGGGATCGACGAGGGCTTGAAGGGGTCGCCCCTGCACGAATACTTTAAAATACAATAACGGCGTTAACCGGGAGCAATCAAGAGCACCGTACGAACTGCCGGTACAATCTGGTATCGGGATCCCTATTGCAATTTCAGGAATCGCAGAGACCCGTCCTACTGACTCCCTTTTTCGTTTCCCGAGCATGAGGGGCACGTCTTGACGGTGAAATTCACTTTCCCGCAGCGGTAGCAATGCAAGCGCTGCGGTTCTTTACATTCGCGTGCAACGTGTCCCGTTTTCTCGCAATTCCAACATTTGATGTTAACGCGCGAACCTACAATCGTCGCGACGGTGGCCGTCTCGGTTGCCGGATCGGCTGCAGGGGTTGCGGTCGCCGTACTTTTACGCGATTTTCCGGACGCCTTCCCCTTCTGCGGTCCGCGCGCATCAACGCCGGCAGCAACTGCAACCGTTGCAGTTCGCTGCTCTTTTTTTCGGTGGCCTGTATGCCAGTTCGGGGAAGATGGACTGTTCCGCGGTCGGAGGCGCGATGCGTTTTGGTGGCCTCATAACTTCTTTCCACGCGCGTCACTCGACGCTCCAAAGTCGCGAAATCATGAATGTCCTCACGATCTACCGCGGTCCTATAGCGCGGCAGCCTATTGCGATACACGTACCTAAGCTGTTCGTCCAGACTCCACGGCGGGCTCATGCGATCAAAAAGAGCTAACATGTATGTGAGATACTCCGCGAAAGGCTCGTGTTCTCCCTGAGTCCGCCGAGCAGCCTCATCCCGTAATGCGAACTGAAAATCCGGGTTTCCGAACTGAGCGCGCCACGCGGCAACGAACTCCCGCCACGAATGCAACTCCGCTCGTTTATGCCAGAACTAGGGATGGGCAAAAATCACTCGATTATTTGAATATCGATGCTTTTCTTATTAAGGAATCGATTATTTATCCGATGTTTTTATGTTCGATTAATTGTTATATGGATATTTGTTCTTCTCGATGGTACTAAATTTATCACTAGATTTTACTAACAACTTTTCGTAAGGTAGGTTCGAGGGTAATACCCTCTGAGAAAATTCGTGGACATTAGCTTCGTAGTTCATGTCCACGTTTTTTAGGTCCACAGAGGGCGTATCGCTTTCAGGGATCACCTAAGAGCGGGCCATGACACCTCTCATTCTTCTCTCTGCGCTTACGCAAGTTTCGCCGCATGTGACGGCACCATTATATGCTTTTAGGCCGGTATTACGTTTGTCGTACGACATATTTTCTCAGCGTATTGATTGGCTGCTTTCTATGGACTTGAGAAATTTTTTATCCAATAGCCAATCAATACACTTGAAAAATTCGTCATACGACAAATGTAATATCAACCTTAAAAGATAATTTCTGGTATTATCTTATATATTGGTCCTCTTTCATCGACGCCATATGCAGCCATATGCAGCCATATGTGAATAAACGCAAAAGAACATTAAAATCGAAGGTAATCCAACTTTAAATCCACTTTATTTTTTTAACTATATGCATAAATATTAAATAAAATTAAAAATTCAGACTTATTTTGATAATATTATCTATGCCTGCTTATTAATTCGAGAGTTTTATTTTAAATTAATATTCTAATATTACTATGTTCGCAAAAGCTTAATATTTATATGTATTTCTTGCATTGTGAGCACATTCGTGCGTACGAGACGGTTTCATAAATGAAAATTGTATAACAAACTTTTTTATATCTTCTGATTAAACATTCTCGAAACTAAGATATATGTAATATATAAACATATTTTAACAATTAAAAAAATTTCAATGCATACAATTTCGTTCGTTTATTTTTATTCATTTTGTTTGTTCACTTTTATTCATTTTCTTTGCTCATGAAATATACGCTGATTTTGTTTCTATGTTACATATAACGAATATTGTTTGATACATATTATTTATGAGATTGATATATATATATATATATGTGTGTGTGTGTGTGTGTGTGTGTGTGTGTGTGTGTGTGTGTGTGTATAAAATTTTTTTTATCTTCTTTTAGAAAAAAAGTTGAAAATTGGAAACAGCTAAGTGCACCTGTCTGCTTGCTCCTTACTTCGCAAATTACCAATATATATATTGCGAAGAAAAAAGGTGAATATTATAAAATGATAGAGAATAAAAAGGAAAAAAAAGCGTTGTTTGGGATTATTTTAAAAAAGAAAATAATACATGTGCGCGTTGTACATTATGTATAAAAATTTTGAAACATGGTGGTAATACTACTAATTTAATGCAGCATTTAAAAAGAAAGCATCTACTGCATCCACAACCTGGCACAATGATTCAACACCAAAAAATAAATACGACTAAGGAGTCAAGTACAAAAAAAAGAATATACGAGAGAAACAAAGAAGAACAAGACGAAGAAGTCGATAATCCAGGTTTTTTGTGTGCTACGGTCCTAAGCAAATTGACCAATCACGATCAGGCAGTAAGATAGCCATTTTAAAACGTAAGGACGTAAGGACGTAAAGAAGAATTCCGATTTGTTAATTTTCTTATGCGGGGTCTACAATGCGAGTCGTAGAGTCGTAAGTCGTAAGAAATTGACCAATCCCAGTTGAAGTTCAAAAGAATAATCAACTGTGATTGGTCAATTTCTTACGACTTACGACTCTACAACTCGCATTGTAGACCCCGCATTACTGCTTACGTATTTTCGTGTGCTAGGGCCCTTATTGTAGAACAGGGCTACGTCCTTACGTCCTTACGTTTTAAAAAGGCTACTTTACTGCCTGATCGTGATTGGTCAATTTGGTTACTAACTACGTTTTACTGCTTACGTATTTTCGTGTGCCAAGACCTTTAGCTTCTCGCTAATTGAATCACAATGGTTTGGAAACGGTATGTACATTTGCAACGTATTCTGGAACAGTTTCAACATTCTTCAAAGAAATAGCTGTGATTTGATATTTAGTAACCTACCTACCTATATATATATATATATATATATATATATATATATATATATATATATATATATAGGTAGGTAGCTTTGAAGGAAGATATATATATATATATATATCTTCCTTCAAAGCGATTAACCTATATTACACTGTTCGTAATATTCGAAAATGCTATTAATTTAATATTAAAAAATACGAAATAATCGATTATTATCGATTTTTTTTAGACATAATCGATTTTTAAAAAACCGTTATTTTTGAAAATCGATTATTTGAATGTCGATGCTTTTTTTAAACATCGCCCATCCCTAGCCAGAACCAGTACAACGCGATACACGATAAGAAAAATGGCAAAGATTTCAATAAATCTTCGTCGCTAACCGGTAGCAACGCGCCTCCTTCCTCGATTCGCATGAGGAACGTTTCCGCGTCACTCTTGCGCGCCCCCGTGAAATTTAAATTCCATCGTCGCATGATGTTATACATCCATCACGGACGACGTACCC
The DNA here is from genome assembly GCF_003227725.1 of Camponotus floridanus. NCBI lineage: Eukaryota > Metazoa > Arthropoda > Insecta > Hymenoptera > Formicidae > Camponotus > Camponotus floridanus. The sequence continues at coordinate 224,081 of NW_020229267.1, read as the reverse complement.
CGATTAAACGGGCGGCTATTTCCCGATGGCGCGACCGCGCGGTCCTCCGACAACGACAGCAGGGATGGCGTAAATCGTGACTGAACGCGAGGAGGCGCGACGCTTGGATAACCTGGCCGTCGCGCGGTCGCACGATATGCTCCCCCGAGATGGAGGTTTCCACGTAACCCGGCCCCCATGTCGAACCGCTTGCTGGAGCTATCCGGTCTCATAGCGCCGGTCTCGAGAGGAGCCAAAAGTTCCAATTCGCTATACGTAGGCGAGTGCGTGGGGTCTAGGCCGAGAGTCCGCTCATGACGCGCAAGACGTGCCCTCATGATAGTTTCGATACCCTCCAATCGCAAAGCGCATTTCTCTAGTTCGGCCTTCAACTCGGCCGCCGACAGCTCGTCAATCCACTTTAATTCCGACATCGCGAGGGAAATTTCAAAGAGAGGGAGGAAGAAAAAAAAAATTCTGATTCGCGAGCCGACCGATCAAAAGGCTCGATATAGGAGCAAAAGATCGTCAGCCGGTACGTGCTGTGAGCTCCCCAAAATACTCTGATCAACTATTCGCACGCGAGTAGCAAGTTCGAGGAACGCGCACGAAAGGCTCCGCTAATCTTTAATAAAGATAAGAAAATTTTTCCGCCTCCTTTCGCGATCACGTTCGCTAGAAACCGTATCAGCAACGAAACGCAATCATGAACGCCAAATAACCGGAAGACAGCGCAAAAATCCTGTAGCGTAATTCTGGAGCAAACGTAACCCAAGCAATACTACTCGAAATTCGCTAAATATCATCAGTCAAAATGCGTCAATTATGCGATCACTTCATCAAAGTACCGAATGCCCGAAATTTCATGACCATGCGCACGCGGACCATGCGGACATACGAAGATACAATATAATTTCAACACAAGTAATACAATATAATTCATACAAAATATGATTTAAATAAAAATACAAAAATGCCTATAAAGAGAAGTAAGGATTAGCACGACAAGCAATCAAAATATACAAAAGTTTCAAAATTTTCACATCAAAAGATATCAAATTTCAGAAAAGAAAATAATTCAATTTAATGTTGGGTCTACTCAAGTGACCTCCACAAATGTCCCATGGGATATCGAAGAAACACGGGATACAAGAACTAATTTAACTTTATTCAATGTTCTCTGTAGGATAGAGCGAGTGAAAAAATGAAAATAAAGAGAAAATGTAAAAAAAAATGAGCAAAAATTAAGATGTAATTAATTTTAATTAAATAGTTGACGATACTGCCAGAAAGGAAAAGTAAGAGCAACGAACAGAAGTGAGGGTGCATCTAATAATAAATAATAATAAATAATAAAGTTAGCAATATTTCAAAGGTGACGAAAAGCGAATGAAAAGGTCCGAAAAGAACTAAAATCTCTAATTTTGTACAAGTAATTCTTCAACGCAAAGAAGAGAAAAGGAAAATACATATCCCGTGACCTTATCCCATGTGACAAAACAAGAAAAAAAAATGAATTGAAATCCGCGGCGTAATTCGGAAACGAATAATAAACAGTAATACTACATTCGATACAATTAGCGAGGATAATAAAATTTTGACTATTTCTCAATTATGCGATCTCAAAAGCCGAAAATTACAGCAAAAACAAAAGCGAAAAGAATATTAGAATCCCGTAATCAATGGATATTTAAATAACATGAAGAAGTAATCCGTCGTGTAATCCACACGTTCCCGTACATTCACGCGAATAATAGAGAATGGAATATACTAAAAAAATAACACGAAAGCGGAGATAGACGCGATATAACGAATTATCGACAGCACGAATCATTCAATAACAAGATCGATCATATTCGGTCGTATACATGTTCAATACGTTCGAAATCAATACAATGATATCGCGAAAGAAATGTCTTTCAATCGATGATCGATAATAACATTGATCTAATCCGAATAATATCGAATAATACAAATCTTAATATCATAAGGCACAGTTCAATATTAATACCATTCCACAAATAAATATTACAGAGCAAATAATATTCACAGTTTCATCCAATAATCTCATCAAAATAAATAATCTTCACATAAATTCAATAATAGGCAGACACAAAATAAATTCAAATATGTTCAAATATATTCGCAATTTTCTCAGAAATACCGCTCTCGATCCTCAAATTCCGCTCTCTCAACACGGAAATCTTTTCGAACATCCCGTATTAATTTTTAAGGGGCCCCACGTTGGGCGCCAATTTGTGACCGTGAAATTTCTTTTTTTTTTCTGAACAGTGAAGTTATTAAGAGAACCGATGGTGTTGGCCCACGGCACACCTTCGGCACGATCACCCTCCGTCGACTCGGCGGTCGCACCAAAAAAAAAGAACAAGAATTTCTGAACGCCAGACGCGAATATCCGCGTCGCGCGAAACGCTAATTGCAAAGAAAATCGAAGGGCCGATCGTGACGGCCCGAAATCTCGGTAGCTCACGCAAACGATCGGTAGAGGCGTGGAGTTCGCGGAGAGTGGGGGAAAGGAGGTCGAGAACACTGAGAGAAAACTAATAGTAATCATAAAAATTCGTAACATATATTTCGTCGAAAAAAGAAAATCGAATAAAATAAAAAATGTATTTAATCATATGATTGCCATTCCGACATAATTTCACGTGCACAACCAGTCGCAATTCGGTGAAATTTGTTTTATTTACGGCGTCTTATATTACGGCGGCGAGTCCCGTGAGCGAGACAAGGACAGCGCTATCGATGCGCACGGCCGCGATCAAGAGCGAGAGAGACAGAGCATGGATCACGCGGTCGATGCGTGTCTATTGTGAAAAGCCGAGAAAGACAAATAGATTATTAGCCGACAGGTTAATGAGGATGCGGCAATTAATCGCACCCGCGATACTGTTCTCGCCCGCCCGAGATCTACCCGATAGCAATCGATATTTCGCGAGCCCCGCGCGATAGAATGCGGCAGACCGTACGGTGCAATACACTAACGTCACGTTAATACGACGAGTTTCGGTCGAAACAAAGATTTTCCGACAAACTATGAAAGCCGAAACGCACAGATTATGCAAATAACGACGAAATAAGCTCACAACGACGATAGATCTCACGAAAACGCGGACAATTTACAATATACGACAGCGCGAAATATGACACGGTGACTGGAGGCGTTTCCCGGGGAAGCAGCGATCCTGCAACAAAAGCTCGGACGAATCGCTCGGCTCCTCTATTATTCGCGTGTTTCCCAAAATCGCGAAAGAACGGAGACGTTAATGGCGTATGGGCTACGTGCGACAAACGCGAATAATCGATATTATCTGATACGTAAAATCGAGGGCCCGACACAATTCACCCGAGCGGCAGCGAAATTGTTGACCTTACAGAAAGATCGTTCGTCTCACCAGAATGGTCCTCGAAGATCGTCAACAGAAAAAGCGGTATTCTCAACGGGATCTGCGTCCTTTTACGTCGCTAGTCCGCCGAACAGTGAGGTGCGTGAGGTCCGCGGGAGAAACGTCGGCGATCGTTTCCCCCGATTTTCCTCGCCGAATCTAATTGGCGCAGGGCCGTGTCGCGCCCTTCACGGGCCGATTCTTATCACGGCCGTAATTCTGCTGTATGGGTCCCGGAAATTCTCGGCCGCAAAGAGAAATATTCTCGGCAGCAAACGCCCCTTGCCCCGCCTGACTTCCTCGGGGCTCGGGAAATCCTCCGGTGATCCTTTCAGTTATTTCAATTACTCAGTTGTTTAATGCAAAATAATTTGAAACGGTCCGCTTTTCATCTATTAGAAGTTAGCCCCCCACTTTTCGAATTAATAAATTTTAACGGTTGTGCTGAATTGTGCTAGGTTTGTGCTATATTGTGCTCGAATATTATAACCATAATATGAAAAATACGAAAGAAAATGAAGAAAAACGAATTTTTAGGTCAGCCCCCCACTTTTCGTTTTTTTCAATTTTTGCGATTGTGCTGAATTGTGCTAAGTTGTGCTAACATTGTGCTAAAATATTATTTAAAAAAAATAATAACAAAAAAAGTTACGATGAAAAAATCATTTTTAGATAATATTGATTTTTTTATCATAACTTTTTTTTTAATTATCCGCTGACGATAATATTGCATATCTGAATTGTGCTAGCCTAGCACAAGTCAGCACAACTTTCGGTTTCTCCAGCACAGCGATATCAAGGGCATTTTACTCTTGAGCGCGAGTCCTTGCGCTCGGATTCTATGTCCGTAATTCGGCTTTTCAATTGTCCGATGAAGATAATATTGCATATCTGAGTTGTGCTAGCCTAGCACAAGTCAGCACAACTGTCGATTTCTCCAGCACAGCGATATCAAGGGCACTTTACTCTTGAGCGCGAGTCCTTGCGCTCGGATTCCATGTCCGTAATTCGGCTTTTCAATTGTCCGATGAAGATAATATTGCATATCTGAGTTGTGCTAGCCTAGCACAAGTCAGCACAACTGTCGATTTCTCCAGCACAGCGATATCAAGGGCACTTTACTCTTGAGCGCGAGTCCTTGCGCTCGGATTCCATGTCCGTAATTCGGCTTTTCAATTGTCCGATGAAGATAATATTGCATATCTGAGTTGTGCTAGCCTAGCACAAGTCAGCACAACTGTCGATTTCTCCAGCACAGCGATATCAAGGGCACTTTACTCTTGAGCGCGAGCCGAATTACGGACATAGAATCTGGAGAAATCGACAGTTGTGCTGACTTGTGCTAGGCTAGCACAACTCAGATATGCAATATTATCTTCATCGGACAATTGAAAAGCCGAATTACGGACATGGAATCCGAGCGCAAGGACTCGCGCTCAAGAGTAAAGTGCCCTTGATATCGCTGTGCTGGAGAAATCGACAGTTGTGCTGACTTGTGCTAGGCTAGCACAACTCAGATATGCAATATTATCTTCATCGGACAATTGAAAAGCCGAATTACGGACATAGAATCCGAGCGCAAGGACTCGCGCTCAAGAGTAAAGTGCCCTTGATATCGCTGTGCTGGAGAAATCGACAGTTGTGCTGACTTGTGCTAGGCTAGCACAACTCAGATATGCAATATTATCTTCATCGGACAATTGAAAAGCCGAATTACGGACATAGAATCCGAGCGCAAGGACTCGCGCTCAAGAGTAAAGTGCCCTTGATATCGCTGTGCTGGAGAAACCGAAAGTTGTGCTGACTTGTGCTAGGCTAGCACAATTCAGATATGCAATATTATCGTCAGCGGATAATTAAAAAAAAAGTTATGATAAAAAAATCAATATTATCTAAAAATGATTTTTTCATCGTAACTTTTTTTGTTATTATTTTTTTTAAATAATATTTTAGCACAATGTTAGCACAACTTAGCACAATTCAGCACAATCGCAAAAATTGAAAAAAACGAAAAGTGGGGGGCTGACCTAAAAATTCGTTTTTCTTCATTTTCTTTCGTATTTTTCATATTATGGTTATAATATTCGAGCACAATATAGCACAAACCTAGCACAATTCAGTACAACCGTTAAAATTTATTAATTCGAAAAGTGGGGGGCTAACTTCTAATAGATCCGCTTTTCTTGACACTCCGGAATGGCTCGTCGGATAGCCAGGATTCGAGTAAAGGGGGCGAAATAAATCAACTTGTGCGAACATTTTCTTAAAACTAGGTGTGTTTTTATTGAATGAATGTATTATGTACAAGGTGTGTATGCGAGAGTATAAATGTCGATGTGATTGTGCGTACAATAATTAAACTTGAAAATAATATTCGGTGTACAAACGAAAACGGTAAGTCTTGCGCGGGTAAGTAATATACAACGGATGGACGAGAAACGCGTATAACTAGTATCGGACGATCACGGAAACGCGGACTTAATCTACGGAAACGTGACGGGTACTTGGGACGGACACGGAACCTAGGACTAGTGTTGTATCGTCGACGGGGCTGGTTGTCAGGACGGCTCAAAGATGCCGGCGATGCACACCCCGTGCAGTCGGGCAATGCCTCGACTGAGACTGCGTATAGGGAAACCGGAGTTACCCGGTGGATCGGACGATAAGTCGTCTCGGACTGGATCCGGGAAAACCGGAGACACCCGGTGGATCGAGGAACACCTCGACCGGGACTGGTACAGGATTCCGAGTTACTCGGCGGGAGTCGAGAGACACCTCGACCAGGATCGGCTTCAGGAAGCCGCAGACACCCGGCGGATCGAATAACGCCTCGAGCGAGATGGGATAACCGACACTGGAGACACCCGGTCGAGCCGAGGAGCACCTCGGCCCGGGCGAGATCTGGTCAGGATCTGGCCTTGATGCACAGGCCGTGTCGGCTCTTATATTGACCGGAGATTCCCCTACCTGGCGAATCACTCAGGTGGGGCACAACTGCGAAAATTCGCGAATATTCGGACAGAGCGAGAGGGAGAGAGCGAGACAGCAAGCGCAAAGCGATGAGAGCAATCGATGAAAGCAAGCGAGACAGCGAGCGTGCGAGCGAGGAAGCGTACGGGCATGCATGGTTGTGAGCGAGATAGCGGGAAGTTAGCGGGTGCGATTAAGCAAGCGAATAAAGAAGTAATTATATTTTATTAAATAATGACAAATAGGAACGAGGCGCGGGCGCATCGTTACAAATTAATTTACTTTACAATTAAATTAAACGAGATTATTTAATTAACAGAAAAAAATTACACTTCATTTTTATAGAACATCATCGCTTCAATGAATTGATAGCGTCCATTAGATTTTGTATTCAAGAAAATCCTTATTTGAATGTGCAACAAATAATTCTACAAGCAAATAAGATTAATAAGACTAGTAAAATTTAGTAAGTTAAAACAAATAAATGAAAAACAAAGCTGCGAATAGTGTGCAACAGATTGAGAAAAGCTTTATTTATTTAACGTTAAATTCCTGTCGCCAGTAGATAAAATAAAAGACGAAATTTAAATCGACCACACTGACAATTTTTGGTTGACAATGTATCACAATGTTTCGACCATGGGTTTTGGTCCTTAACAAGTGAACTAAAATTTGTTTCCAGTATTATAAACAGAAAATAAATTACAGTAATTTCAAATAAAAAGTGAACAGAAAATTATATACATACAATATCTTAGTTAACTATTATATTGTGAGAAATAAGGAAATCACTGTGTCAAGATTTCATCATATCAACCTCTCCATGAAACAGAGAAAGATAAAACAAACTTTATTAGTCTATCATAAATATTGTTTAAATTCTCAATGTCCTTTTGTAAGTTAATAATGTTGTCAAACTTTTGATAAAAAACATTTCAGTAATTTCTCTCTTCCTCACATGTTTTTCATTGTGTAAAATAACCGGTATTGACCAATTAAAGTCGTGATTAAATTCCAATTTATGTTTGCCTATGACAGAAAGATTACTTTCATGCAATTTAATGTCGTTAAAATGTTTTTTGACACGAGTGCCTAAATGTCTTTTCATTTGGCCACTATATGACGTATTACAATTTTTAGAGTATAATTCATAAACGACTTCAATTCTGCTATTAATAGGCAATCTATCATTTCCACGTTTAATCAATGCATTAAGTTTTTTAGGTAAATTATAGACAACAATAAGACGTTTATTTATTTAAATATGAAAAAATAAAATTATAACATAAAAATAAGTAGTACATAATAACGCATTATATATTACGCATAATAATGCATAATATTCTGTATCTTCATTGATTTATGGTTTTCTTCTTTATATTTTTCATACACACTGAGTATTATGATCAAATGATAAGATAATACACGTTAAACTTTAATCTCTTGTGCACGAGTCATGGCTGTATACATTGTGGGGCCGGTAGTGGAAAGTAAAATATTGAGTTGGTAAGATAGTGAAAAAAATTTGTAAAATATTTGCAACTTGATAGTAAAAGAATGGTCTTATAACGGTTTAATTCAAGGTAAGCGAAGTTGAATGAACTTAAAACACACACACATCTCTCTCATCATTCACTGTCCGGTCAAAAGCCAATCGAATTTGTGTGATAAGCCAAAGGCCCGTTAGGCGTCGATAAATCCATTTGAATTCTCGACGTTGCCCGACTTTCACCGTCGCCCGCGTGGAGATGGGGATGGCGCGTGAGCGTTATACACTCTTTCGAAAGTCTTAATGTTTTTAATTTTATTTTTAATTTCATTTTTAATTTTATTATTATTTTAATTTTATTTTTTTCATTTTACATGCAGATACATAAAAAGATATAACATGTACAATTATAAAATTACAATTTATTTCAGTCATATTGTATACAAGTGAACGAACAAAATGCGGAACAAAATAATGCTACTGCTATTGCTAGTCCTCTTCTTCGTCTGACTGCAACGAGCCAAATGAGGCAACCTCTTCTCTTTCTAGATCCCTAGAAAAGGAAGGAGTAAATGGTGGAGTAGAGGGCGGAGAATACGAAGGTGATCTCGGCGGAGAGCCGAGAACAACATCCTCTTGTTCTTCCACCTCCTCATCCTCCACCTCCTCTTCCTCCTCCATCTCCTCCTCTTCGACCTCGTGTTCAAAATTCTCTTCTTCCATCATTTCATCCCATAGCCAATATGCCGGACATTTTTTTATTATTTTACCATCTGGATTCAATACCATGATGTTTTACCTTTTATTAGTATTAGGGGCCGAATACGTCCGGTATTCAATCTGTTCCGGTCACATATACCGAGGCTGCCTTAATTCTCTTATGCAAAATGATTTGCCCCTGCTACCATCTGTCGGCTCGCCTCAAACTGAATCGCCTTAGGGCTCGCACCGCCGTACGCGTAGCGCATGCATGACTTGGAGTGCAGTAGGCGCTGAATGTGTGGTAAATCGTAGCCGCCACAGTAATATAGTTGTAATAATATCTTATAATAGATAACATATATATATATATATATATATATATATATATATATATGTATAATATATATATATATATATATATATATATAATATATATATATATAATTATATATATAAAATGAGAGAGATATTTGTGATGGACACTTAAAATGGGACACCCTGTATATATATATATTAAAAAATATGGAATTGTTAATTGCAAATTACATATTTTTTCTTAGAAACAACTATGTGTTTTCTTTACACCAATTGATTCCTCTCATTATTTTGTACATAAAAGTATGAAGGTAAGATAATCGAAAAATGAATGGTTTACTAGATATTTTATGGTTTATGTAAAATTAAGAAATTATTTCAAGCCTTATAACTCAAAAAATACTTAATAAAAAGGTACTTAATTATAGTGTTTTGGAAAGCTCTCGAGATAAGCTACAAGAATATGCAATGAAAAATAGGGGGTTCCATTTAAGAAATTGAAGATAATCTTTATGTGACCTTCAAATGACTATCCAAGGCAATCAAATCTAAGGTCACCGTCGGATTGCCCGGGAAAAATCCTACAACTTTTGTCTCAAACTTTTTTCTCCAAAGTGCATTCCTCCACAGTTATTTGGCCGTTTCCATACTTTTGGATCACCCTGTATATATATACAGGGTCAGGCATCTAAAACAGGCCACCTGAATAACTCCGTTGGTAAGCCGAATACAAAAAAATTGTTCAGACAAAAGTTGTATAGTTTCGAGGGGGACATATGATGGTGTCATTAGTTTAATCTTGAAGAGCCACCCGAAGGTCACGTGAAGGTCAGCTCCAACTTTTTAAATGGGACATATATATATACAGGGTGTCCGTAGATTTTCGACCAAAATGAAATAAATAAGTAGATTGGCTCGAATTAAGAAGGAATGAAGGGATGACCTGTATTGTTTTGGGATTGTCGCAATAATTAACGAAATATTAAATAAAACAGATCAGCCAATCTGCGTGACTAAAAGCGCGCGGCGACGAGAGTCGTCCCACCGTAATCCGATACTACGAGCGCGACGAAGCGGTGGGTGGGTCGCTCTCCGAGACATGATGGTGGTTTGCGATATATCGCAATACCGCGCCGAAAAATGACCCGTCTCCCCTTTTCGTGGCGAGAAAATGATGCGCTATCATTTCCACACCACCTTGCGGTAGATAGCATGGTGCGCTTTTTTTATAGTGGTTTCCCCCATAGGCCTATTCCACTCTCAATTTAAAAATTATTCAAAATGCCATTTACTATACGCTGAATATATCGTAAATGTAAAAAATTAATGGACAGTACTTCTACAAAAATTGATTCGTGGTTGAAAATCCCTCGATAAAATGTATTGCACACGTTGATAATGTAATACGATAAAATTCTTCAAGAATCCTTTCTTCATCTCGTACACGAAGACGCACTGCTGGACCGGTTATCCCGATATTATGCACGACACTCAGTTTCACATAATTATTGCACAACACGTAAAATTGTACGGCCACTTGGTTTTCGTGCACGCCCGAGAAATGATTCCATGTAAATTGTGGCCGCACGATAAGTATTTTCTCCCGCTAGTTCGTATGCCACAATCATATCCGTATATTCCTGCAGAGTACACTTCATTTTCTCTGTTAATTTACTACGCAAACATAAGATTTTTATTAAAACGTCTTAGCTCTCGCACGCTGTTACCAGACTGCGTACGCCAGCAGCACGCAACTACAGCTGACAGCTGAGCGGACTGTGAGTGTAATCATAGTGCGCAGGCGTCGAACTCACACGTACGCTTACACTCACATGTCCGCTCAATTAGCTCAATTTTTTTAAATGGTTATCCTCATTTTTTATTACATATTCTTGTAGCTGAACTTGAGAGCTTTCCAAAACACTATAATCAAATGTTTTTTCGTGAAGTACTTTTCGAGTTATAAAGCTCCAAATTTACAAAATTTTGATAAAAATACAAAATATTTCACAAAACATTCACTTTTCGATAGTCTTATCTTACATGATCCAAACAGTCAAGGCAAGATTCGAGCATGATCCAGCCAGTCAAGGTAAGATCCGAGCATGATTCAACCAATCAAGGCGAGATTCTGTATTGTCTGATAATTAATGAACTGTAACAATTGTGAAAGTGCAATTGTCAATTCTTTTAATGAAACAAATATCAAGAGGCTTGTTTCAAATTTCTTACTTGGGCAACTTTCGGTATTTTGGCGAAGTCTCAGACAGACGCATATTATTGTCCATTGACCTTTTTTTGATAAAATAGGAATTTTTGGTATTTTGGCGCTTTTTTTCTTTATAATTATGGCTGCTTATCCACCAAATGAAATTGTGGACATGATTCGCATTTTGGGTGAGGTCAAGAATAATTACTCGGCAGCAGAAAGGCTTTATGCTGAAAGATTTCCAGACAGACGCCATTCTGATAGGAAAGTAATAAAGACTCTGCGACAGAGCTGAACAGGGTTTTCTTAGAAGAAACCGGCGAAAATCGGGCCCTGATGAAGTCACATCATTGACTATTATAGGTACCGTTGCTTTGAATCCTCAAATCTCTACGAGACAAATTGAGAGGAAACACGGTATATCTAAATCAACAGTCAATCGTGTGCTCAAGCTCAACAAGTTTCACCCATATCACATTCATCTAACTCAGCAATTGGAAGAGAGGGATTACCAACGCCGTGTATATTTTTGTAACTGGGCTCGAGATCAAATCCAACTAAATCCCCGGTTCATTGCTGATATGCTTTTTTCTGATGAAGCCACGTTTTGTAATAGAGGAGGCTAATAAGGAGGTTAATAAACATAACTGCCATTATTATTCAGATGCTAATTTACATTGGCAGAGAGTTCCAACGGCAGTGGTCCATTAACATTTGGGCAGGCATCCTGGGAGATGTTATTGTTGGTCCATATTTTTTTGAAAAAAAATTCAATGCGGCAATCCAACTAAGATTTCTTCAAGATGACCTGCTTAATCTCTTGAGACATGTCGACAATGATTTACTCAGACGAATGTGGTTCCAACAAGATGGAGCACCGGCTCATAGATCTGGAGCCGTTACACCTTATTTAAACAATAGATTCCCGAATATGTGGATTGGTATGGGCAGCCGAGTTCAAGAATGGCCCCCAAGATCACCTGACTTGACGCCCCTAGATTTTTATTTCTGGGGCTACATTACAGATATAATTTATTCGCAAAAACTTACAACCGTTGAAAATATAGAAAACCTGATCAGACAGGCTTGCAGAAATATTAATGTAGGTGTTCTTGAAAATGTTAGAGACGACTTTCATCATAGACTAGAGCTATGCATACAAGTAAATGGTCAAGTTTTTGAACACTTAAAATAATTGTACACAAAAGAAGATCTTGCCTTGACTGGCTGGATCATGTTCGGCTCTTGCCTTGACTGGCTGGATCATGCTCGGATCTTGCCTTGACTGGCTGGATCATGCTCGGATCTTGCCTTGACTGGTTGGATCATGTAAGATAAGACTATCGGTAAGTGAATGTTTTATGAAATATTTTGTATTTTTATCAAAATTTTGTAAATTTAGAACTTTACAACTCAAAAAGTACTTCACAAAAAAACATTTGATTATAGTGTTTTGGAAAGCTTTCGAGATCAGCTACAAGAATATGTAATAAAAAATAACGGGTGCCATTTAAAAAAAATTGAGGTAACCTTCACGTGACCTTCAAATGATTCTTCAAGGTCAAATCAATGGTACGATCTTATGGCCTCCTCGAAACCATACGAAATATGTCTGAACCATTTTTCTTTAAAATCAAAAATGAGAGATATTTGGGGTGGACATTTAAAATGGGACACCCTGCATATATAGGGTGTCCCATTTTAATCGATGACCCCGAATAACTTTTTTAATTTTGATTGTAGAAAAAATGTTTCAGACAAAAGTTGTATGGCTTGAAGGGGGACATAAGATGGTGTCTTTAGTTTGACATTGAAGAATCACCTCAAGGTCACATCCAACTTTTTAAATGGGACACCCTGTATGCTTTTGCATATTTTTTTAGTTCATCTCGAGAGCTTTCCAAAACATTATAATTAAGTTAGTTTAAAACATTATAATTAAAACATTATAATTAAGTTAGTTTTTATTAAGTACTTTGCGAGTTATGAGACTTGAAATAATATCTTAATTTTACATAAACCGTAAAATATCTAGTAAAATATTCATTTTTCGATTATCTTGCTTTAATACTTTTATGTACAAAATAATGAGAGAAATCAATTGGTATAAAAAAAACACATAGTTGTTTCAAAGAAAAAATATGTAATTGTTAATTGCAAATTACATATTTTTTTTTTAAAATAACTATGTGTTTTTTTTACACCAATTGATTCCTCTCATTATTTTGTACATAAAAGTATTAAAGCAAGATAATCGAAAAATGAATATTTTATTAGATATATTATGGTTTGTGTTAAATTAAGAAATGATTTCAAGCCTCATAACTCGAAAAGTACTCAATAAAAAAATATTGTATTATAGTGTTTTGGAAAGCTCTCGAGATGAGCTATAAGAATAAGTAATAAAAAATAGGGGGTTCCATTAAAAAATTTGAAGATAGTCTTGATGTGACGTTCAAACAATTTTTCAAGGTAAATCCAATGATACTATCTTATGTCCCCTTTCAAGCCATACAACTTTTGTCTGAAACATTTTTCCTATAATCAAAATTGAAAAAGTTATTTGGGGTCATCGATTAAAATGGGATACCCTGTATATTGTATACAAATGTGTGTTTAGAAATTTATATATTTGACTGCGCAGTCATAATTATAGTTACGTAGACATTCGTTACATTTACCTGCGTAGACATAAATATAATTACACAGAAAAATATTTCCTACATATGTAATTATACAGGGTATTAGAAAAGTCTGGAAACGATCAAATATCTCGAAAACGAAACGTTTCTGAGAAAAATATTTCAAACCAAAGTTGTAGGGTTTTAAATGTTCTATTCAATAATCATATCCGTTTGACCTTTAGTGGAGAAGTCAAGGCCAACATGATTTTTTTGAACGTAAACTCCAATTTTTTATTGCATATTCTTGTAGCTCATCTCGAGAGCTTTCCAAAACACTATAATAAAATATTTTTTCAGTACTTATTTTTTCAGTATTTTTGAGTACTTTACGAATTATGAGGCTTAAAATAATATCTTAATTTTACATAAACCATAAAATATGTAGTAAAATATTCATTCCTTTATTATCTTAATACTTTTATGTACAAAATAATGAAAGGAATCAATTGGTGTAAAGAAAACATACAGTTGTTTTTAAGAAAAAATATGCAATTGTTAATTGCAAATTACGTATTTTTTCTTAGAAACGACTGTGTTTTTCTTTACACCAATTGATTCCTCTCATTTTGTACATAAAAGTATTAAGGTAAGATAATCGAAAAATGAATATTTTACAAGATATTTTATGGTTTATGTAAAATTAAGATATTATTTTAAGCCTCATAATTCGAAAAGTATTCAGTGAAAAAATACTTTATTATAATGTTTTGGAAAGCTCTCAAAGTAAGCTACAAGAATATGCAATGAAAAAGAGGGAATTCCACTTAAAAAAATGCATTTTTGGTCTGAATCGCCTATTTCCAGCCGGCACCAGAAGTTGAAAATATCACCATTCGATAGAGCGCACCCGATTTATAAAGAAAATTTTTACTTCTTTGAAATGACCACGTTTCTAGTTTTTAAATGGGTGGTACGAGTGGTCTGGAACACTCTGTGTATATATATATATATATATATATATATATATATATACATATATAATTATACATGTAGGGAATATTTCTGCGTAATTATATTTGTGTCTACGCAGGCAAATGTAAGAAATGTCTATATAACTATAAATACGGTTGCACAGTCAAATACACACACACACACACGCACACGCACACGCACACGCACGCGCACGCACGCACGCACGCACGCACGCACGCGCGCACACACACACACACACACACACACACACACACACACACATGTATATAATTATCATTATACATATAGGGAATATTTCTGCATAACTATATTTGTGTCTACGCAGGCAAATGTAATAAATGTCTATGTAACTATAATTATGATTGCGTAATAACTATAATTGATGATATTGCGCAGTCAAATGAAAATTTCTACACACACGCATATATACAGAGTGGCAGGGAATTTTTGACCTTAACGAAATAAGGAGGTGAAAATTAAGAAGGCTCAAATTAAGAAGGAAGGACCTCTATTGTTTTGTGATTTTTGCAATAATTAACGAAAAATTAAATAAAGAAGATTGGTCAATGCGTGTGGCTAGAAGCACACGACGGCGAAGGCGGTCTGACTGTAACATAATGGCAGCGCGCGGCGAAGCGGTAATTGGGGAAGGGAGGAGCCTTCGCCCCGCGCTCACACACTCATCGTTCCTCCTTTCCACCCAATCTACCTTCTTACTTCGTTAAGGTCAAAAATTCCCTGCCACTCTGTATATATATAATTATAATCAACCGACGTGACAGCGTCGCGACGCCAAGTACATAAAAAACAGGTCTAAGCATTGAATTGAGAGTCACTGTTCTCGACGCGGCGCTACTAAGTATCTTATCCGGAATTTCGCGTCAAGTAAACTTGCGGTTAAGACATTAAGATATTTAATAAACTAAAGCCGTAATCAAAAATCTATCGACACTTTTATGATATAATATGAGTACAAGCTTTCGATTGCAACCTATTTGAATAAAATCGGTGCAGTCAATCCTGATGATCGAATATCAGAATTGTGACAATTTTCATTTTTCTTCTTCATTTCCTTCAAATTCAGACTCACATACATATGCTCGTGTGACATCCCGCCATCTTAAAATTACTAGATTTAGTTGCTATTCGCTTACTCATCATGTTCCTTTACTATATCCATGAAATAAGAACGAATATTCAATTCTATTACTTATAATTCAATTTTACTCACTATTATTAATTATATCACCATTAATTTTAATTCTGATATATGCATATACGAATTCTAATACTTAAAATATTGATTATAATAATTGCTTACCGTTCCTATTTTATACGGTTATTTAGCCTGCTAATTAACTATGTACCCCTTAATTAATACATAATAAGGACTTTATATGCACGCTAAAATTTAAATTTAGATTTTAAACAAATGCGACCGAAATAAATCATTTAGATAATAACAAATAAGGTATTTCAAGGAAATTGTTGGATTAATTTTAAAAATGAATAACTACAAATATATTTGAACCTTTTGAAATGCTTTATTTAAAATTCATTATGGAATCATGACCAGTGGAAATAACTTCCTTTATACGCTGTAACTTAAATTTGATTATTTTAACTAAATTGAGCCATACATTTCTAAATCTTTTCTAAAATATAAGGGAAGTTATATATACATATAAAATGATTCTGTAATTCTAATACCGCTAGCGATAGATATTAATATTAAATTAAGAGCGCATAGTTTTGATGCGTGAGGTAGTCTAAGAGGAAGTCGTAAATATATTGAGCATTGATTTCTCAGAGATGTCAACCAACACCTCCAACGAAATTTACGTACTACTCTTTGATCACTGCCGCGCTTGTATGAAAGAGATATCTATGTCAAAATTGATAAGTAATTCGGTGGTGCTTCCGAGAACAACGTAGTCCGATGAAGGGATCACTTTACTCGAGGATTCCTACGGCTAAAGATCATACAAGAAACAAAGGAATCATTAGTATATAAATCCGGATTTCAAGCGCGAGCGCTCATTAATAATTAGTCAGTAGGAAAAGACTCGCTGTTAGTCACTTTTGTCAGTGTCATTTCGTCGCTATTACTCTTATATTCTTTACTATTCGTTCAATCATTATAATTAAAACTATTACTTTGTATCAATCTGCTATATCGTTCGGTAAAATTCAAATAAAGAATTATAATTGTGTATATTTACTGTGTCAATTTTTAGAGACATCCAGACCTTGCTTAGAAGGCAATCGAGATCAGCAGAAATCAACATCTAAGTGGTAAGTATCAGATTCTTTTACGCCTTATTTCATTCTCGCATGTTCGTGAAATAATATTCACCCTCCCTTGCATTCACCACATTTCCTGAAATAAGATATCAAGGATTAAATAAACAATTATATTGTCACACACTAGCACGTCCTGATAGTATTCCTTCCTCTTACTCCAGTATAAAAGCTGTTATAACTTATTATTTTATTCTGGCAAGCGTCAAGACAATTATTAATTAAAATTCCAAATATCGCCCTCATCTGTTAAGCGTCGCATGTTCCCTTCCCTTAGGATACCTCCAGACATCCTTTGTTATGCCGGAGACGTCGACATTCTCCTGTTTTTATTCCTAAAAATTCATTATCAATTCTAGCCCGACTTCATCTCCATCGTCTCTGAGCATCCACTGTCATGCCAGAGACATCCGACATCCTAAACCAATTCGTGTAATCGACGCTTCATTGGATATATCAAACGATATTTGGATTTGCATAAATTTTCTAACATTGTTACCAACACAAACATTTTTCCTTATACAGGGGTATAGCATCTTCGCGGTGCCGTACGAAAACCTTATTATCCATTCTCTCATTTTTCCAATACTTCCGGGCATCCTCTGTCATGCCGGAAGCATTCTAAGTTCCTTACCCTTATATGCAAATCACAACTTTATTCTATCCTCAAATTTCCATCATCCATCCAGTGTCATACCAGAGACATTTACATATCCTTATAATTTATTCCTTCATTGACGTTTCAGTTAAACTAAAATTATAAGAATAAATGCACAACTTGTTGATCTGCCCTGACGCTAATCCAGTTACTAATAATAATAAGAAAAAAAATAAATACCAATTTCTTCAATCAATATTATATTCCACCTGTCTGAAAATATATATATATATTCATTAACATTATTACCTCCTTAAATGGTAAATTCACAATTGAAATTTAAAAGGAAAAGGTATAGAGCAGGGAAAATAACCCGTGAATATTGCCTCTCGATTTCGTCGAATTAAAAGATTAGAATTCAAAACCTAATCTCGTCAAATCAGACAGAAGGGTTCCTTCCGGAAACTTTTTTATATCCGCTTTA
Source organism: Camponotus floridanus (assembly GCF_003227725.1). Taxonomy (NCBI): domain Eukaryota; kingdom Metazoa; phylum Arthropoda; class Insecta; order Hymenoptera; family Formicidae; genus Camponotus; species Camponotus floridanus. The sequence continues at coordinate 206,010 of NW_020229267.1, read as the reverse complement.
AGGTTTAAAGCTAAATTTCTCTTTTATTTACCGGAAAATTTCACTTCGCGGAAATTTCGTCAAGTAGTTACCACGAACATAAAATTTGACTCTTTTTATAACTACTACTTGGAAATTATCAAATATAAAGATACTATCGAAAACCCTTCATCGAAACCAGTAGATCTGATAACTCAACTAAAATATCAGTTACCAGTAAACCAGTGTGAGATAGAGAACTACTTATAGACTCTCTAATGAAGCCCTCGTGCGACGATAAAGATTTTTTCACCCTAACAACCATCGAGCAAACTCGAATTCTTGATATACTCTTGGAATTTATAGACTAATATATCACAAATGATATCGATATCGATATCGATATCGATATCGATCTAATGGATTTAATAGAGAATTTCGAAATCCCATTCTAATAGAGACTCTTACACGTATTTATAAATCAATAATCCTATTAGAGTTTCGCGGTTTTCTCAATTTTCCGTAATCAACAAGTCAGATCCTTGCTCTCGGCATCCCCAAGGTATAGCCGGTGTAAGCAGGTTGCCTTAAAAATAAAGAGAGCACACTTTACTTTACAACTGAGGTATCTCGGGGAAAAGTTAGTCACTGAGACGTAATATTCGCACACACACACGCAAAGCAAGTTTGTCCCTCAAGCGGCGTTATGATCGCTGCGTATACGATTATTGCTTCGATATGTACACTGCTTTAAAAGACAAAAGCTGCAGTCGGGAAGACGCTTTGGATGCTTTGAAACATCATTCTATTTTTGTTCTATATTCCATGAGAATAAAGATAGAATGATGTTTCCATGAGAATAAAGATAGAATGATGGAGCATTTATAGTGCAGTCTTGACCGCAGCCAATATCAATATGTGTGCATGTGCGTACATACGTGTGATATGTATATGTATATGTGTACGTACGTATGAAAGATAAATTTATTAAAGTATAGTGCGGAATAGTATAAGAAGGAAGAGAAGTGACATGATAAGCAGTCAAGTTACTTGTTCAAAAACACAGATTTTAAGAAATAAATAAGAGTAAAAAATAAAAATATAGTGCAAAACAAGGAAGAAAAGTAGTGTGTAATAACGTACCAAGGATTAGAAGTGACATATTAAAAGTTATTATCAAGCGACGCAGTAGCGTCGCGATGCCGCGGCGCGTCGAGTGCATTTATTAGTAAAAATTTTTGACACTTAACGATTACCGAGGACTGTGATTCATCAATCAAAAAGTAAATATTGTGAAAAAAAAAAAAAAAAATTTTTTCTCATTTCTGTTTAGATTGGACATAATATATTTTGACATATATTATATTAATAAAGAGAGTAGTTATCATTTTGTGGAATATAATTATGTAATTTATAATTATATGTATTGTGTGTATGTAGAAATTTACATATTTGACTGCGTAATCATAATTATAATTATATTTATTACATTATACATCAAATATGAAAATTTCTACACATTTCTACACACACACACACACACACACACACATATATATACATATAATTATCATTATACATGTAGGGAATATTTCTGCGTAACTATATTTGTGTCTACGCAGGCAAATGTAATAAATGTCTATGTAACTATGATTATGGTTTCACAGTCAAATATAAAGGTCTACACACACACACACACACACACACATATGTATATAATAATTATGTACTATAGAATTATACAGATATATACATATATAATAGATATATAATGTTATATAGAATTAATAATTGGAGTTATAGATATACATACCCAGATAGCAAATCGGACAGAGCATGTTTTGCAAATTTATGTGCTGCATATTATGTCGGCAGAGTTCTGTAAATATATAGCAGGATATGATTAATTCAGTTCGATGTTGTCAGAAATGCAGCAAAAATCGAGCATACGGTGCGTCAAGGATAATGGCAAACATGTAGCAAAAATTAAACAGAGTTTAGCAGCATAAAAAGAGCAAATTTAAAAAATTGTATGGTGGCATAATGTATTGGCAGAATGCATACTGAGATTGCACATAACCTGCTGTTACGATGTAACAACAGAATGTCAGCAGAAATTATGTGTCCGCGAACGCGCCATGATGGCAGAAATGCAGCAGAAATGCAGTATGCTCTGCCGTCACATAATGACATTTAATAATAGTAAAGTATTAATGATACATTGTGCATTTATATTGGTATTTTAATACAGTTAATATATTTATAATTTATTTTTTTTTAAATTTAGGACGAATTGTTTTATTAACCAAACACACAGAGTATAAAGGTTATATAACATGTATAAAAATAACATGTAATATAACGGATATATTACACTATATTTATATTACACTATATTTATATTACACTATATTTATATTACACTATATTAATATTTATATTATGTATAGTTATATGTAACTTTATTTTATGTATGCAATATATCTGAGTTAATCTGTTATATTGCGTCGTTTCTTATAACACATGAGCAATTATATATAATTATATATAATTATATATAATTGCGTGTTGCATAATAATTGCTATATTTATATTACATTGATATTATATTATATAATTTGGATTGCACGGTATTCTAAGGGCGCATTCACATCTTAGCAGAACAGAAGTCAATCAGAACTTACGTTGATAATCACAATTTCTACTTTTTGCCTTTCTAATATACTGCTTATACGTATAAGTGTACACTACTTATTACATCTTATTATCAGTGTGAATTCTAATTAGGTTTTTGCTTTTCTGCCAAGGTGTGATCTCTTAAACTGTAAGGTCGGCATCCTATGGATGAAAATATTCAGCAGGACGCATAGAGCCAATACGACTAATCAAAACCATTCCATTTCTTTTCAGGCGCTTTTTGTATGACTGTGATTGATTGCAACGCGCAAAGCTAATGCGACCAATCAGCCGTAAAAAACGTGTCTGAAAAGAAATGGAATGGCTGTGATTGGTCACATTGGCTCCGCGCGTTTCGTTCCGCTAAAGCTGCATTCCACTTAACGATCGCAATGCTCGCGGAATCATCTTATCCTTGTTGTTCGCTAAAAGTTAAAGTTCAGTAGAAAATGATGCTTTGCAACTGTTGTAAAATTCGTGAATCTGATTGGTGTATGCTCTTAATTTTAGCCGAATCTAAGAGCATACGTCAATCAGATTTACGAATTTTACACAATTGCAAAGCAAAATTTTCTGCTGAAAGCAGCCTATGACATATCATTTATGAGTGCTGCAATCATTAAGTGGAACGCACCCTAAGTATTTCCGCTCCATGGGATACCGGCCATTGGCCTAAGAGAAGAGTTTTGACTGTTGATAACACGTGTGCGGACAAAGTGAAAAAAGAAGGAATTTTTGAACTTGTTTTTATAAAACAAGTTCAAAAATTTTAAGAATAAATGATATAAATACAAAATTAATACTACAAATTTCTTACTTTCTAGGTTATAGAAACATCGAGGATTTCAGTGTTTAAGAGGCCCAATTGCATCAACATTATTTTGGATTTAAGCGGTACTTAAATATGTGTCTGACTTCATTTATTTCAAAAGAAAGATAAAGATTGACATTTATTTAAGTACTGCTTAAATCTAAGATAATGTTGATGCAACCTAGCTTAAATCAAATCAAAGAAGTACATACAGTATCGTATTAGGTGTACAACTTTGCTTCCGCCGTTTTTTTTCCGAAATTCGAGGCTTTATTATAAAAAACTAGTTATACATTTATGATTCAAAGTATTGTCCATCGCTGGCCACTACTTTCTCCCATCTTTCGGGCAGCGTATGAATCCTGCGTCGAAAAAACTGATCATATTTTGAGGCGATCCACGAATCGATCCAATTTTTTACTTCTTCATAAGACTGGAAGTGCTGGTCAGCCAGGCCGTGTGCCATTGATCGAAACAAGTGATAGTCAGAGGGAGCAACGTCTGGACAATACAGCGGGTGGGGTAGGACTTCCCATTTCAACGTTTTCAAGTATGTCTTGACCACTTTCGTAACATGGGGTCGAGCATTGTTATGCTGCAAAATCACTTTATCGTGTCTCTCGTTGTATTGCGGCCGTTTGTCTTTCAATGCTCGGCTCAAACGCATCAATTGCGTTCGATACCGATCGCCTATGATTGTTTCAGTCGGTTTTAACATCTTAATACAATCTTCTTTCTTCCACCGCTATGCCGGTCTTCGACGTCAAAATCACTGTTCTTGAAGTGTTAAAACCACTCATGACACATTCTTTCACTAATAGAAGCCTCACCATAAGTATCTGAGAGCATTCGATGAGCCTCAGCCGCAGATTTCTTCATATTGAAGCAGAAAATTAAAACCTCCCGCAAATGACGAGAATTTGGCTCGTACACAGACATTTTCAATTGAGAATAACTTTATGATGGAGACACAAATCGACTAATGTTTCTATGGGGTTATGTTGACAGATGTCCAAGTATATTGTATGACATCTATGATCTATTTATTTCGACCACCACCTAAAGCGATCTACAAAAAAACGGCGGAAGCAAAGTTGTACACCTAATATATAAAACGCGCGATAAACGCATAGAAGAAATCGCATTGAGATGATGAAAAATGAGAAAAGAGAAAGAAGATTCTCCAATTAAAAGTCTGAGGAAGATCAACATTTTATTGAAGGAGTAATATAATATTAATATCATAATATTGTCACTGTTAAGAAAATAGTCAACAATAGCAAAATGGATAAGATTATTTATTGTTATGGATTATGTGGAACATGACCTGGAAAATCTCTCATAGAAACAAAAAGCAAAAAACTCTATGAAGCAAAAAAAAAACATTCTTATACCTAGTAAGTGTATTCACATATTACGGACATATAATAGACTAATTAAAAAAATTGCAAAATAATAGTGTTGAGCGTAATAAGTAGTTAAGCATAATTTAGTTTAGGGCTATTATATTAACTTTTTAATCACTAATATTCATGTTGAGCAAGTGTACAAACATAAGATAGTAGATTTTATTATTTCATTTTATAGAGAACAGTGATTAAGAAAGTAGGGAAATGAAATTATTGGTTAATACCAAAGTACGCATATGTGCAGAAGAATTCTTAAAAAAAGTAAGTAAGTAAGAATAATGTTTCTTAATGGCCATTAATGACACCATTGTCCATTCTTACAATTAAGAGAGGATGTCTTATGTAATAATGTAACAATGTAATTGTAATCAAAGGTAATTTTCTTATTTTTTATTAAATGTTACATAAAATCAAATATTTATATTATTTAATTAATGTAATATTTCTCAAGTATAATTAGATAATTCATCATTTCCATTTGATGGTAGTTTGATGATAGTTTTAGAGTATTAGGTGAATTTTATATCTTTGATATCAATTTTTTTGTATCATTTTTATTTCTTTCATTATAAATCTGTCTTTCCCTTTCTCTTTTCCTTTCTTAACAATTGAGATCTAATAAAATTTATGTATTATTATTATTGTATTATAGAATGATGAAACAAAGATGAAAAAAGTGATAAGAAATCTGAGCAGATAGTAACATCCAGATGCACTACAGAACAATATAAAATACCTAAGTAATTCGTATTTGCTACAATTGGTAGTTCAGGAGTACGAGACATAAAAATAACTGGCATGCACATTAGTATAAATAGCAATGATATAAAGTTTCCGGATATTATCTGCATCATATAAGGTAATGAAGTGATATGGAGGAAGGATGGATAGAAGTTTGGAGAATTAGGGCGGGAAGGGAAGGGGATAGGGAAGATGAATACATAAGGGAGGATATAGGTTGTTGAGAGGGAAGGTAAATTCCGAAGAAGAAATAGTGTCTAACATCAACACTTGTGGGTCGTAAACCAGAAACTCGAGTATTATACAGGTACCAAGCTCCTGGTATAGGCCAACGAGGGAAGGTCGCGATAAAGATGTATTTTTTAGCGGATAAGGGCTGTCTAATAGGCCGAGTTCCACACTTCCCCGCAGCCGAGGCGGGGCGTGAGACAGCATTTTTCACCTCTTTTTTGAAAAAAGAAAGTAATGAAGTGGAAGACATTCGTTCGACATTCGCAGAGTCAATGATCAAAAATATACTAGATAATTAATCTATCATCGAAATCTATTGTTTGTGCCATATACAACTTACAGAAATTTTGGAATTCTAAAAAGAAGCAGGGATACTGTGCAGTGTAGATACAAAGATCTTCTGATGTAAAATAATGGAGAACAATAATACTCATAAAAAACTGAAGGTGTGTGCTACTTTAAGGCTGGAGTGCACCAAATCAATCGGACTTACTTCAGAAGTATCGCCTACTTCCATAGTTCAAACTACAAAAGTAATTTATACCGGGAGTAAATTACTTCTGTAATACACGTTGGAGAGCTGATATTAAATTTACTTCTGTAGTTTTAACTATAGAAATAAGCACTATTTACTCTTGTAGTAAGGTTCTTTTCTTTAGGGAGAGTTATTACAATATTTTTGTTGTCTAACCTGAGGTTAGTAAGATCTTAAATATTTCTACGTCTTTAGGTCTGTTCTTTTTAGCTGCACTGCTGCACTAGTGCAATAAGTTAGAAAGAGACAAACATACTTTCTTTCACTCTAACTAATTGCACTAGTGCAGCTAAAAAGAACAGGCTTTTTATTAAATTTTCTTCAATTTTATTATTGCGTATTTTTACTAGTATTTCGTATTTTGTGTGTGGAAAACTGTGCATTGCTTTTCTTTCGATATTTGTTGAAAATGGAGAAAAAAGAAGAAGAAAAGAAAAAACGAAGCAAGAATATGACAGAGGCTGAGATAGCTAGATTTGTTGAATTAATGAAAAGTCATATTATTATTATCGAATCTAGAAAACATGATATTATGGCATTAAAATCTAAAAATAAAGCTTGTGAAAAATTCATGTGGAGTACAATGCTGAAGCACAGCAGAAGAGATCTGAAAATCAGTTGCTAATTTTATGGAAAGATTTGAAAGCAAAGAAGGCAAAAGCTAAACAAAACAGAATGAAATTCAAAACTGGAGGCGGACCACCGCCAGATTACATAGATTACTTAAGTCAAATGATTATTTATATGATACCTCAAATTTTTGGAATTAAGGGAGTGAAGGATGATGATGATGATGATGATGATAATGAAGATTTTGATGACAACATTTTGAATGAAAAGAATGATATTGAAACTCAAGCTAACTCTGGAGAAAATGCACAAAAAGATGTGGTCATCTTTTATGAGAATCCTGAACTTGAGACTAACGTAGAAACAACATTCTCCTCCAAAAAATGTATCAGCTAAATTTGTTTTTCTTAATTTTACTATTTTGTTTTGTTTTTCTTAATTTATTTTTATTTATGTTTAAAGTAACGTAAATTAATTTACAATAAGTAGAGATAGTCTGTCTGAATATCCTTAAGAATTAGAAAAATAAAAAAATAAATAATTAAATTCAAGTAAATAAATATAAGATATAAATATAAAACTAAAATAGTATAATATAAAATAAAATAAGAATTTAATAATAAAATGTAATTGAAAATTCACACTATTTTTGGAAATTAGAGAAATTAGAAATTACATATTGGGAGTACTTATTATTAGCTGATTTTGAAAAAGAAGGAAAATTATTCCCCTATTAAAACAAACTACATTATTATATAATAGAATGTAATTTTCAGGTAATAGCTATATTAAGGAAAAAGGAAAGTCTAGAAAGTAAAATCAATCAACAGATGTGGGGGACAAAGTACTTGATTTTCATTCCATGAAAATCAAACTTATGCAGCAAGAACATAATACCAGAATGTACTTATCGACAGACAAAAAGAAATAATGGAAGAAGAATATAATCTCAGAATGGAAATTCTGAGAAAATGGAAAGAAAGTGCAGAAAATTGTCCAAAAGTTCCAGTCATTCTAATCATAAAACTTCTGACATTATTTTAAATAATTTTGTTGATATGTGTAACATGTTTTACGGAAATGATCCTTTTTAATAACTAAATAACTAATAATGTATAATGAATTCTTTAGAATAAGTTTTCCCTTATTTTTTTTCCTTTCTTTTCCTAAAGTAAATATAGTAATACTTTATCAATAAAAGAGATATAGTTTTGTCTTATTACTGACATGTGTAGAGACTTCATTTTAATTATATATATTTCATTTTCAATTATATATTTTTTTACAGACTACTAAAATAAGATAAACATTTCTTGAATCAATCTTCCATCTCCCTTGCTGACAAATGAAGATACAAAATTAATTCTCAAAATTTCTTATACTTTTGATAAAAATAATGTTATTAAAGATACTAATAAACATACAATAAAACTTTATTATTCAATGAACCTAAGCAATTACAAGTTAATAATCTTTATTTATATCTGTAACACAAACAAAATATTTAGTAAGAATAACTTACAATTTATGTAGACAGAACATTTCCTGACTAAATATTAAATAAATTTCTTATGATAATATCAATCAAAGTAGTTAAGAATTATTGATCTCCTCACTTCATTTCCACCTGTTTCTTGAGCTTCCTCTACAGCAAAATCATCATCATTAAATTTTATTCTTTCAGCTTTGAAAACGTCATCAACATCTAAACCAAAGTTGTGAAGAATAGCAACTGCAGTAATTACATTTCCACACACAGCAGGGTCAAATGTCATTGTTTTATTTAGGATTTAAAATCTCTTTTTCCATACTCCAAATGTACGTTCAATAATATTCCGTATGCGTACATGAGCTCTATTGTAACGGATTTTTCCCTGGGTTCTTGGGCATAATACTGGAGTCATGAGGTATCTCGACAGAGCATAACCACTGTCTCCAACTAGAAGTCCATTATGCAGACCTTCTTGCATAATGTGTTGAACCAGGCCAATGGCTGACAATGTTCAGGATTTCCATGTTTGCATCACAAATAACTTGAGTATTAATAGAAAAGAAACCTTTTCGATTCCTATATAGTTCACTATCGGGTCCAGATGAGCATGGTATTGGAATATGACTTCCGTCAATGGCACTTTTAACGTTGAGGAACCCACTAAACTGAAAGAATGATCTTTTCTTTTGTGTAAACTGTGCCTGATTATTAGGCATGCGTATGTATAATGGTTTCAAAGCAAGCAGACTTCTGACAACTCTATGAAAAGCTTTTTAGCAGTTTTTCTGTGAATATTTATCAAGTCTCCAGCAACTATTTGATAGGTACGAAATAGTCTTAGCGCACACAAAAGCTGTAATTTAGATGAAAGTGCACAGTTTTCATCGGTGTTGTGTTCCAAAAGAGGCCCGATCATATTTAATAAAACCATAACTGATCGTTTATGAAAACCAAATCGCTCTCGGAACTCCCCGTCAGTATAAATCTCCATTGGATCTCTTCTCTCTCTTATATTGGATCTCTTCTATTGGATCTCTTCTCTCTCTTATATCACAACATTATCCTCCTCATAAATATCCATATAATCCAAATAATCTAGTAGGTCTAAATCCATTTTAGAAACTTGTAACGATGCATCCGCGGCATCGTTCCGATTCCCGGCAACGTCATCCGCCAGAAGCTGCCGCCCGGCAGAACACCCGCCGAGCATAGGCAGGCGCGTGGTGCGCCTACTTTTTTTTAAAATATATCGGCTTTAAGCCGGTAACCCGGAGCCGTTAGCTTTAAGCTAAGATCGGCCGAACATCGCCGATCGTCGCCGATAAGGCTTGAACCGCCGGCCGGCGAAAACCCGCGCTCGGCGTACACCCGAACCCCTCCGAACAGGCCCGACCATACCGTTTCCGAAAAATCGTTCGGAAGGGGGTATTACCGCCGCGCGCTGACACGGGTAACCGGTATAAAAAGGGCCATATTTCGGCATAATGACACATTCTCCTGTTCTGCTCTGAGCAGTAAGCTTCAGAGAAAGCCTGAGAACCAGAAAGCACTACCGCTCCGGACGAAAGGTGGAGAGACCTCTTCCTTAGACGAGAGATCTCGTAGGGTAGTGTTCCCTACCTCTCCTCCGCATCCCGGCTGGATTTTAATCGGAAGATGGAGTGTGAGCCGCCCCGATCGAGAGCTCTCGAGCTAGCCGTTAAGCATACGATCTATCTCCTTCGCGTTTTCCATCCCTCCGCGAATAACGAAACATCGCACGCACGAATTTATTATAAATTGCCGCGCGAATTTATTATAAATTGCCGCACCGCCGTTGCACGCTTTCGTGTATTTTCAGCGTAATAAAATCATACCACGGTCATTATATCCGAGCGTATAAAAAACTGTAGCGATACGCGTTTCAACGGAATCGACGTTTCGGCGTACTGGGATTCCTGGAACACAGGGATTCCCTGGCGAAAGAAATACGCACAAAAACCGCGGCAACGTAGACGCGCGGTCAACACCAATATTCGGCGTATAAACATTACGCCTACACACACACATACAATCATCTGTACATCCACGCGATCTTTCATGTACATAATATTTCACGCACAATAAACGCATTCAGTCTATCTTATTTTAATTTATTATTATCTGCCCTGCGACACCCGACGGACTATCCGCAGCGGAAAAGAAAAATCGGAAAAGAATCGGACCGTTATAAACTCAAATAAAAAGAATGATTGCTTGCTAACCTTATTCCTTATTTCTGATTCTTTACTAGTTGACTTACTCCTATCGCACTGAAGAAGTAATTTTTGGTCTATGTAGTTATTCTTATACTTTAGGCTAGAAGTAAATTACTCTACAGTGATGCTCTCTGCACATTATTTACTTTAGGAGAATATTTAATTTTACTTCCAAAGTAATTACTATGATAGTAGCAATTGAACCTTACTATTGTAGTAACTCAATTTCTAATGGAAGTCTCCGATTTACTATAGAAGCCAACATTTACTACCAGAATAAAGTTTACTCCGATTTGGTGCACTCCAGCCTAATATTTTCTTTTATAATTTTGTTTAGTTATGTTTGCTTTTTTATTAATTATACTCCATATAATTTTTTTTTATTATTTACTTTGTTAGCTTATAATTTTGTTATAAATTTTAGATTTTCTTTAATTTATTGAAAGTTCTTTTTTTATTTGTGTTTGTGTTTCTATATAATAACTTTTCTATCATATATGCTCTTTTCACGCAATTTTATTATAATTTTCTTCTGATTTGTAATGTCTTAAAAAGTTTAAAAATCTCAATTTGTCTATCTTTCTATTTTTAAATAAATTTTGTTTTATAAATCTTATTAAATTACAATATTTAATTTTCATTTACTAAATATGAATTTGTATTTTTATATGTTTATTGAAATTGTTGGAGTGTGAGACGTTTACTCAGTTCGATTTCCAGTTCCTTTATTAGCCGTTGTGCGACGCTGCGGGTACTTTTTTATAGCGCTGCGCTATCTTATCTTCAATATATTATTCCCGTTTATATATTCCTTCTGTTCTCTTACATGTAACATAGAGAGTTTTTCTTTACTAAAATAAAGATACTTATTACAACAGGTTATGGATCCAGTCTTGACAAAACTGTGACAATAAAGCACATAAAGCGACGATGTAAATTAGTATTCTCTCATATTATATAATAAGAAGTAAGCTGATTATATCGTAAAGATGGCACAAGATAATCTTAAATTTAATATTCCATTGTTGAATGGAGGAAATTACGTTTTCTGGAAAACTAAAGTACGAGCAATATTAGTACGTGATGACTTATGGGACGTCGTGAATGAACCTAAGCCCGTACAACTTAATGATGCATGGACGAAACGTAATAATAAGGCTATGGCATGTATAACGTTGAACGTAGAAGACAATCAGTTGATACATTTTGCACATTTAGATAATGCTTTTGACGTATGGCAAGCGTTTTCAAGAAAATACGAACGTTCCACATTTGGCAGCAGATTATATTTACGAAGAAAACTATATAGCATTCATTACCGCAGTGGGGCTATGAGCGATCACATTGACGCAATCATAGAAGTGGTCGGTTTGCTGCGCGGATCTGGAAAACCTCTCGAGGATGAAGAAGTTGTAGCTATGCTGTTAGTGAGTCTCCAGAAAGCTATACAAGCCTTGTATTAGAAGGAAGAGATGAGGCTGATCTGACTGTGGAATATGTAACTGGAAAAATGTTAGATGAATATGAGACGCATCAAAAGTGGTGAGTCAAATAAAAATAAGTTGCACTTCACTCAGCGGTTGCGTCTTCAAATAAAGGTAACAATAATCATTGCATTAAATCTAATAAGAATGAGAAGATAAAAAGAAATAGTAAAGAAATTAACAAAGAGACGCGAACATGTTTCTTTTGTAGTAAATCCGGCCATGTCAAGGCCGATTGTTTTGTCATTTAAGAAATCACAGCAGAAGAAAGGTACAGAACCGGATAAATCCTCGGTAGCAAAAGTTGATGCTCATTATAATCATATTACTTTTTGTGCATGCAATAAAGCCCAAGTGAAGAGAATCGGAATGTGATATCTTGATTCACGCGCAACAAACGACATGACAAACGAACGAGCCTTTTTCTTAACGTTGAGAGAAACTACTATTACAATATTTCTTGCAGACGACTCTTCAATTAAAGCTATCGGAATAGGAGATGGTTACTTAAATTGCGAGATTTCAAATAATAGTGTGCAAATAATAGAATTAAAGAATGTACTTTATGCTCCAGCTTGATAGCGGTTTAATTTCAATACGAAAGATAACTAAGAACGGTCATCGTGTGATATTCGAGGAAGATACCTGCTCTGTTTATCGAGGACAAATTATAGAAAGAGCCGACGTCGATGGAGATTGTTCAAATTGAGAACAGTAATAAAAGAAGCTTCGATTCAAATAGCAAGTACGGCAACATGTATTCAAAATGGCACCGTCGTTTAGGACACAGAGATCCAGCTGCGATAAAACGTTTAATAAATGAGAATAACCGGAATTAAAATAAACATGTGTCTTAATGAAATGGTTTGCGAACACTGTATCAAAGGAAAATTGGCTCAAACAAAATTTTCGGAAAGCAAACGAAGAGAGAAGGAGCCATTGAGACTGGTTCATTCAGATTTATGTGGATCGATGCAGACTGCTACTCCAAGTAGTAGTAAGTATTTTTTAATACTTATTGATGATCTATTCTCGTTTTACAGTGGTATGATTGTTGAAATCAAGGATGAGGTTTCAGACGTTATAAAGGAATATATTGCAGCGATGTCTACAAGATTCAACAGAAAACCTTTTGCTTTGCGAACTGATAATGGCAAGGAATATGTTTCGTCTGAGTTATCAAATTTCTTGCGAAAGAAAGGAATACAACACCAGCTTACAGTAACATATACAGCACAGCAAAACGGTGTTGCCGAGCGGAAAAATAGATCTCTAACAGAAATGGTGAAGTGTATGCTCTTAAATGGCAATTTAGACAATCGTTTATGGGGAAAAGCAGTCTTAACTGCAACATATTTGCAAAATCGGATGACAAGTCGAAATATCGATAAAACCCCCTTTGAGCTGTTCACTGGAGAAGAACCAGATATTAGCCATGTTCGAGTATTTGGATCAAAGGTTTACTCGCTCATTCCAAAACACGCAGAAAATGGGATGACAAAGCTGAAAAAGGAGTGCTGGTCGGCTACGACGGAAACATTAAAGGTTATAGAATTTGGATTAGCCACTCTGTAAAAATAATAGAACATAATGCGAATCAATCTTGTTCACATCAGACTTTAAAAATTGAAGGAAAAGAGACTAATGAAATGAAAGGCATGTGAAATGGAATGATCGATTATGAAATACCGGAAGCAATCCACGAAGAAACATCAAGAAAAGAAATTAAAGGCATGTCAGATAAAGAATATGAAACACACACACACACACACACATGCGAGAGAGAGGTGCAAGGGAGGGCCTTCTGCCCAGGGCACCCCTACCAGCGGGGTGGGTGCGAGAGGGGGAGGCGAAGTCCCTCCCTTGCACCCCTCCCGCGCGCGCATGTGTGTGTGGCCACAGCGAAGAAGTGTCGATTAAGTGTACTTCTTGATTGTGTAGACTGTCAATGTTTAATTCCGAGCGTGGCCGTTTCGAACGTGGCCATTTCGAACATGGCCATTACGAACAAGTGGCCATTACAAACGTGGCCATTTCGAACGTGGCCATTTCGGATGCTCCCATAAGTTCTTATTAAAAAAAAATTTATTAAAAATTATCTGTTTCTTATAACCATTTGTACTATTATTTATATTTACTGGGTAACTAAAATAAATTTCTAATAAATTTTTAAATTTCAAAAATTTACTACCTATTGTAATTAATAATTAACATTCTTATAATAAATTGTTAATTTTTAGCAAAATGCGTGTATGTAAACTAGAACTATGAAAAGATGCATTGTGTGATGCAATTTCTTACACATGGATTTAAAATTCACGATATCCTCCACGCTAATGTTCTTATTTTCCAAAATTGTAGCAATTATTTCATCCGGCAAATGTGTTATCGTAGACATCGTAAAAAATTTAATGATTCACAAAACAACTCGCAACCGATATTATTTATTTTCGCACTAATTTCTTAGTTTATATACTAATTTCTTAGTTTATATACTTATATATATAATCACAAATATAAGCGCATAAATTTTACTTCTATTTGTAACACTGCGTCTATTATATGCGTCTATTACTTCGTTTAAAACGTTGCACGTGGTTCACTAAAGACTGTCTTTAGAAATGATTCATGGTATTTGATTTATCAAAATAAGAAAGACACCTCTGATTGGTCAAAAACGTCAGCCATCATAGAAGCAGGTACGTATGACAAATTCTTTAGAAAAAAATTTTGGACAATTTTTTTTCACTTGAGATATATAGTTTTATGATCTTATTCTAATGTTATTTTCCAATGAAATTTTTTGTCTTTTTAATCGTTATTTATATATATGCGCTAAGAGAGAGACCATATTTTTCTTATTGAAGTTATAATTGTATTGAATTTCTTGGCTCTTAAGGGGATCCTAAAATGGACTTTTTTACCGACAAAATGTGAAGATTCAGTTCGATCACTATTCTTTTTATTGGCTACACATATCGATAAATCCTTTTCCACAATTAAAGTTCTAAGAATAACGAAGTGCGGAAGCTATAACTTAATGCAAAAAACCAAGAAAAGTTACATAAAACTGTGTTAATTACATTAGTGTTACCGACTTCTTCCATCACGTCGTAACAATATTGCTTTAATATATAAGTTTTGCAGTTTGTCTGTGTAAAAGACACAGCGCTCGCAGTTGGGATAACATGAAAGAATAATACAAAAGTAAAAAAAATGATCTTAGAAGCTTATATAAAAAAATTAATGATCGAACTGTTTAGTGTACGTGCGTGCATGTACAATATCGATATAAAAGAGTAAAATAAAAAAAAATTAGTTGACGAATAGCATGATAGATGGCACTGTCATCTAAACTTTTATCGACAAGGACAGATATAATCGTATTTTCTCTTTCTCTCTTTCATGCCTGTGATAAGTTTATACGTATACTCATGATTGCACTCCCTCGTATTTTTCATTTCGCATTTCTTCGATTTGAAAATAATTGCAATAGATTAATGATGATTTTGCCATTAAAATGATACCAAACATGACATAAATCGGGTCATTTTTAATTAAATTAATTACAAAATTTTAATTATGTATTTCATTAAAAATCACTCGATTTATGTCATGTTTGGTGTCATTTTAACCGCAATAATCTCATTAATTCATTGCAATTATTTTCAAATCGGAAAAGAGCGAAATAAAAATTTTAATTTTTATGATATTTAAATCCAGAACAGTTGTTATAGATAAGGAAAGGTCTCCGATTCGAAACGAGAGCAAGAAGGAATAAGGAGCAAGCGAGATGATGAGACATCAAAGAGTTCCGAAGTCTCGTTCGCCAGGCTCACTTTTTCTTATCTTCGTATGTATACATGTCAATTTATAATGGAAAATAAAATTTTTTTATTTCACATTTCTTCGACTTGAAAATAATTACAATAGATTAATGACGATTTTGCGATTAAAATGACACCAAACATGACATAAATCGGGTCATTTTTAATGAAATACATAATTAAAATTTTTAAATTAATTTAATTAAAAATAACCCGATTTATGTTATGTTTGGTGTCATTTTAATCGCAAAATCGTCATTAATCTATTGCAATTATTTTCAAATCGAAGAAATGCGAAATGAAAAAAATTTATTTTCCATTATTATAAATTGACATGTATACATACGAAGATAAGAAAAAGTGAGCCTGGCGAGTGAGACTTCGGAACTCTTTGATGTCTCGTCATCTCGCTTGCTCCTTACTCCGTCTCGCTCTTGCTTCGAATCGGAGACCTTTCCTTATTTACAACAATTGTTAGGGATTTAAATATCGCAAAAATTAAAATTTTTATTTCGCTCTTTTTCGATTTGAAAATAATTGCAACGAATTAATAAGATTTTTGCGATTAAAATGACACCAAACACGGCATAAATCGAATCATTTTTAATAAAATATATAATTAAAATTTAATAATTAATTTAATTAAAAATGATCCGATTTATGTCATGTTTGGTGTCGTTTTAATCACAAAATCGTCATTAATCTATTGCAATTATTTTCAAATCGAAGAAATGCGAAATGAAATATTTTATTTTCTATAGTATTGCGGAATCAGACTGCGCGGCGGCTGTAATATATATATTTACTGAGCAGTGATGCAGAATGGATACGCTGGCAACAGCAAATTATTTCGCATAGAGTACAGCTCGATGTTTTTCGACGTTCCTCGATCCTCGACCGTTACAAATTACAACGCGTTATAACGTGTCGGTTATAATGAAAGTATTATATATATATATTGTTACGTCCCTGGTTCGAGTCGCGATCGAGTCCGGTTTGAAAAAAGAAGAAGCCCGTTGTTGACAGCAAGAGATTGTTAACAGCAGCGCCTGTCAATTGAGTCTGGTCCCAGCTGTCTAGCTGTGCGGACGCGTTTTTTTCCCGAGCCGATCCGTTGTGCTATTTGTGTTATTATTCCGTGTTATTTACGTTATCGTTTGTGTTCTGTGTTGTGTATTAAAGTTCCTTGCTTCTCTAAAAGTGCTTATTTATTTCGCGCGTCTCGCGAGCGGCCGATTCATAAGTGCGCGCTTTCGATCGAAGTCCTCGCCGCGAGCGTAACATATATAGTGCATATTTATTTATTTTAGATATAGTGCTTATATAATGATGTGTAAGTATAATGCCAAACACTTGCCTCTCTGGTCAAAGATTACATACTTTATATATACATATATATATATATATATATATATATTTATAGTAGTTAGTGCCAGAGACAATTTATTCATGAGCTAGCTGCTTTTAAAAGTATTTGTCTCAGAGGCGATCTATTCGTGTGCTGGTTTTTAAAAATATTTTATACCAAATGCAATTTGCATGAGCACTGTGATAATTAAAAAATATTTATCCCAGAAACGATCTATTCGTGTGCTGGTTTTTAAAAATATTTTATACCAAATACAATTTGCATGAGCACTGTGATAATTAAAAAATATTTATCCCAGAAACGATCTATTCGTGTGCTGGTTTTTAAAAATATTTTATACCAGACGCGGTTGCATGAGCGCTATGGTAATTAAAAAACATTTGTCCCAGAGGCGATCTATTCGTGTGCTGGTTTTTAAAAATATTTTATACCAGACGCGGTTGCATGAGCGCTATGGTAATTAAAAAACATTTGTCCCAGAGGCGATCTATTCGTGTGCTGGTTTTTAAAAATATTTTATACCAGACGCGGTTGCATGAGCGCTATGGTAATTAAAAAACATTTGTCCCAGAGGCGATCTATTCGTGTGCTGGTTTTTAAAAATATTTTATACCAGACGCGGTTGCATGAGCGCTATGGTAATTAAAAAACATTTGTCCCAGAGGCGATCTATTCGTGTACTGGTTTTTAAAAATATTTTATACCAGACGCGGTTGCATGAGCGCTATGGTAATTAAAAAACATTTGTCCCAGAGGCGATCTATTCGTGTGCTGGTTTTTAAAAATATTTTATACCAGACGCGATTGCATGAGCGCTATGGTAATTAAAAAACATTTGTCCCAGAGGCGATCTATTCGTGTGCTGGTTTTTAAAAATATTTTATACCAGACGCGGTTGCATGAGCGCTATGGTAATTAAAAAACATTTGTCCCAGAGGCGATCTATTCGTGTGCTGGTTTTTAAAAATATTTTATACCAGACGCGGTTGCATGAGCGCTATGGTAATTAAAAAACATTTGTCCCAGAGGCGATCTATTCGTGTGCTGGTTTTTAAAAATATTTTATACTAGACGCGGTTGCATGAGCGCTATGGTAATTAAAAAACATTTGTCCCAGAGGCGATCTATTCGTGTGCTGGTTTTTAAAAATATTTTATACCAGACGCGATTGCATGAGCGCTATGGTAATTAAAAAACATTTGTCCCAGAGGCGATCTATTCGTGTGCTGGTTTTTAAAAATATTTTATACCAGACGCGGTTGCATGAGCGCTATGGTAATTAAAAAACATTTGTCCCAGAGGCGATCTATTCGTGTGCTGGTTTTTAAAAATATTTTATACCAGACGCGGTTGCATGAGCGCTATGGTAATTAAAAAACATTTGTCCCAGAGGCGATCTATTCGTGTGCTGGTTTTTAAAAATATTTTATACCAGACGCGGTTGCATGAGCGCTATGGTAATTAAAAAACATTTGTCCCAGAGGCGATCTATTCGTGTGCTGGTTTTTAAAAATATTTTATACCAGATGCGATTTGCATGAGCACTGTGATAATTAAAAAATATTTATCCCAGAAACGATCTATTCGTGTGCTGGTTTCTAAAAATATTTTATATATGAGATACAGTTTGCATGATCGCTGAGGTAATTAAAAAATATTTATCCCAGAGACGATCTAAAAAAATCTCAATGTAAAGATTATCTTCATTAATTAAAATTGGAGAAACAAAAAAGGTATATTGCATCTTATAAAAATTGGCCTACTCTATATTCAGAAATTGTAAATTGAAGAAATGAATAAATTTATTATTCTATTCATATTTGCGATGAGATAAATATATAATATAATGTAAATGTTTGTAAATTTATATTATAATTATATAATTTTGATATCATTTACATATACAACAATTATATATATAATATATTTACATATATATAATATATAACATATTTAATATATATATATATATATATATTTTAAACATGTATGAAATATATTATATATATGCATGTATATGTAAATCAATAAAAATATGAATATATTATCTCATATCATTTCAATATATTTAACGCAATGCAAAAGATTGCATTTTCTATTATATTATGCATGCTTCAAATAATAATGTCGGTAATAGCGTATCTAAAAATGTCGATATTATCGATATTATCGACATTTTTAGTTACATTTAGATGGGGGCGCTAATCCGTCGGAGTTTGCCCGTCGCTTTAGGATCCCCTTAATTTTATTATTCTTATATTTATTATAATTATTATTTAAGAAAAATTAAATAAACTAATAAATCATATATGATCACGAAATATACAGGATGTTAAAAAAACCCTGAGGTACTTCGCATGCGCGTAGCTCTCAAACGTTTTTAGCTAGTAGTTTCTTTTCTTAGTACTTTATTGCCAACGCCCTTGCGTCTCTAAAACGCGTGTTTATTATTGTTTACGGAGGAGAAACTGCTAGCTAAAAATGTTTGAGAGCTATGCGCATGCGAAGTACCTCAGAGTTTTTTTTAACACTCTGTACAAGGAACTGCGAAGAACCGTCGAAATAAACTAATGTTAGTTTTCGCAGATCGGCTTTGTACAATATAAATTATACGATAAAAATTTGCAATTTTAATTTTATGAATATAATAAAACTTTAAAATTTATGTTTAATCTATGTTTAATCTTCTTATATTGTCTATTATATCATTCTTGATATCGTTTTTCTTTTCAATATAGGTGAGAGAAAACAACTTTATCATTTTCATATATAAATACTTTGTTCATTTATAGATTTTAAAAGATATTATTTTTAAAAATTTTAATTACAATTGTTTCTGGCAATTGTAATCACACCAGCATCCATTTTAATATTTGCGATGTGCATGATCGATAAGCATTATCTCCTTCTAACACACGCATTCATACTTGTACAATTACACTGCGTACATTTATAAAATCATGCTTAAATACTTGCACATATTATGTATTTATATTCACACTTGTACACTTGTACGCACATACACAGACACACATACACACACACACATACACATCAAAGGATGTATATAAATTTTATTTTATTTTATTTTATTTTATTATTTTTACCAAACAAATCGTGTTTTTTTCACCGCTGTTCTCCCGATCCTTCATCCCGATTGCAGTTACTCGATTCTCCTGGCAAGTTCGCGGAGGCCATGACATTTTTATATTTCATTATGTTTATTTATTTAATAAAAATTAAAATAACTATTAAATGAGTCACGTTCGATCGCAAGAATGGAAGAAACTGACATAAATAAATATTAATTCCGAATATTAATATAATTTAATCTCGTCAAATAAATTTTACGATCTAAATACTTAATTTTAACTTTAGAATATATTTCAGAATTGAATGCTACTTTTTGATCTTTTCGAATTGATCTTCTCCTTAATAAAGATAAGAGAAAATCTGACCTTATATAAACACATTTTTTTACTTATTTACACAGTTTGATTTTATTTTATTTATCTTATTTTTACTTCCGACTGCTGCCAACCTACGGTTGGCAAAGACGGAGGGAGTATGCGTTTCACCGAGCTCGGATCGCGATCATAGCATATTTTCGATAACAATAACATTGTTCGATGTCATCTTTTGCACATCAGTTTTTTATTAACCAAGGATGGTTTAGAACATATAATTATCATTCCTTATTCTATTAATAAAAATCGGAAAAACAATATTATTTCGTCTATACGTTTTTTCATTGGTTGCGAGCGGAACTAAAAAGCAAAAATGATTCATCAATAAGATTCGTTCTAAGCATCCGTATAGGGAAATATAGTTGGAGACATCTCGAAGTGGCGGCAATAATAATTGACATAACATACATATCAAATTATTATTGTTGAAAACAAATTATTGTGAAAAATTGTAAAATTAATGAAAAAACATGGATAATATGGATATGAAAATGTTCCTAAACAGGTAAGATTTTTTTTCTCTTTCTATTATTAATAATACTTTTATTTGCAAAGTCATAATAATAATAATAATATAATATAATATAATACGAGAAAATAATCTTTTGCATAGCTATTGTTACGTCCAGGCCCGAGGGAGGATGGGCCGAAGGAAGGGCGTAACATTTGTATCCCGAGAACAGGTGCCTTAAGAGCAAGTGTCTCGGGTCGAGCAAGCCTGCCTCGGTGAGCCAAAGATAGATCAATGACCACAAGGGTCGATTTTACGCTATTTCTGGTCCAAATGCCCGCTCGTCGGTCCCCTTTTTGGTAAAGGAACTGTTGATTGTATTGTAGAATTAGGGAACATGCGAGAGATAGCGCGCGGTGCTCATATGTTAGCCTCTCGTTCACCGCCTACATGGTGGGAGAAACTCGCGAAATTCTCTAGGAGAAGACCGAAATTCAGCACTGTATGTGTCGATACGCCTCTCGAAGCACACAATTTTCATTAGTCATTACCGAGCATAGTGTATAATACTTTATCATATTAAATTTATATTATATTTGAACTGCGTGTAAAATCTAAAGTAAATTCAGTTAACTTATTTTCGTTCATTTATTGTGACACCAATCTCAAGACCACATTTAATTAATTATTGGAGAAAGAGCGGTGTTTTCGTTCGAGGTGTTGCCCTCCATCGCAGCACTCAATAAATTACATCTAATAAAATCAGCGTTTTATCACTCGCAAAATTATACAAAAAACATTTTGGTCTTTCGAGCCGGAGGTGCGCGTTTCGGAACGGGTGAGCGCCGCGAACGATTTATCGCAAGATTAACTATGCGTTAATCTAGAAAATAAGAGATTATTAATAACAAAGTGATTTCCGGTGGATTCGAACAATATAATTTTTGTTTTTGAGAACGTTCTAGAACATTTTGAAATATTAACGTTAGTTGTGTTGTCGATCGATCGATCTTCGGAACATCCCTTGTTCACGTGATATCGACATTGTGACCAGTGTTTGTTTCCATGATTGCTCCGAAATTTCGTCGATATCAAACACAGAGTGAAGTGAAGGTTATTAAGCAGCACAATAAAGTCAAGACGAAAAATGAGTATCGACACTCTTCGCAAACAAAGGAGGTATCTAAAAGCGAAATTAACCAACATTAACAATTTTATCAGCAAGGTCAAGAGGGATGCTGACACAGTACCGGAGGAAGTGACCGCGCGACTTCAAGCCACCGAGAAGATATATATCAAATTTCAAGAGATTTCACAGCGACTTTTAATACATAATGACGAGCCCGATGCTAGGGATGAAATGGAGGACTCCGAGTTTGACGAAAGATATTACTCTATAAAGGCTGAGTTATTACAGCTATTGGAAAGGTTTAAGCCACCCTCAGCAGGACCATCAGGCGACAGCGCAGGCGGTTCGACCAGTGATGCGACGATGAAGCGATTTCTAGAGCAGCAGACAATTTTAATACAAAAATTAACGGAGCGTAATGACAATGAGATGCTAGTTCGAACGATGGAACAACAAGGTCAACTGTTGGAGAGATTGAACACGAGATCGAGCACGTCCGTACGTGAGACTCAAGTAAAATTGCCATTGATCAAGTTGCCGACATTTGACGGGAATGTTGAGGAGTGGAAGAGATATTCAGACACCTTCAAAACCTTGATTCATGATAGCGAGCTATCGGGTGTGCAAAAGCATCAATATCTAGTCGGATCTCTCAGTGGTTCAACGGCAAAGGTTATAGAGGCGATCGATATTTCCGAAGACAATTATGTCATCGCCTGGGAATTATTAAAAAAGAGGTATGACGATGAGAGAGGAATAAAAAGGCGGCACATACAATGTCTAATGGACGAGCTGCCAAAAATAAGGCAAGAATCTGCAAGTACGATTCAGGAGCTTGTAGATCATTTGCAGAAACATTTAAGAGTGTTGCAATCAATGAAACTTCCCACAGAAGCGTGGGGAGATCTAATTATATACATAATCGAGAAACATTTGGACGATGCTACCAGACGACGGTGGGAAGAGCACATCGAGAGCAGGGAAGCCGTCACGACGAGCACTATGATCGAACTTTTGCAGCGGCATAGTCAGCTGTTGCGACGATCGGCTGTGGATGACAATACTGGCAAAATAAGGAGCGAGGCCGGCGAGAGGGAGAGATCGAGCAGGCAACGAGTTTCGACTACAAGGTCACGAGGCAGGGCGATACTGGCAACCACAAGTCAAGAAAAAAGATGTTATTTGTGTCAAGGACAGCACTTTGTTTATAATTGCAAAAAATTCTTGGGTTTGACTGTCGAAGACAGAATTAAAGAAATTAAAAAACTAAATTTATGTCTCAACTGTTTTCGATCAGATCATTACGCTAGAACTTGCAGGTATGGTTCGTGTAGAGAATGCGGTGAGCGGCACAACACGCTGTGTCACATGAGGGGACAGACGGTTCAATCCACCGACGGGGCCGGCGAAGAGGACAACAGAAAATTCTGGTGCGGCAGCCGCTGGTGTGACGCTCTGTTCAATGACGAATACCGTGAGAGGAACTGGCGACTGGCGACATCAAATCATCTGATCATCATACCCGGGTTGAATGCGAGCGCGGGCGAGTTTTGATGGCAACAACTATCGTAAATGTAAAGACAAGTATCGGCGAGTCTCAATTGCGAGTACTGTTAGATAGCGCAAGCGAGCTTAACTTTATTACGGTGGCAGCGTGTAAAAAATTAAACATAAAATTAGAGAATGATCGAGAAAACATAAGCGGATTAAATGGCATGAGTTGTCTCATAACTCACAGTTGCATTTCATTGAAATCGCGAGCGTCAGATTTCAATTTAAACGCGTATTGTCTGATTGTTCCGAGCATAACTAAAAAATTGCCTTCATTTACAGTCGAGGTATCGAAGTTGCGATTCAAAATTCCTGACAATTTAAAGTTAGCTGATCCATTATATTTCAATCCCGGTCACATTGATGCGCTCATTGGCAGCGAGTTCTTTTTTCAATTACTGGATAATGGTAAAATTGAGTTAGGCGACGATTTGTTGGCGTTGCAAAATACGAAATTCGGGTGGATTATATCGGATCCAGTACCGCAGCACTTGATTGTCAGTCGGACGCCCAATCGTCAACCTTCAAGCAATCATACGTGTCTATTTGCGTAGCAATCATCAATTGACGAAACCATGAAATTATTCTGGGAATTGGAAGAATATAAGAACAAAAGGACGCGATTGTCGAAGGAAGAACAATGTTGCGAAATTCATTTTGTAAATACTACTACTCGAGACGCGTCATCCGGACGGTTTGTCGTTCGACTGCCCTTTCGGGAAAACAAACAACAGTTGGGTCGATTGAGGGATATCGCCATGAGACGATTCAATCATCTAGAACGTAAATTTCAAATAAATACACAATTTCGTGATAAATATGTTGAGTTTATGCGCGAATATATCGCTTTGGGGCACATGTCTGTAGTTGACGAGGATGATGGCGTGTCGAGTCCGATATACCTACCGCATCACGGCGTGATTCGCGAAGCAAGCATAACAACAAAATTACGAGTCATATTCGACGCCTCAGCGAAGACTACATCTGGTTTTTCTCTAAATGATACATTAATGATAGGATCAAATTTACAGGACAACATAATCGATATAGTGATGCGTTTTCGATTGCCAGCTATAGCAATCACCGCAGATCTTCAAAAAATGTACCGTCAAATATGGGTACATCGGATTGATCGCGATTATCAGAGAATCTTATGGCAGTTTTCCCCGAACGACCCAATTAGAGAATACAATTTAAATACTGTGACATACGACCAGGCATGCGCTCCGTTTTTGGCCATTCGCTGCGTGCGACAGTTAGCGGAGGAAGGAGCTAGCGAATTTAGCGACGCGGCGAAAGCGCTATTAAATGACTTGTACGTAGACGATATCATTACCGGAGTCAATTGTGAAGAAAAAGCGATAAATTTGATCTCGCAATTGGAATTGTTGTTGGGCAGAGGCGGATTCAAGGCGCATAAATGGCGTACGAATAGTGAGAAGGTTAGGAAAAAATTGCGAGTTATCGATCAGATAGGGGAGTCTTCTGCTCTGGCGATCGAGGTGAGTACAATGAGGACGCTAGGGTTGAACTGGTGTCAACTGGTGAAAACAGACGTTTTTCAATTTTCTGTTGATGTTATGAGCAAGTCAGTTTCGACGAAGCGTGAGGTCTTGTCAACAATTTCAAAACTATTTGACCCGCTCGGATTAATCGGTCCTATTATAGTTAGAGCGAAGCTCATTATGCAAGAAATTTGGATATCTAATCTTGGGTGGGACGAACCGTTAACAGAGAATCTCCGTCAAGCGTGGAATGCGTATGTAAAGGATTTACAGGGTATCGGCGCGATTCGAGTTCCGCGTAGAATCATTCAATGCCCAAACGCAGTGCGCTTCAATCTTCATGCATTTTGCTTCGTTGAAGGCGTACGGAGCTTGCATATATTTTCAAGCAATCGATGAGAGCGATAATTCTAGTTCGTTTCTAATTTGTTCCAAATCACGAGTAGCACCAGTTAAGAGTAAAACTATTACGTTGCCAAGACTCGAATTATGCGGTGCCATTGTTCTCATCAGATTAGTTCAAAACGTAAAAAGAGCGCTCAAGATTTAATGAGGTGCATGCATGGAACGATTCGACAATAGTGCTACCATGGATCGCCGGCGATCCATCGCGTCAAAAAACATTTGTATCAAATAGAGTAGCCGAGATACAGTCCGTCCTCCCATCAAATCATTGGCATCACGTCGATGGGAGTGAAAATCCAGCGGATCTGATCTCGAGGGGTGCTCGTTTGGCGAATTTAACGCAGAATAGAATCTGGTGGGAGGGTCCCGTTTGGTTGTCGCGTTTTGAGGAATATGAACGACGAAAGTCGCAATCGTCGTCTATTACCGAAGAAGACGAAAGAATCCTTCAAATTGAACAGAAATTGCACAAACAGGTTTTCGCGAGCGTTGTCAGGGAGAGTCATATTGTAGAATTATTATTAAATAAATATTCGTCGCTGTCAAAGGTCGAAAGAATTTTAGCTTGGATCATTCGATTCAAAAACAACGTCAAATCAACTCGCGATAGACGGAGTTTCGGAGGTTTATCAAACGCAGAAATTTGTTACGCACATCGATTGCTAATTTTAACAATGCAAGAATTTTACTTCCCTGAAGTAGTGTTGAAGTTGCGAGCGGGTAAACAAATTCAAGTCAGCAGCAAATTACTAGCACTTAACCCTTTCATTGACGAGAAGGGATTACTCAGGGTGGGCGGCAGAATTCGAAATTCAAAAATGACCTTTGAATTTAAACATCCTATAATTTTACCTTCGAATAACAGATTTACGCGATTGTTGTTCGAAAGGGAACATCGCAGACTATTATACGTAGGCCCTCAGGCATTACTATATTCAATACGAGAAAATTATTGGCCGCTAAAAGGAAAGAGTATTGCTAGGAAAGTTGTACACGAGTGCGTTACTTGTTTTCGAAATAAGCCAAAAACATTGTCACAAATTATGGGACAATTACCTGCGGATCGGGTAACACCGACACGACCATTCTTCGTTACCGGAATGGATTTTGCCGGACCGATCACAACATTAATAAATAGAGGCCGTGGTAGAAAGACGAACAAGTCATACATCTCGTTGTTTGTATGCTTTACAAGTAAGGCGATTCATCTTGAGGCTGTCAGTGATTTGAGTTCAGCTTCTTTCATAGCCGCGCTTAGGCGTTTCACGGGACGTCGAGGTTATCCTCAACGCATCTATTGCGATAATGCGACGAATTTCGTCGGATCAAGAAATGAAATTTGCGAGATGTATGATTTGATTGAGAAGGAGGAGCGGGAATTGAATGACATTTTTTGTATTCCAAATAGAATTGAATGGAAATTTATATCACCGGCGTCTCCTCATATGGGAGGTCTAGGGAAGCAGGCGTGAAATCATGTAAATTTCACCTAAAGCGAGTTATAGGAGAGAATTTATTAAAATTTGAGGAATTAAACACAATTCTAGTTCAAATCGAGGCTTGCTTAAACTCATGCCCGATTTGTCAATTGCCTTCAACAGCCGCTGACTTGCAACCGCTTACACCAGGACATTTTTTAATTGGTGGTCCATTGACTGCTCTCCCCGACATTAACATAACTGAACTACCTACAAATCGCCTCGATCGCTGGCAGACCGTTCAAAAAATCACTCAATTATTTTGGAAAAGATGGAGTAAAGAATATCTAACATCTCTGCAAGGTAGAATTAAATGGACTCGCGAACAAATTAATTTAAGCATTAACGACATTGTAATAATACAGGACAATAACGCGCCACCACTGAAGTGGAGGCTAGGACGAGTAATCGAATTACATAAGGGAACAGATGATAAGGTGCGAGTCGTTACGTTACAGACAGCGAAAGGACCATGTAAAAGAGCTATAAACAATTTGTGCAAACTTCCGCTCTCTGATGCGTTATTTAATCATAAGGATGAGGATTAATTGTTATTAATGGTGGGCGGGATGTTGATTGTATTGTAGAATTAGGGAACGTGCGAGAGATAGCGCGCGGTGCTCATATGTTAGCCTCTCGTTCACCGCCTACAAGGTGGGAGAAACTCGCGAAATTCTCTAGGAGAAGACCGAAATTCAGCACTGTATGTGTCGATACGCCTCTCGAAGCACACAATTTTCATTAGTCATTACCGAGCATAGTGTATAATACTTTATCATATTAAATTTATATTATATTTGAACTGCGTGTAAAATCTAAAGTAAATTCAGTTAACTTATTATCGTTCATTTATTGTGACACCAATCTCAAGACCACATTTAATTAATTATTGGAGAAAGAGCGGTGTTTTCGTTCGAGGTGTTGCCCTCCATCGCAGCACTCAATAAATTACATCTAATAAAATCAGCGTTTTATCACTCGCAAAATTATACAAAAAACAGAAACTTAATCCTTTTTACCCGGGACGGGACCAAGTGCGATTCAGAAGCGTGGGTGAGGGGGAATAGATTGAATTGAATGCGAGGAGATAAATTTAATAGAATTTATTATACATGAGAAAAAAAGAAATTATTTAAACATTTTGATTATAATTGTTTATGCTCAAATACAATATTAAGTGTGAGTGTGTGTGTGTGTGTGTGTGTGTGTGTGTGTGTGTGTGTGTGTGTGTGTGTGTGTGTGTGTGTGTGTGTGTGTGTGTGTGTGTCGAGACGGAGGGAATCTGGTCGGAATCGGGAGGATATCTTTCTCGGAAATATTTTATGGGAAGGGCGATGGGGTAAGTGGTGAAAGGAGTAAGACAGGGGATGGTAATAGCGGAAGGGGCGGTACGAAGAAAGGCCTTGAGGGTTGGAATATGTATAGGGCCAGGGCCCAAGATGAATTGACCTGGGCGGATGGGGTACGGGTACGGAGCATAGGTTGAGGCGAGGGCTACAACGACGTTCCAATCGCTAAGATCGATGTCGGAGAAGATAGGAGAGGAGGAGCGGGGGGAGAGAACAGGTGCGAATCTGGGACCGGTGCGGGGGGGTGGAGAAAGAAAGGGTGATAACGACGGGAAATCAGGGGTATGGTCAGGTTGAGTGTCATACACAGGAGAATAACTGGGAGGAAGGGTTCCAGGAAGCAGATACGGGGAATAATTAAAGGGAGAAGTTTGAAGGGACGGATATGAGGAGTCTCGTGTATCTCCTTGGATGCTATTTAAGAATATTCGGATGATCGGAAGATTTGTGTTAATTTCATCTAAGTCAAGTATAAACGAAGGGTCGGTCACAGCCCGAGCTAGTAATCGGCGGGTACGGCGATTGCGGCGGTATTAGAGCCGCTTGGCTTGGGTTTTAGCGGATTTCCTCGAAACGGGTTCCACTAGGGAAGCGATTACAATAAATAAAGGAAGTAGATGGAGTTCGTAAATAAAAGAGAAAAAAAACTTACTATTTGATGAGAACGAGAATAAGTCGATTGTAATTGTTGCTGGGCCCCCTTGATGTCGAAAATGACAAGATACTTGCACTGACTTTACTGTTAATGATGATAGCAAGGAATATCGCGGAGGCTTGAAGAATATTTTTAAAAGTGTCGATTTGTCCGAAGTTCGCGCTTATATATCGTTTTGGATTAATCTCTCCTAGCGTGAGGAATAAGGGAAGTTGACGAATAGAAACCCTCGTTAGATTTCCATGGTCTCCTCCCTGCCCCTACTTATGCATTTTAGAACAAATGTAACAAGTCAGAATTTTATTACATTAGTTCGCGAATAGGAGAGCATCTTCCAAAACAGGGGACTTAGAATTTCTCAGTATCGGAGGTGGTAGTAATTTATGCTTTGCAGGATGCGTCTGCTAAAGACAAAAGGATGACTTTTACTATCCCCTTGAGATAAAACTGGGTACGTGTCGCGACATCCGGTCACTCGCGTTTTATGAATAGTTTCTTTTATTTTCTATAGCTTCTTTAGATTTTATGAGTTTTTTCAAGTAATCAGAAAACATCAAATTCATCTGACTGACTGCCGCCTTAGCTAATTGGATGCTACTCTTTATAGCCCGTTAATATCTGACTGTTATTTTGGAGCATTTACTTAGGATCCCACTTCAATTTAACTGTCATTAACGATTTTGGAAGCCGTGCACGTGTGTACCAGATACGGGAAAGAAAAGAATCGTGAGCTCCTCTGGACGTAACACTATATAATTATGATTATATGATATTTCTACAATCATTCTTGTTGGCTATACAGCAAATATATAAACTTCCATGATTGCAGAAATACTATATAATCATAATTATGTGGTTACGCAGAAAATTCTCTCTCACATTATATTATATTATTGTTGTATAATAATACAACAATAATATAATATAATGTGAGAGAGAATTTTCTGCGTAACCACATAATTATGATTATATAGTATTTCTGCAATCATGGAAGTTTATATATTTGCTGTATAGCCAACAAGAATGATTGTAGAAATATCATATAATCATAATTATATAGTGTTACGTCCAGAGGAGCTCACGATTCTTTTCTTTCCCGTATCTTCCCGTATCTAAATATATTATTATGACTATGCTGCAAATATATGAACATTTTACATAAATAATATAACATAATGCGAGAGTAAATAATCTTCTGCATAGCCATATAATTATGATTATATAATATTTTTACAATCATTCTTGGCTATGTAACAAATATATAAACTTCTATGATTGCAGAAATACTATACAGGGTGTCCGTCGATTTTCGACCTTAATGAAATAAATAAGTAGATTGGCTCGAATTAAGAAGGAATGACCTGTATTGTTTTGGGATTGTCGCAATAATTAACGAAATATTAAATAAAAAAGATCGGCCAATCTGCGTGAGTAAAAGCGCGCGGCGACGAGAGTCGTCCCACCGTAATCCGATACTACGAGCGCGGCGAAGCGGTGGGCGGATCGCTCTCCGAGACATGATGGTGGTTTGCGATATATCGCAATACCGCGCCGAAAAATAACCCGTCCCCCCTTTTCGTGGCGAGAAAATGATGCGCTATCATTTCCACATCATCTTGCGATAGATAGCATGGTGCGCTTTTTTTATAGTGGTTTCCCCCATAGGCCTATTCCACTCTCAATTTAAAAATTATTCAAAATGCCATTTACTGTACGCTGAATATATCGTAAATGTAAAAAATTAATGGACAGTACCTTTACAAAAATTGATTCGTGGTTGAAAATCCCTCGATAAAATGTATTGCACACGTTGATAATGTGATATGATGATAAAATTCTTCAAGAATCCTTTCTTCATCTCGTACACGAAGACGCACTGCTGGATCGGTTATTCCGATATTATGCACGACACTCAGTTTCACATAATTATTGCACAACACGTAAAATTGTACGGCCACTTGGTTTTCGTGCACGCCCGAGAAATGATTCAATGTAAATTCCGGCCGCGCAATGAGTATTTTCTCCCGCTAGCCCGTATGCCACAATCATGTCCGTATATTCCTGCGGAGTATACTTCATTTTCACTGGTAATTAACTGCGCGAACATAAGATTTTTACTAAGCGTCTTAGCTCTCGCATGTTGTTGCCAGACTGCGTACGGCAGCAGCACGCAACTACAGCTGAGCGAACATGCGAGTGTATATATATATATATACACACTCGCTACACACACACACACACACACACACACACACACACACACACACACACACACACACACACACACACACACACAGAGTGTCAGGGCAATCTCTTGCCAAAAAAAGCTCTTGTAACTTCCCTCGAGAGCTTTTCAAAATACTATAATAAAGTATTTTTCCATTGACAAGGAAAGGCACGGAAGTGTTCTCTTCCGATTTTGATGAATTTTTAATATGTTGTTTTCTTAATTTTGTAAGTACATATAAATTTATAATTATATATTTTGTTTATTATTTTACATTTTATAATTATATATTTTCATTTTTATAATTACATTATTTTATGTTTACTTATTCATTTAATTAATTTACATATTTAATATAGTTTTTAATCATTTATTAAAGTAGTTGCTTACGCATCGTACGTTTCGTATATAAATATACACACATATTTTCTAATTAATTTTATTTATTTTAATATTTTTTATTAATAAATTTTGTTACATAATATTAAAAAATTTTCTTTATTTTATTGCATTTTTTATTTTATTAATTCTTATATGTCTAGTAAAAATTGTTCAAATAAATAAATAAAAAGTAATATTGCATTTTATTCGAATTTATTATTGTAATGTGACGCCGAATCATTTTAACGTTAGGAATCATCGGGAACCATCGAGAATCAAAAATCTCAATCTGAGACCCGATATTGCCGAAAAGTCTCAGTTCCCGTCATAACAAGTAGTCTTTATCTTATCCCCACTTATCTCCACTTACGAGTTTGAATAATAACGAAAAAAATTTTGAAGAATTATCGTAAAAAATTAAAAAAAATAAAATTTTTATTAATATATTAATATATTTTTTCATTAAATACTTTATCGTTTCACGTACTATAAACTTCTTATTCATTATTTTGTTGAAAGTTTGTAATTAAAAATACAAAACGAGATAGATGCTCCAAAACCAAAATCCGTTAGCAGATGCTAAGAAACATACATAAACACGCATTCCGCATCACGCGCGATTTCAGGGTGCTCTGTTCACATAGTGCGTCATAGAAGGTTTTTTGATGTATCCAATACAGATATAATTTAAAAAATAAAATTTATTTTTGTTTTGATTGATTGTCTTTATGACATATTATGTCTCAAATTGTATAAAAGGTTATTTTCGTTACAATAGTTTATGTATTCTAATTAATTTTTTCAATTTTTAAAACATATTTCAAATTTTTTCAGTTTTTTAAGTCATTTTTACGTACCATGCGAACAGAGCACACCAAAGCGTGCGTAATGCGTAATGCGGAATAATGCTGATTATGGCTGGTCTATGACGCACTTTATATTCCGCACGGTCTATTCCGTACCGTATGATTTCACCCTAAGACGGCACAAAATATAATAATAATATTAATATAATAATAATAATAATAATAATAATAATAATAATAATAATAATAATATAATTTATATAATTATGTAATTGCATAACTTTACAGAATGCATGCTGTACTTATTTATTACATTTATTGTTTTACGTAGAAAAGGAATTAGTATCTTATATCACGAATCATAGTTATTATTTTTCCATGGCTTGACGTTTGCAAAAGAAATTAGAAATTTAAAAAAATTTAAATTTGTTGGGAAACTGTAAGTTGGTAATAATACTCACAATTATTAACACGCGTATTTTATTATTAGGCACTGTCTGAATTAATTATAAATAAACGTGAATGAACAAAGGCTATAGCGTGCACTGACGTGACTTGTCGCAGAAAGAAAAAGAACAGAAAATATAGACAGTAACTAGATTGGTAACAACAATAAAAAATCAGTTTTTTCTTTAGCATTATATAATCTAAAGCCTAAGTATACTTTTCTTGGAGCGCTGCTTATGTGCCATGTACTTATACATGGCATAGTTCCGGTTTATGCTCGCTGCTTCTTCTGATTCCTCTACTCTTCTTTTACTTTTGTATGTACGGATCTCATTGCACTTTTTTCCTGTTTTCTTTAGATTTACATTCTTCTTTGTTTTTTCTTCTCTTTTCTTTCTCTAGCCTTTCCATTGTTCGTTCCTTCATTTCTTGATATCGTGCTCGCTGACCAATGAATATGTGTATACTGATATACCTGTGTAGGCACACATTCAGACGCAGATATATACATGTGCGACTAGCGGTACTTTATCCGTAAATGTATGAAATACCGTACGATATATTTTTCTTCATAATTGGTTTTTATACAAATATCATCTTACGATACATATTTGAGATAGAACTTTACAAAATTTCATAGGAATTAAACTAATGAATATGAAATTTATGACAAAATTTACTTCTTCTTGTTTTAAAACACTAATTATTTATGATAATTTTATGCTATCGACAAAGATGAAAATGAAGGAAATTAAGATAAAGAGAAAAGAGACTATTTTATTTTTTCACAAAACATAAAAGAAAAAAAAATATATATATATATTTTTATAAAAATATATATCTCTTCAGTATTTTCTTAAGGTAGTCTGAGTCTGAGATGAGCTAAATTGATTAAAGTATATATAAAGTTTTCTATATATACTATATTAACTATATATATATATATATATATATATATATATATATATGTATATATATATATTGTATATTAATTATATTAATTATATATATTAATTATTTTATTAATATATTAATTACATAAGACAGATTATATATATCAATTATATGTATTAAATATATTAATTATTGTTGAAAATCGCGCCTTATTTTCATATTGTATCGAGTATGCGCTGCCATAATTTATGTAGATGTCATCGTATGGTCATTCCTTATACAGGATGTAAGGCTCCATTAAGCTAGTTGTCCATGCGATGCCGTAAAAGAAAGCATCGAGTTCTACCTTTATTTAATAAAAGTTCTTAAAGTATTATATACAGTCTTATACATATAAAGTGAACGCTAGTTGTTGTATCTACCATCTATTCCCTCATATTCCCTGTCAGGTTATGGGCCGAGGGCGCAAATAAATTATAGAAAAAGGGAAGAAAGAGCAAGAGAGAAAGCATAGCTCGAACGAAGATGGCTACAGTAACCGGCTTTACAAACATTGAGAAATTGAAGGAGGAAAATTACGAGTTATGGAAGGTCCAAATGAAGAGCGTGTTGGTTTTTAACGACTTATGGCCGTATGTTGATGGCACGATGGAGAGACCGGCGACAAATGCGGACTCGTGGACAAAGAACGACTCGAAAGCGTTGGCGTTAATAAGTTTGAGCGTCACGCATGGTCAACTCAATCATATAAAGAAGGCTACAACATCCAAACAAGCATGGGATTGTCTCAAGGACGTGTTCGAATCCAGAGGTCCAGTGAGGAAGGCAGCTTTGTACAAGCAATTGCTGAGGATGGAGAAGAAGCAGAGTGCGACGATGACGCAATATGTAAGCGACTTTACACGTAAAGCAGAGCAGCTCGAGGAAGCAGGCATCGAAATCCCGGATGAACTATTGTCGATAATGTTGTTAGGTTCGTTACCGCCCGAGTTCGAAAATTTCAGTGTCGCTATCACGCGATGAGATTCCGTCATTGGAGAGTTTAAAAATAAAACTTATCGAAGAGGAAGCAAGACAGAGTGATCGGTCCGCGAAAAGCGAATGCGATACAAACAATAACGCGCTTTTAACTAAAAATCGATTTTGATCGAAAGCAGGCTGAAGGAAATAATACAAAAACGAAAGCGAATAAATTTAACGGTAAATGTATAACTGCGGTAAGACCGGGCATAAAAGTCGATATTGTAGATTGAAACCGAAGCAAAATGAATCGAATAAGGTAGATGATGCTATGATTGCTATTGCCTGTAACGCTGAACTTGTGAATAAATCTAAAACGTGGTGTATTAATAGCGGTGCGACGAAGCACATGTGCAATGACAAAAAAGCGTTTACGATTTTAGACAGCGATGAACAATCTAAAGTATATACAGTCACGGAACACTCGGTAAAATCGATCGGAACTGGAGAAGTAGTTGTAAATACGGAAGTAAATAAAGGCAAGAAAAATTCTGTAAAATTGAAAGATACTTTATGCGTGCCTGATTTACGTAATAATCTTTTGTCGGTATCTAAAGTTACGGATAATGCATATACTGTCACATTCAATAAATATCGCGCTACAATAATAAACGACGTGACGGATCAATAGCACTCACAGCAACAAAACGTAACGACTTGTACGTAGTTAATGAAAAGTAAGAACGAGCGATTTTTGCGAATGAAAAATGCGATCGAGATTTGATCAAATGGCATCAGAGATACGGGCATTTAAATATTAATGACTTAAAAGACATGAAAAACAAAGACATGGTAGCTGGTATGCAGTTTGCGTCTAAGGCAAGCGAAATAAATTGTAAAATTTGCGCGAAATGTAAAATTTATGTACAACCGTTTAAATCGTCTGCGACGCGTGAAAAAGAACCTTTGTCTTTAGTACACTCAGATATATGCGGTCCTATAAATGTAGAATCTGCAGGTGGTGCGAGATATTTCGTAACATTTATTGATGATTATTCGAGATATACAGTAACCGTAATGCTTAGAAATCGATCTGATGTACTTCAAGCTTTCAAAGACTATAAACGGAAAGTGGAAAATCTAACAAACAGGCGTATAAAGAAACTCCGTACAGACAACGGTAAAGAGTATGTATCTAAAGAATTTAATGACTTTCTTAGGGAAGAATGTATTACGCGTCAGTTAAGTGTTGAGTATACCCCACAACAAAATGGAGTTGCAGAACGCGCCACTCGCACACTCGTAGAAATGGCAAGGTGTATTATGCTGCAAGCAAATCTCCCGAAGTCAATGTGGGCTGAGGCTGTAAATACAGCGACGTACCTGAGAAATAGATGCGCGACGAAGAGCCTAAATGGAATAACGCCGATTGAAGCATGGTCACAGAAGAAACCGTACGTTGGTTTTCTTAGAACTATTGGAAGTAAAGTCATCATACTCAACAAGGGACAATCATCGAGGAAAGTTTCAACCTAAAGGCGATGAGTATATTCTGGTGGGCTACTCAGAAGAATCTAAGGCCTATCGTCTTTAGAAGCCAGGTACAAAAAGGGTCATTAAAGCACGCGACGTAAAGTTTTTCGAAGACATTGATTGTGCACGCGATTTGTCAAAAGGAACTTGTGACTTGCCCTGTTTAACCATAGACACACTATGTGACGATGACTCATTAAGCGAAGAAAATGAAAATGAAGATGCAATTGATAAAAGCGATACCGAGAGTAATGATCCAGAAGAGGCGACAAGCAGAGAGACGAGTCAAACGCGAAATCGTGGAAGAGGTCGTCCTACTCTTTTGAAAACGGGAAAGTCCGGAAGACTACGTAAGGTATATCAACCTAGAGGAAGTTCATATCCAGACCCAAGATGTGCGTCTGAGATTCCAGAAAGACTCGACAAAGAATCATGACTAGCTGCTATGAAACAAGAGTACAATACGTTACAAGAAAATAAAACATGGGTCCTTGTACCTCGACCCTCCAACAAGAAACTTTTATCTAATCGATGGGTGTTTAAAACTAAAATAAATCAAAATGGAGAAATCAAAAAATACACAGCTACATTAGTAGCTCGAGGCCATGTACAAGAACAAGAAATTGATTTTCAAATAGTCTTTGCTCCAGTCGCGAGATACGAAACAATACGTGCGCTGTTGGCTGCATCGGTGAACGAACTGCACGTACATCAAATGGATGTCATTTCGGCTTATGTGCAAGGCGAACTACATAAAGAGGTATTTATGGAACAGCCGGAAATGTTTGTAAAAAGCGACGAGGAAGATAAAGTTTGTAAATTGCTCAAACCGCTGTATGGATTGAAACAATCAGGTCGAGAGTGGTATAAAAAACTTGATAGTTTTATCACTGAGAATAATGGAAAACGTACTTTAGCGGATCCTTGCGTTTATGTATTTGGCGAAGCGGAAAAACGTGTTATTCTAGTTATCTATGTAGACGATTTGATTTTAGCTTCGAAAGATATAGAGATGCTTAAGAACGTAAAGGCAAAATTAAAGAAATCGTTTAAAATGACTGACCTTGGTAGAATAAGTAATATTCTTGGTATGAAAGTACAACGCGAAGGTGAAACGGGAAAAATACGTTTGTCACAACAAAAATATGTCAATGAGTTGTTAGAAAATTTTATGCAAAGTTCTAAGGAAGTATCCACGCCGATTGAATCAAATTTAAAAATCTCGAAAGAAATGTATACACAAACTGAAAGCGAAAGAAATGAAATGGCTAAACGCCCTTATAGAGAGTTAATAGGAGGTTTAATATATTTAGCTAATGTCACGCGGCCGGATATAGCGTTTGCTGCTAATGTATTAAGTTGTTTCTGTTCGAATCCAGGCTACGAGCACTGGCTTATTGCGGAACGTATATTAAAATACTTAAAAGCTACTGCACATTATGGAATTACTTATGTAAAAGATGACGAAAATCTAAAAGCCTATTCCGATTCCGATTGGGCAGATGATATTGATGATCGTAAATCGCGATCGGGAAACATTCTTATGTGGTGCTCCAATAAGTTGGAAGTCAATAAAACAAGCGTCTGTATCTTTATCTACGATGGAAGCAGAGTATACTGCACTTTCTGAAATTTCTCGTGAAATTATTTATATAAAACGAATTCTAGAACATATGGGCTTTGAGAAATATGTAACTACGCCAATTAATGTATTTTGTGATAATCAAAGCGCCATTGAGTTATCAAAGAATGCAGTATGCCATAAGCGAAGTAAACATATAGATATAAGTTTGCATTTTACGCGACAATTAGTCGAAGAAAAGGAAATTGTGATTCATTATCTGCAAACAAATTTAATGCCAACGGATGTACTTACCAAAGCGTTACCAAAATGTAAGCATTTACGTTGTGTAGAAATGTTAGGATTGAACCGCTTAGAAACATAAGTTAACAGTTATTTTATTATCGCGCATATCGATAGAAGGGATGTTGAAAATCGCGCCTTATTTTCATATTGTATCGAGTATGCACTGCCATAATTTATGTAGATGTCACCGTATGGTCATTCCTTACACAGGATGTTCTCTTTAAGTTGTCCATGCGACGCCGTAAAAGAAAGCATCGAGTTTACCCTTTATTTAATAAAAGTTCTTAAAGTATTTGTGGCGTTCTGCCATACGCCACACAGGCGTAACGGCGCATAGCGCCGAGCGCCTGAACGCACGGCAACCTAGGCGCGCAAACTGGCGCGCGGCAGCCCGGGCATACAGGCGCCGATCTTCGCGCAAGTGAGATCCGGCAGCGCCCGTATATAAGGCCGACCGCGGAAGGCCGAAATCGAGTCTCAGCAATTACAGGGTCAATAACACTGTACGTTAACCAGCTCGAGCACTCTTTTGGAGTTTTTCGGAACTCCCCAGTAACCGACGGGTCTCGCAATTCTGCACCAGCGGAGCCGCATACCTCGGCCGACGTCGACGCCCCGATCACCAGGGCCGATACGACAGCAGCCGATACACGGAGGCGCCGAACAAGCGAAGCGAGTGTCCTTCGAATCCTGCCCTGGAAGCTGAGACGGATAGACCTGGAGCCACCCAGATACACCAGGCCGCCTCGTCACCTGCTGGAAGTTTGGGACGTCCGCATCCGGCGTTACACATCGCCTACCGGACCTTGGGCGATCCCGGGAGCTCTCTCGCCTCTGCCGCCTTCACCACCGGGCAGGTCAACCAGAGCTACCCAGACGACAGCAACGAGCCGAGTGCACCGAGCTACCCAGGCCAGTTTCCAGCCGCCTGCAACTGCGGAGCAGGGAACCCAGTCGGACTCGGACTGGGAATCCACCACGCAGACGGCAGCCACGCAGACCGAGCCAGTTGCAGAGGTGGACGAGAACAACAACCGTCCTGGGAAGGAAGCGGACGCGAACATCGACCGTCCAAGGCGCACATTGCGCTACACCAAGGCCCTACCTAGCATTTCCTACAGGGAGCGCCTGTAGAGACAAACGGCCCTTTTCAGGGCCACCCATAAACACTAAAAATACCAACGGTCCTTTTCAGGGCCTATGTACAAATTGTAAATATACTTAGTGAAACTTTGATTACTGTCGTCACTCAGAAGCGCCCCCTATCACTCTCCTGCGGCATCGCACTTCTCCTGCCGAATTCACGAGCACGCGATTAAGGCGGACACACAATGCACACACCGCCATATATTATATACAGTCTTATACATATAAAGTGAACACTAGTTGTTGTATCTATCAGTATTCCCTCATATTTCCTGTCAATTATATATATTAATTATTTTATTAATATATTAATTATATAAGACACATTTTTAATCTGCAGTATTTTTTATTTCATAAGTGATTAATTTTTGTTGTTATATACACACATACTTATATACATACATACATACATACATATATATATATATATATATATATATATATATACACACACACACACATATATATTTATATATTATTATGTATACACGCGCTCGTGCGCGTGCGTGCGTGCGTGCGTGCGTGTGTGTGTGTGTATGAAATATATTTTTATACACATATAAATGTATGGGTATTTCATAATATAAATAACACATAAATAACTATATAAATATCTATATAAATATTAAATCTGCATTACAAAAAAAGCCAAAATATAATATAAAAATTACTTATATATAATTAAGAAGAATTAAAAAATTATTAACAGTTATATGAAAGTAGTATAGAAAATAGATTAATTACATATGTCAATTTATATATCTTATCTTAAACATTTGTGTTATATTTTCAGTTTATAAGCATTTTGTCGCATTATGGATCTTTATATTTTTAATAATAAATCTTTATCTTTTCGATGTACAAAGATTGAAGAAATTCTACCTGTCTTTTGATCTCCGACCAGCATGTTTCTTACGTTATTCTGTCTTGCGTTCAATAACATTAAAAGTTGCAAAGAGATACTGAAATCCTTTCTCATTTCTGATGAATTTATTTATTTAAAAGAGATTTTAACAATTGTCATTAATAAATGATTTTGTAATTGTCGCATTATCATACAAACAGAGTTTCATTATTGAAAGAATTATAGAACAAGTTATGTAAAAGATTGTGTATAAAATATGTAACATACAAATTGAGTGTCTTATTCGCTGTTATTAACTTCTATGGTAGATGCGAGAGCTAATATTAAACATTTTTTAATAATAAACTTATGTTCAAATTATAGTTTCAAATTTATAATTTCTTGAAAATAATTTATAATTTCTAGTAAACTTATGTTCAATTTATAATGATAATTTTAATTGATAGTAAACTTATGTTCAATTTATAGTTTCAATGCGATAGCAAATAAAAAATAATACTTTCAATCTAGCGCCTTGATGAAGACAACCTATCGAACGCTACTGAGTGATAGGTGCATACCAAAGTCCTGCACAGGCTGTGGATTAATCAACCTATTGGACCTAGTTATCTAAACACTGGTTGAAAGGCAAAGGAAGTGCAATAGAAATGTTTTATCATATATTCAAATTATTGTTGTTTTATTTTAAAAAATGTTTCAACAATTGCTCAAAATAAGCTAATTTGTCGTTGTGTGCATGGCAACGTCGGTCTGTTTCTGTTGATTCTATCAAAAACTTAACATTTCTAGCAAAGCTCTGAACAATATGAAAGTATTATTTTTAGATTGTCTCGTTACAATTATGAATTTATGAACATATGTTTACTATCAAAAAATTCAATTTTAGCACTTCTACCCACTAAAAATGTTTGTAACATCGAAACAACATATTGTGAAAAATATATTTTATAAGAAAAATTTAAATAAAAATTTAATATGAAACATTGATTAAAATTACCTCATCCAACTGTTCCTTAGAATACACGTTGTTAATTATAACAGTTAATACCGCCATTTCATTGACTTTCCTATCAAAACAAATTAATACATTTATAATAAATATGTACAGTAAACTTTTGTACCTATGTATTTTTATGAAATATCGTTATCCGTAATGATATGTAAATTTTACGAAATTTTTTAATATGTCTTCAAGCATATATTTAGAATTTTTGGCAAGAGTAGAAAGAAAAATGTTAGCAATTAATGCTTCAGCTCTATCGGTTTGAATTGATTATAAGATAGATTAGTCATAAAAATATGCCTAAATGTTCCAAAATTAACCGATAATTTTTTCTCTAAATAATTCAATATGAATTTTTTCTCTCAATAATTCAATATGATTTCAAAACTAACTGTAAGCTAAACATTCTAAACTCACTGTAAGCTAAACATTCTAAACTCACTGTAAGCTAAACATTCTAAAATTGTGTAATCAATTTCTTTCATGGAAAAAAATCTGTTCCATGTAATACGATCTGCCGTTTTCAAACCATTACAATATGTTCACCTCTTCCATCCAAGCGAAATTCTACAAAAGAAAATCCAAGTAAAAATATTCTAGAGAAATTGTGCTAATTGTTCTAGTGTTACATAAATAATTTTTAACGTAAGTGATAATTAATTTCTCAAACATGTATATAAAATATATACAGAGAATCCTATAAAGAATCAAGTATTGTAAGAAATATTACTTGTTTTTCTTTAGATCTGTCAGATGCCTTTGCAATTGTTGATATGCCATTACTATACATGAGGTATAATTCATAACACATTTCCACTTTGCGAGTTCTTGCTTTAAACATTCAGTATAATCATTATTGCTATCTTTGCCGAAAAGATCCCATTCTAATTCAAGCA
Organism: Camponotus floridanus; assembly: GCF_003227725.1. Lineage (NCBI taxonomy): Eukaryota > Metazoa > Arthropoda > Insecta > Hymenoptera > Formicidae > Camponotus > Camponotus floridanus. The sequence continues at coordinate 163,655 of NW_020229267.1, read as the reverse complement.
GCTCTCGCACTTCCTAAAAAACATCTGTTTATTTAATTTTTTTCATATTATTTACAAGAACGAATATAATATATGTGCAAATATATATGTATATATGTATTTTTATATATGTACATATGTATATGTAATATGTGTATATGTAAATATGTACTTTTATATAATTTTATTTTAATAAGTATATGAAACTTTATAGCCTAAACTATTACAATTTCCAAATTTACCGATCATTTATTAGAATAATTGTTTACATATTTTATATCATCTAAATACATGCATTATTAACATGTATATATTGTTCTGTATACATTGATATGCCGATAGATGAATTTGCTATACGATCCACTTTTTTCAATGTTATATATCACTTATAAATATATTTTAAATGTTGCATATCACACAAAAATATCAGTTTTATAAATTTCAAATTTGTAAATTTTCATTTTTCATAGAACGTATATTTATAAATAGATTAATATGTATGTATAGAATGTGATAAAATTAAAAATTTAAGTCAATTCGTATAAAATATTTAATAAAGTTTCTAATATCGCCACAAATCTTTTATAACGGAAAGAAGTAATATAAAGAAAATAATTGAAATTGAATTCTATAATTTTTTTAAATTAAATATAAATTGTATCATTTATACCATAAATTTCACAATATTAGAAGGTATTATTAGAAAAAAATATCATTTCAAAAAGCTTAAAAGGTAAAAAATATAACAATAAAAAGGAATAAAAATCAAAGGAAATGTTATGGGTCGGTGAGCCAGAATCGCGTGTCGTGTGGCGACAAACTCAAAAATATCACCTATACGTTATTTTGGCAAGGATGGAAAATGTCACAAAATTAACGTATGTATTAAGTGAAAATTTATTAACACAAACGTTTCTACCCGTATCGGGCTTTCTTCAGTGAAAACAATAAAATGAGAAATAATGGTAAACGACGAAGTTGATTAGAATCCTAGTCGGAGACATACAAAATAATATACAAATTCGCAAGTGTGAGATAAAAACGACGAAATCAAAAAGTCTGCGCGCGCGTGCAGACAAGGCGCTCGCAAAAATCATAATGGAGTGAAAGTTGCATGTACAATAATATAATCAGTTTGTAGACAACACGCTCAAAAATTAATGTCGCAAATCGAAGAATTGTTATAAGGAAATCGCTAATATAAAACATTACAGAGCTCCATGAATTGCAACCGTTCTGCGTACATGTGTAGAAATGATGCTCACCTTCGTTGTTGGAATGTATACAAGAAAAGACCGTTCCACGAAATGAAAACAAGGAAAAAATAAAAAGGAAGATTATAGGCGATAGAGAGCATATAAATAAAAAAATTGTTATAGATAGAGTAAAAAATATAACAATTTAATAAAATAAACCATAAGTGATAAAACCATATTAAGTACGAAATAAATAGTTCGGAATAAAAATTTACGGTACGGACGTTTCTGGTTCTTGCTTCGAGCCTTCTTCAGTGCAATAATATAACATAAAAAAAATTACAAATAATAATATGGTGTGAGACTAATAAAACATGATTAATAAAGAAAAGAGTAATAGTAAGTATTATAGAATCTAATATCAATATCGCAACGACGCAAAGATAATAGTCGCTTATCAAAGTAATAGATCTCCATTGAGATCTCCAGTGAGAAATGCAGGGAACCTTATTGTGCAGGTTTATTAGATGCAGAACAGAGAGTTGACAACAGTACCAAATGCAGCCTAAAATTGGCACTATCAGATTTAATTCATTTATATAATATGAAAAGACTAACAATATAAATACTTACAGAGAAACTGTTCTGCGATAATGTGAAAGTTGGAAAGACAACAAGGTTCAACATGAAGATCGGTTACTGTCAAAAATGCCAGTGAGATGGCTCGTATATATACGTGAACATGACTTTCAAATTTTCGGTAGCTTGTTTATAATGTCATGATATAAAGACGATAAATTTTCTGTGTCCGTCTGTAAATTTAAAACATTCTTTTGTCTCTTGTTATACAACATTTCCGAAATCAGTCTTCTATTATAGAATGAAGTTCATCCAGAATTTGAACGTCATTCCACAGAAATCATGATCGCACTGTAATCTGTAATCTGTGATTTGTAACAACTGAGCGAGTAACGTAATTCCTGTTAATCTGCGATCTATGCTCAGAAATTCTCGTCTTCAACATTCTCGAAGTTTGACCAATATACGAAGCATCAATCGGAACAATTAATTTTATAGACTACATTTGTTTTGTAGTTAGTAGGAATGTAGTCTTTATGCACTTTAATGAATTTGTTTAATTTATTTAAGCTAATATAGGAAAGTTTGACGTCCATGTTTTTTGTGATGCTTCTAAACTGCTCAGTAACGTTTGGCAAATACGGAACCATGAAATACGTGGAGGAATCATTCAGTGTCCTATGACCAATGCGATCACAACTCTTAATCAGGAATCTTAGCCGTTGATTCATGACCTCAAAAATAACGTTCAAAGAGTAACAATTATCTAAAAGAATTTTGACAATAAGGTCAAGATTCTTGTTGTGAAATCTTGGATGCAACAAGGAGAAAGCCCTATCAACAAGATCGATTATCGTGCCTTTCTTTTGGCAAAGTGGATGTTGGGAATAATAATTTAGATATCTGCCTGAAAATGTAGATTTATGGAACCAATCAAATATTAAAACGTTATTTTCAACTATTATAGTTACGTCTAAAAAATTGATTTTTCTGTCAACCTCTAATTCTGATGTAAATTGTAGTCATGGAAAGAATTAAAAATAGAAAGAGTCAAGTCAATAGAGTCAGAAGGGGCCGTCATTAAAATATCGTCAACATATCTAAAATATAATCGGGGGGTAAATCTTAGCGTATAAAAAACAGTATATGTATTTGCAAAATAGTGTATTATTAACTGTAAAAAACTACTGTATTGTATATCTTACAAAAATAATGATATCAAAAAAATTGCGCTAAATGAAAATAAAAACTTATAAAAATACTTTAACCAAAAAAAGTTATACAAAATAGTTGTTTTAATTTTCTACATTATATCCTAGAAAAATAATTATATCCAAAAATTACGCTAATTGAAAATAAAAACTTTAAATATTTTAACTAAAAAATATTGTACAAAATAATTGTTTTAATTTCCCACAAATAATATTAAAAAATTGCACCAACTGAATAAAAATTTTTACTATAAAATAGACATATTTCTTTTTTATTTTCAATATTAAAAGAAAAATGATATTAAATGAATTGTAATATATCTATTATAAAAAATCGTTGAAAATATGAACAATCATATACATTGCAATAATCATATGCATATATCTTAAAAGTTTAATTAAAAATAATCATATGCATATATCTTAAAAGTTTAATTAAAAAAAAAAAGAAAATGATAATACAAAATACAAAATTAAAAATTATTAAAAAAATTAAAAATTAGAAATTAATAAATAAAAAATAAAAATTTATATAAAAATTAAAAATTAATACATATAAAAAAATTTTAGTTAAAAAACTTAGTGCTGCTAATTTCATTAGCACATTGTTCAGCGTAGCAGCGCTAAGTTTTTTAACTAAAATTTTTTTATATGTATTAATTTTTAATTTTTATATAAATTTTTATTTTTTATTTATTAATTTCTAATTTTTAATTTTTTTAATAATTTTTAATTTTGTATTTTGTATTATCATTTTCTTTTTTTTTTTTAATTAAACTTTTCAAGATATATGCATACGATTATTGCAATGTATATTGCAATGTTCATATTTTCAACGATTTTTTATAATAGATATATTACAATTCATTTAATATAATTTTTCTTTTAATATTGAAAATAAAAAATAAATATGTCTATTTTATAATAAAAATTTTTATTCAGTTGGCGCAATTTTTTAATATTATTTGTAGGAAATTAAAACAATTATTTTGTACAATATTTTGTAGTTAAAATATTTAAAGTTTTTATTTTCAATTAGCGTAATTTTTGGATATCATTATTTTTCTAGGATATAATGTAGAAAATTAAAACAACTATTTTGTATAACTTTTTTTGGTTAAAGTATTTTTATAAGTTTTTATTTTCACTTAGCGCAATTTTTTTGATATCATTATTTTTTAGGATATACAATACAGTAGTTTTTTACAGTTAATAATACACTATTTTGCAAATACATATACTGTTTTTTACACGGACTTAGCACCTTTTTTTACCTTTTTTTTAAAAGGGTAATTTTTTAAAGATATCACTCTTTTTTGTACTATATGTTAAACATCTTTAAATAATTGAGCAAAGAACCCCCGTCATATTTCATTAAAATTAGACGGTTCTCTTTGCTTACTATCCTCCTGCTTACTATATAGATATTCAGATTCTTCAAACTTCTTTGCTATTCTTATTGCAAAATAACGGATAACTACAAATCAATATGTTATCAGAAACCATACACCCCTTTTCTTTCAAAAATTAAGCATTTTAGAGAAAAACGTTTTCAACAAAAATTGTATGGTTTTGAGGAGAACATAAGATGGTGTCATTGGTTTGACCTTGGATGGCATCGTTAAGGTCAGGTCACCTTTAATTTCTTAAATGGAACCACCTATTTTTTATTGCATATTCTTATAGCTTATGTCGAGAGCTTTCCAAAACACTATAATAAAGTATTTTTTCATTGAATACTTTTCGATTTATAAGGCTTAAAGTAATATCTTAATTTTACATAAACTATAAAATATCTAGTAAAATATTTATTTTTTGATTATCTTACCTTAATACTTTTATGTACAAAATAATGAGAGGAATCAATTATTGCAAAAAAACACAGTTGTTTTTAAGAAAAAATATGTAATTGTTAATTGCAAATTACATATTTTTTCTTCGGAACAATTATGTGTTTTTTTTTTTACACCAATTGATTCCTCTCAGTATTTTCTACATAAAAGTATTAAGATAAGATAATCGAGAAATAAATATTTTACTGGATATTTTATAGTTTATGTAAAATTAAAATATTATTTTAAACCTTATAAATCGAAAAGTACTCAATGAAAAAATACTTTATTATAGTGTTTTGGAAAGCTCTTGACATAAGCTATAAGAATATGCAATAAAAAATAGGTAGTTCCACTTAAGAAATTAAAGGTGCCCTTGACTTGACCTTAACGATGCCATCCAAGGTCAAACTAATGACACCATCTTATGTTCCCCTCAAAACCATACAATTTTTGTCGAAAACGTTTTTCTCTAAAATGCTTAGTTTTTGAAAGAAAAGGGGTGTACGGGTGGTCTACGACACCCTGTATATATAGTAGTCTTAACATCACGGAGCGCCGCTAGCGCAATCTTACGTCGAATGCGTCAAACGTACAACTTTGTACGCTTGCGCATTGGGGACTTGAGCGTTGACCAAGGAGACGTTTTTTAAGAGGATGCCGGACCTTCCTTTTTTATCGATAAAATTTTGTGCACGGAATACTTTTTATTAGTTGCACAGAATAATAAATACTTTTCCACAATTAAATTACACATAGCAACAAATATGAGAGTGAACCATTTTATGTTCAAAATAAAAAAAAATAGAAAATTACAGTTTTCTTATCGGCTTCTGACATCAACTCGTAACAATATTAGCTGAATATAAAAGTTTTGTAGTTTGTACGTACAAAATAAGAGCACTCTGAACTCGGAATTTCCTGAAGGAATATAAATGAACAGTCAGAAATGCGTTTAGAAGCGTAGTAAAAACAATTACCGTGCACAAAAATTTCGTGCATATGTGTGTGTGCGAAATCGAGGCATGTGAGTAAAACAGTCCTGTAAATTAGTTGCTTGCTATTGCGACAGACGGCGCTGTAATCGGTTTGTGTGACAAGGAGAGACAATCATATTGGGTCTGTTTTTTTCTGCTGCATTAGTGCAATTAAGGCACTAAATATATGAGTATTCTATACTCCGCCATTTTTAATCCATCCCCCCACCCATTCATAATCTCACTAACCTATCTACTATAATCTCAGCTTAGCGACGAGGCGAGTGACACGAGAAACAAGGAGGGGGAATGGATTAAAAATGGCGGAGTATAGAATACAGTATATTTAGTGCTCTAGTGCAATTAGTTAGAGTGAAAGAAAGTATGTTTGTCCCTTTCTAACTTATTGTACCAATGCAACTGAAAAGAACAAGACCCATAATCTCTTTCATGCGTGTATGAGTAATAAACATGTATGTACAGTACGCGTCAACGATATCGCAGCTCGCGTATATTTTTTTCTCTTTGTCGTACATTCTCTCTTTCTCTCTCTCTGTCTTCTCTTTTCTTCTTTTTCTTTCTCATTAGATCTTCGTCTTTTTTTGTTAAAAAAATCAAGGCAATTCATATTTCAATAGCTTTTTAAAATGTTATTTATTGTATTTTGACACAGAATACATAAAGAATATTATAATTAAAGAATATTATTCTAATATCTTAATATTATATATATAATTAAAAGATACATAAACAATATTATTATTATATAATATACATAAAGAACACTATAAAGAATACTATAATTATAAAGATACATCAAGAATATTGTAATAAATTTTTAATATCTTTCATCAAATACTTATTTGTAAACTTATGGCATCTATTTAAAAATATTATAATACTTAGTGGTATTTCACAATAACATTAGTAATTACATTAAAATATTTGTCTATATGTATTATTCTTTTGTAGCATTTTATTGGTAATACAAAAGTCATTATATCACAAATAAAAGAAACGTACATCAGAGAGATATCTTACAATTGCATGCCAATAATCTTATGATTTTGTTAATTATAGTATTCTTTATGTATTCTATTATAGTATCTATTTTTTATAATTACAATATGTATTACATAGTATCTATTCTTTTTTATAATTATCATATGTATTCTTATTATAATATTCTTGATGTATCTTTATAATTGAAAGATACATAAAGAATATTATAATAAGAATACATATTAGAATTATAAACTAGATACTATGTAATACATACTGTAATTATTTAAAAAAATAGACATTATAATACACTATAATTAACAAAATAACATTATTGGCATGCAATTGTAAGATATCTCTCTGATGCATGTTTCTTTTATTTCTGATATAATGACTTTTGTATTACCAATAAAATGCTACAAAAGAATAATACATATAGACAAATATTTTAATGTTATTACTAATGTTAGAAATATCCACTAAGTATCATAATATTTTTAAATAGATGCCATAAGTTTACAAATAGTATCTGACAAAAGATATTAAAAATTTATATGAATAAAAATACATTCTGAACATTATGATGATGTGCAGAATTAATATTTATAATTTATATAGATATAAATTTTCAATATCTTTTGTCAGATACTTATTTGTAAACGTATAGCATCTATTTCAAAATATTATGATACTGGATATTTCGCGATAACATTAGTAATTAAATTAAAATATTTGTCTATGTGTATTATTCTTTTGTAGCATTTTATTTATCATCTATAACTTTTCCAAGGCTTCTCGGCTTCCAGGAGTTGGATATATTCTGTAAAATAAATCATAATAATCATATATTAATCATATGAATATATATATATATATATATATATATATATATATATATTGTGACGTTGCCGTCCTTTAGAGCGTCCACCCGCCCCGAGATTTTACGGAGCGCAGGCCGAGCGGCCGCGCCAGAATCAACCTCAAGAGAGAGCGTTATCTAAAAATCCCCGGAGAGACGAGCGATATCGTATTTTGTAAGAATTTTTATTAATTATATCGATATGTTTCTTTGTTTGTAATAAACGACAACGGGCACCTCGCCGGAGAAGATCCGGAGGACCAGAGGCACATCAAGGAAGATTGCAGCAGGACGCTTAACGACAGCGAACGGAGGAGATAATAGCGGATGAAAGGACGATACCAGGGGAATTTACCCACGTCCCAGGAAGGAGGACAGAAGTCCGATCGACGCTACCCTCCGAGGAGGACAGACGACAGCGGAGCCTCCAACGGGCCCTTGTACCGGGGCCCGCGACAGCAATTATATGTATACATACACATGTGTGTATATATACACACATATACATATGCTGATAATTAATTTATTAATTACAGATTATGTGACAAGTTGTTTTTAAAATCAAAGAATAGTAATAAGAATAAATAATAAATTAACCGATATTATTTTTCATTAAACATATGTGTATAATTGCAGGTAATATCGGCTAATATTATTTATTCTTATTACTATTCTTTGATTTTAAAAACATCTTGTCACATAATCTATAATTAATAAATTAATTATCAGCATATGTATATGTATGTATATATACACACATGTGTATGTACATGTACTATGAATATAATTATATAAAATATGAATTGTATATGTAACTATAAATTGCAAAAAGGTGGAAACATATATACATATGTATATATATTTATTTATTTTATATTTTACATTATTTTTTATATTTTATATTATTCGATAATATTTCTAACATGAGTAGTATTTAATAAATTTGTTAATAAATATTATAATTTTTTTATAATTAAAAAAAATAAACGACCTTGAACCTGATTGTACGAGCGGTGCGTGCACATATCCTGATTTGGAGAGGGGGGGATACCAGAAATACCGTCGCCGTTGACACTCTCGTACGCTGAAAGGGCGACAAAAATCGCATCATGCGAAATGTACTCCAATGTGAAACTCGAGTCCGTGTAGTGAGAAGCCTGACGCACTTCCATGATCCCAAGATCGTAGAGTATTTTATATTTAACATGCGGGTATTTATGTATCTATTAGAAGTTAGCCCCCCACTTTTCGAATTAATAAATTTTAACGGTTGTGCTGAATTGTGCTAGGTTTGTGCTATATTGTGCTCGAATATTATAACCATAATATGAAAAATACGAAAGAAAATGAAGAAAAACGAATTTTTAGGTCAGCCCCCCACTTTTCGTTTTTTTCAATTTTTGCGATTGTGCTGAATTGTGCTAAGTTGTGCTAACATTGTGCTAAAATATTATTTAAAAAAAATAATAACAAAAAAAGTTACGATGAAAAAATCATTTTTAGATAACATTGATTTTTTTATCATAACTTTTTTTTTAATTATCCGCTGACGATAATATTGCATATCTGAATTGTGCTAGCCTAGCACAAGTCAGCACAACTTTCGGTTTCTCCAGCACAGCGATATCAAGGGCACTTTACTCTTGAGCGCGAGTCCTTGCGCTCGGATTCTATGTCCGTAATTCGGCTTTTCAATTGTCCGATGAAGATAATATTGCATATCTGAGTTGTGCTAGCCTAGCACAAGTCAGCACAACTGTCGATTTCTCCAGCACAGCGATATCAAGGGCACTTTACTCTTGAGCGCGAGTCCTTGCGCTCGGATTCTATGTCCGTAATTCGGCTTTTCAATTGTCCGATGAAGATAATATTGCATATCTGAGTTGTGCTAGCCTAGCACAAGTCAGCACAACTGTCGATTTCTCCAGCACAGCGATATCAAGGGCACTTTACTCTTGAGCGCGAGTCCTTGCGCTCGGATTCTATGTCCGTAATTCGGCTTTTCAATTGTCCGATGAAGATAATATTGCATATCTGAGTTGTGGTAGCCTAGCACAAGTCAGCACAACTTTCGGTTTCTCCAGCACAGCGATATCAAGGGCACTTTACTCTTGAGCGCGCTCAAATTTTATAATTCAGATTTGTATTAATCTAGTGTAATATTAATTACCTAAGACCTCTCTTTGTCATGCACTTATTGCATGCATATAAGCCGTTCTACCGCGACAAGGTGGAGATCATTAGAACGGTTTTTTTTTCTTTTTTAACTTTTTTTGTTTGTTTTGTGTTTTTAATTTTTTTTGTTTATTTTTTAAAATATTTTTTTATGCTGTTTAAAATTATAATTAAGAAATTTAGTATTTTAATGTAAAAGAAAAGCATATTTTAATATCTGAATATAAAATAAAAACATATTTTGATATCTAAAAGTTAAGTAAAACGTATAATATGAAACAAATAGGTTATTATTTTTCGTAGTTTACTATTTTTGTTTATTATTGTTTTTTTAGTAATTGTTCTCTCTATAATTTTGAAAGTGTTATGCTCGTTTTTAACTTTTAACTCTGCTTATAACTCTGCTTTTTAATGTATTTTTATGTATAAAGAAAGTACTGGATTTACAGTAGTATCTTCAGTGACAAATTGACATTTTTTTAATAAATCGTCGAAGAGAATCCAATTTTCTCCATACGAAGCGTAAGCTGAATAATGTCCAACCGATTTTATGTTGTGTCCACCGCTGTAATGTATAATGCCAATTAAGGAAAATGATGCGTTATCAAGTGTAAGAATTTTCGGAAAAGTTTTAATCGTTACTTCGACATTCTTGTCTGCAATACATTCAATTAACAAATGCGAATGATAATTTACCCTTAACTCTACATTTCCTTTACATTGTTTGCATTCTTTAAAATTATTTGTTGCATTATATTGAATTGCCTGAGCAATAGCATTGTACTATAATAAAAAAGCCGAATTACGGACATGGAATCCGAGCGCAAGGACTCGCGCTCAAGAGTAAAGTGCCCTTGATATCGCTGTGCTGGAGAAATCGACAGTTGTGCTGACTTGTGCTAGGCTAGCACAGCTCAGATATGCAATATTATCTTCATCGGACAATTGAAAAGCCGAATTACGGACATAGAATCCGAGCGCAAGGACTCGCGCTCAAGAGTAAAGTGCCCTTGATATCGCTGTGCTGGAGAAATCGACAGTTGTGCTGACTTGTGCTAGGCTAGCACAACTCAGATATGCAATATTATCTTCATCGGACAATTGAAAAGCCGAATTACGGACATGGAATCCGAGCGCAAGGACTCGCGCTCAAGAGTAAAGTGCCCTTGATATCGCTGTGCTGGAGAAACCGAAAGTTGTGCTGACTTGTGCTAGGCTAGCACAATTCAGATATGCAATATTATCGTCAGCGGATAATTAAAAAAAAAGTTATGATAAAAAAATCAATATTATCTAAAAATGATTTTTTCAAAAATGATTTTTTCAACTTTTTTTGTTATTATTTTTTTTAAATAATATTTTAGCACAATGTTAGCACAACTTAGCACAATTTAGCACAATCGCAAAAATTGAAAAAAACGAAAAGTGGGGGGCTGACCTAAAAATTCGTTTTTCTTCATTTTCTTTCGTATTTTTCATATTATGGTTATAATATTCGAGCACAATATAGCACAAACCTAGCACAATTCAGCACAACCGTTAAAATTTATTAATTCGAAAAGTGGGGGGCTAACTTCTAATAGATTATTTATGTTGTACTTATATTAAAACAAGTGATATAAATTGAAATGTTATATCATGTATCAAAAATAAAGAAATTAAATATTATTATATTTAAATTAATTTTTGAAAGATGGAATGCATAAAATAACGGTCGTTTTAAAATTTTTATTTACATATTTTCGCTGTATAGATCATATAAATATATTTTTTTATTGTGTAAGGAAAAATCCTTAATGTACAAATACATATTTGTTAAGAAAAAATATTTATTAATGGAAAACAGGAAAAAAAATGTAATTGCAATTTACATTATTGTTCTGCTGATTTCTGTGAATAACTATTTTTTTTTAACAAATATGTATTTTTACATTAAGGATTTTTCTTTACACAATAACAAAAGTATATACAGGGTGACCCATTTTAACTTAGGCAGCCAAATAACTCGAAAAATAAGCACACTACGAAAAAATGGTTAGAATCAAAATTTCGTCATTTCGAGGGGGACGTACAATGACGTTAAAATCAGCCCCCCCACCCCTCCCCCTGGGCGGTGAGGGGGGGCAAGTTTGAAATCTTAAATGGAACCCCCTATTTTTCATTACATATTCTTGTAGCTTATCTCGAGAGCTTTCCAAAACACTATAATTAAGTATCTTTTTATTAAGTACTTTTTGAGTTATAAGACTTGAAATAATTTCTTAATTTTACATAAACCATAAAATATCTAGTAAACCATTCATTTTTCGATTATCTTACCTTCATACTTTTATGTACAAAATAATGAGAGGAATCAATTGGTGTAAAGAAAACATACAATTGTTTTTAAGAAAAAATATGGAATTGTTAATTGCAAATTACATATTTTTTCTTAGAAACAACTATGTGTTTTCTTTACACTAATTGATTCCTCTCATTATTTTGTACATAAAAGTATGAAGGTAAGATAATCGAAAAATGAATGGTTTACTAGATATTTTATGGTTTATGTAAAATTAAGAAATTATTTCAAGCCTTATAACTCAAAAAGTACTTAATAAAAAGGTACTTAATTATAGTGTTTTGGAAAGCTCTCGAGATAAGCTACAAGAATATGCAATGAAAAATAGGGGGTTCCATTTAAGATTTCAAACTTGCCCCCCCTCACCGCCCAGGGGGAGGGGTGGGAGGGCTGATTTTAACGTCATTGTACGTCCCCCTCGAAATGACGAAATTTTGATTCTAACCATTTTTTCGTAGTGTGCTTATTTTTCGAGTTATTTGGCTGCCTAAGTTAAAATGGGTCACCCTGTATATATTGCAACGCCGTTGCCCGCCTCGAGAACGCCGATCTCGAGGAGGTAGCGTGCAAGGTCTTGGCCGGTATAAAAATTAGATTATAAAAATTCAGTAGGATATCTGAGAAACGGTATCGTGCGGTAACTGAAAATGCGGTAACTTATAATACGGTAACTTATGTAATTGGACGCCAGGCGCGATATTTCCGCGCCACGATAACGATACAGTAACGGCAAGATCCGGTAATCCCGGGCTCAGTATTTGGCAGAGGGGCAGAGTTCTTTGTGGATTAGATGTCGAGAGAGTGCGCTAGACAGTATTTAGAAGAGAGAAATAATCGACAGTCAGTTATTTTACTTATAATTATCTAAATATATTAAACAATAATGGTAGATTGTAAACGGTATAACAGAAACAAGATCAATATAATGTATAACCTTCGGTATCAAAAAAAAACAAACTAAGAACGAACAGATAAATCTCGGAATATAAACAATCGAAGATCCGAGTTTGAAAGACAAAGGACTTGACTTGTAACGACTGACGCAAAGGTCAGGGATCGTGATAACGGAAACGATCTATTCAAAATGTGTGACTATAATACAACGATGAAAGCGGTAATAAAGTAATGTATAATATCTCACAAATCGTGATACGGAAGCTCAAATAATAATTTACAGCGGAGTAATCTTTAATACGCGAGATACAATACTCAGTCAAATTCTCGAACACAGCCGGAGTCGTGAGACCCGCCGCAAGATTTCGATATAAATTGAACGGTATTTCTTACAGTAATTCACGGTAATTAGCGGTAATCAACTACAGGATAAGACTCGCGGTCGGCGTACAACCGACACGTACGACTTCGGAACACAGGTCGAGGCACGAGCCTCGCGCGGATCTCGATATTAATCGAACGAAACTAAATATACTATTGGACGATAATTTGCGATACAACTATTCAAAAGTAACGGATAATGAATAGAATATAATAATCGAGTATCCTGTTAGTATCGTTTCAACGGCACACGTCTCTCCAAAAATTTCGATATATCTCGAATCGATTTTTCGGTACGGTAATCGGCGATAATATTTCACGGTATATTTTTGGCAGGAAAACAAAGGCTTCGGAAAACGGTAGCGGTAATGATGTTTATGCGGAACTGTTTGCTTTAACGGTCTTATCGCGACCTTGTATACTCGGCAACAAAGACTCTAAGTCGAACAATAGAACTTTCGAATAATCGATAACGGAAAGATGATTCAGCGGAGATTTCGCGTTAACAAATATTCTTGCAGATCAGTTGTTCATTTATGGTAACACACGCTCGCGAAGAAATTTTTCGCGCAAATCCCGCATTTCGATATGCGATACGAAACGACCAAATTGCCACGTCACGCTAGGACTTAGATTTCGGCACGTAACATAACGGTAACATATACGCTTAATATGACAACGTTTAACGAAACAACATTTAACGGTAATTAACGATATAAAATTCTACGGTACGGCACAAGACTGTCGGCACGAACTCCCTGAGAGGAACAAATCCGCTACACCCGGGGACAGCTGGCGTCCGGCAATTACGGTACAAGTACAAATACTTTACGCGATAATCTTTACGGAATATTCGTCGCCCTGCGACGGTATCTCTAAATCAAGACGCCAACTGATCCCGGATGAACAATTAATTATGCTACCTGTGCGGCGGCTTACAATGATCGCTGGCTACGGCTTCTTTCGGGGTCGCTTCCTCAAGGCTTTTCAACAACACGTGTATGCGTGGCACGAGCTCACCGAACAGTGTTCGATCTCATCTGCGTCCGTGAGGCCCTCAGATCCCGCGCCGATCTTCCGCGCATTCTATCAATTTTCGGATGAACGGGGGTTGATTCTCCGCCCCCTTCAGAATCACAGCTGTTGGACGGCGTTGCCCTTACGCAGGAGCCCAGGATCTACGGGCGACAGTGTCCGACGGTATTTCGGCTTCTTGGGGACGGGACCGGCTGGCCAGGCCGTATTCTCGTCTTTTTCAGGATCCTCTTCCTTTCCCAGTCGGCCGCCTGCGAGGGTGTTTTTAGCCCCGTTGTCCGGATTTTCTGCCGTCTTTTAGTCTGAAAATTGCCTGGATTAATACAGTTTCGGTATATGATTGGCGGCGGCGCGGGATCTCGGTACTTGACCTTTTGCTTCCTGCGATAGCTTCAGTATTCTCTGCGGTATATCCGGTATCTTCCTATACGGCTCACTCTCCTTTCGGTATCTTGCTGTATCTTCATGTACAAAGGAGATGACGCACGCTCGCACAGCAGCCGCACTTTATTTGCGGATCTTACATTAAAGCTAAAGTAAATCTAAACAATCAGATTATATTTATTTCAAGTTCCCTCTCAGGCGCGAGGAACGACCCCGCGCACGCTGTTCCTCCTCGACAGGGCAATTGTGACGGAGCTCAAAAAGCGTCACGTCACAATATATATATATATATATATATATATATATATATATATATATATATATACAGGATGTCCCGAATTTATATGTCATAACTTCGGGAGCGTGTAGGGGATCAATAAACTAGAAAAAGTGGTATAGAGATATGCTCGTTTTTGCTTCGTTTTGGAGAAAATCGCAAAAAACATAAAACGTAGTTTTCATTTCTGTACTTATTTATTACTTTTTAATTCACTAGTACACAACATTGCGCGCGCTTCGCGCGCGCCATTTATTTCCTTCTACTTTACCATATAATTAAAAAAATGTATATATAATTATATATATTTAAATATACAAATTATTAATATATATACATATATATATATACACATATATATACATATATATATATATATATATATAATACTAATGTTACATTATTTATATATACATATGATTATAATTACATTCTATTTACATGCATCTTGATATGCATGTAAATTCATCTACGATATATTTTTGTTTTTAAATTAGTTTTTTGTTTATTGATTAAACATCAAATCGTGAGCGGATAAAAGACCAAACGTCGATTAAATTTGAGATCTAATACGGCATAATACGGCTTTGATAAAGGTTTGTAAGAAAACTTAGTATTTTTAAATATCTTTATTCATTTACTCATTAATGTTTCTTATCATTAATTTCTTTATATATATATATATATATTTTATATATATATATATATAATTCTGAAATTGAATTCTATCGTTTCATTTACTTCTCGTTTTATCGTTTAAATTATTTCTATCTTTTCTATTCTATCCATTTCTAGCTTTCCTATTTTATCAATTCTTTGTTCTGTTAAATTTTGTTAATTTATTATATACATTTATTATATACATAATTCATTTTCATAATATAGTAATATTTTATAAATACATTTTACGTATTAATATTTTTTGTTTGTATTTATATATATATTAACGATTGCATTGTTGCATATTTTTAATAATAATAATAATAAATAATAGGAATAATAATAACAATATGAATAATAACAATAAATTACAATTTTTCCTTGCAGAACATACTGAAAAATGACCGAAAAATATAGTTCTAATGAAAATTTAAATGAATTCAATGAATCCATCGAAAATGAGAATCCAATAAATTTATTTTCTACAAATGATGCAATAGATACTATTAAAGTTTTCGACTCAACTGTGTAAGTCTAATATAAATTTAATAAAATAAAATATAAAAATAATATATAAATAAAATAAAATTTACTAAAATATATGGTAAAATTATCTTTTAATTTTCTTACTTTCATATGCATTTATTTACTATTTTTTGTTTTTTTAGTTTAATATTTTTCGATTTTTATAATAAAAATTATATAAAGTTATACGTAAAACTTCATAATATATGTCAGTTTTACAGTCTTCATTTCGAAATCTTAATCTTCCCGGCAAAATTATTTTTCCAATAATTTAAAAAAATTATTTTAAAAATTTAATAAATTTATGATAAAATTTAAATTTCATTTTTCTTTAATATATAATATTGTTCATTTGATACATAATCATTGATTATTTTATTAGACATATAGTGAAATAATCGGTTATGTCTCTATAATTGGTTCTTTTTTAGATTTTATTTTAATTCTTTTTTCTTTTTCTTATTATCTTTTCTAAGAAATAAATTGAATATTTAAATAAATTAATTTAAGAAAATTATTAATGTCTTTATAATATTTTTACATTGCATTTAGTGACATTTTTATGCATAATAATTTCAATAATATAGAGAATATAACTCAAATAAAATATAGATTTAACAAATCATAACATTTTTAACAGATTTAGAAACAGTTTTTCTATTATATTAAAAGAATATATTATTTTCAATTTATCAAATATATTTTAGAGTATATTGTCTAGTTTTCTGAAATATTTTTACAATCCTTTTCTGAAATATTTTCAAATCCTTTTTATATTTATGTTTTCTAGTTTAACTTTTCTTTAAATTTCATTTTAAATTTGTTATTTGTAAAAAATACAATTTTTATATTTATTTTTTATAACTGTGAAATTAATTTTCAATTTTAAAAATTATTATACATTATTCGTATTTTTCGAAAAACTAAATTCAAATAAAATCATAAATAATTTAAAAATAAGAAACTATATAAATAAATAATATATAATAAAATATATAATAAAATATAATATAATAAAATATACTATAATAAAATATAATATATAATATATAATAAAATTCTCTTCTAATTTTCTTCTCATACACATGTATTTAATATTTTTTCTGTTTTAGTTTAATATTTTTCGATTTTTCTAAAAATTTTTTATAATTATTTTTTATAATTAATATAATATTATATGTAAAAACTAATATTATATATCATTTTGTAGTTTTAATGTCAAAATCGACCTTTGCAAAGTTTGAAAGTATTAATTAAAAATTAAAAATTATATTGAAAATTAATTTTCTGAGAAAATTTATATTACACTTTCCATAAAATATAATATTGTTTATATGATATATAATTTTTTTATTGTTTATTTTTATTAAATGCATTATAATTAAATAATCTGTTCTATTGATTCTTTTTTAAATTTTATTTCTTTTTTCTTATTTTTTCTTATTTTTTCTAATAACTCAATTGTCTATTTAAATTAATTAACTTAAAATTAATTTAAAATTTAAATTTATTACGTTCTTGATCTTGACATTCGAAATAAAATCATTAATGTCTTTATAATATTTTTGCAATGCATTTACTGACATTTTTACACATAATAATTTATGTATAATTAATATTATATATCAGTTTTGAAGTCTAATTTCGAAGTCAAATTTTTCAAAGTTTAAAAGTCTTAATTGTTAGAAATTATTTTAAAAATTTATCACAAAATTTAAACCTCATTTTTTTCAAAATATAATATTGTTTATTTAATATATAATTCTTAATTATTTTTATTAAATGCATTATAGTGAAATAATCGGATATGTCGATGGAATCGATTCATCGCGTTACGTAGGTAATAATAATCAATATAAAATATTTAAATTTTATATAAATAACGGAAGTGGACGACATGTCCAAATTGTGGCATGGAATGACGACATTGAAAATGTAGAACATCTAATAAGCACTAATTGCGTAAGTGCCATTATTTATAAATATATCATTTATTAATAATATACTAAACATAATTTATTAATATTAACTAAAATATATTATATTACATTCATTTATAAGATATGTACATATTATAATTGATGTGTTCATATATATGAGTATATGCACAATTTATATATATGTACATGAATTAAAAAAAATTTACTCTTATTATTTTCTTAATTTTATTAATTTTATTAGTATTTTTTATTATTAATTCATTATTTTATTTTATTATTTTTTCTATTTTCTATTTCTGATTATTTTATTATGTTATTTATTTTATTTTTTTCTAATATCTTATATTTTATTTTATTTTCATATTTTCTTTTGTAACATATAATGTATAAATTATATTTGCTATTACAAATGCAATAATATCACAAGGTTATATTGAAACAAAAGAGACATCTTTTAAAAATTTAACCGTACCTTACATAACTATAAAAACAGAATTTCAATATCTCGAATGTTTTTGAAGGAATTTAAATACGATAATTAAAATGTGATATCCTCTATGTATTATGTTAATATAAATATAAATATAAATCTAACAAATAAATATGTCAAATAAATATATATAATTATTATTTTATTTAAAAAATATATAATTTTAATAGATAATATATCTAGATGGTGTGCAAGAGCACCAAAAATTGCTGCTTTCAATAATGGTAATGTACCGTTTGAACTGCATATAAAAAGCAACAGCATAATTTCTTAGGGAGATATGAGCCTATAAACACATCAAATATTAATCCGGAATATATTGATTTGATTGAAATTTTAAATATCCCACAAAAAACTATAAGTAAGTTCTATAATTTCCTATATAACAAAATTATTATATTATTTACATTTACAGGTAGCAAGATGATGTTTAAAATGTCTCAATTGCTATTAAAATATTATTAAAATATTATTCGACATTTTTCTGCTGCCTGGGTTATTATTTATACATTTTTACAATATGATAATTTTACATTACTATTAAATAATAATAAAAATTAAATAATAATAAAAACATAATAAAATTATTATAATAATTGATTACTATATAATTTTCTCATTTAATATTATATAATTTTACATTATTATTTTACATTACTATTTTATCAATAATAAATATTATATAAGATACATCTTACATAAGGCAATCACTATTTGCTTGATATCTTGGAATCTATGTTATCGATTTTAAAGTTTAGGTTTTAAATTGTATGGAATCTGAAGAGTTTTTTAAATTTGAGTGGAATCTTTTGAAAATTCTTTTGAAAATGTTCTCAAACATTATAAATAATTTGTTAATTCTAATAAATAAATGTTTGAAAAATTTACGTTGACAAATTTATGATGGATACTTTGATCATTTATTAAATTAAATAAATCATAGAAGAGTCTTGTAATTTGACTTTCGTGTGATTATTCACAACTTTTTCATATATAGCTAAGTCGAAATTCTCATTTAAAATTTTAAAATTATTATACTCTCCACTCTATCTATGCAATCAAGATTTGGAAACTAACTTCAAATTGAAAAGCTGTTCAAATTTGAAAGGCTTTCAAATCTATATAATTCAAAATCTAAGTTTTTAAAATCTGTAAATCATGATAAATCGGTTTACGTGGTTGTTTGTGAAATGATATAAGACTATTTAGTTCAGTTCAGCGAGATCTACTTATGATTTTTCTTTGGCACAATAGACATTGATAGCTGAAACACCCTGTATATGTATATATATGTATATATATATATATACAGGGTGAGAAAAAAGTACCGGGACACCTAAATAACTTCTGAACGGTTTGAGATATCGGATTGAAATTTACAAGATTACAATGGTATCACACAATCTATCACATAACACCAAAAACGCCCATTTTGACACCCCCGGGGGGCGGGGGGGAGGGAGGGCGAGAAAATTTTAAATGGAATGTGGGGTCGAGTGAGGGTTCGTTTGAAAGAGCTTTTCGAGATGAGAACAACGCGATGTCGCCGAGGTCTCTACGATTTTTTTTCAGAGGAAAGTCTTTCTCACGTCCTCGTCGTGGGCCCTCCGCTACTGCGAAATCTCAATGTTTAAATGATCATAACTCTGCGAAAAAAAATCGTAGAGACTTCGGCGACATCGCATTGTTCTCATCTCGAAAAGCTCTTTCAAACGAACCCTCACTCGACCCCACATTAGTAGGTATATAAGGCGGGTTCTAACTCAGGTCCTCTCAGGGGGGGTGAGGCGCGCGGGGGATTACGGTGGCGCGGGGGAATGACGTCACGCGGGACGGAGGGGATTTCGGCGGCGGCGCGTGTTAGATGTTTTACGGTAATATTGTATTACATGCCCGATTGATAAACAATATTGCGTACGAACATGTTCGGTTTATAAATAATATAAACAGCAGCATTTCTTCGAAATGCATCGCATGCGAGAGCAACGCGTGCGAGGGAGAGGGAGCGATGGTGCGAGAACAACGCGTGCGAGGGAGAGGGAGCGATGGCGCGAGAGCAACGCGTGCGAGGGAGAGGGAGCGATGGCGCGAGAGCAACGCGTGCGACGAACGAGGCTTACAACTAGCGCGAGAGAGAGAGACTTACAACTAGCGCGAGACGAGACTTAGATCAACACATGAGAGATAAGGATACTTATAATTAACGCAGGGATGGGAACGCAAGGAGAGGCATGCGAAATAATTAGATTTTTTTTAAATTAAAATATATATAAAATTTATTTTAAAATGTGTGTATGTGTATATTATACATATTTATGTGTATGTGAGTGTGTGTGTATGTGTATTTAAAATTAAAATTAAAATTAAAATATGAAAATATAAAAATATAAAAATATAAAATGTAATGATATAATATAATATAAGTATAAAAAATATATAAAATTAATTTGGGGGGGAAAGGGGGGGTTGCGCCGGTTCAGAGGGAGGCGGCTCCTGTAACAAAAAAATATATATTATAATATATAGTAAAAAAAATATAGTTATAATAAGATTTATAAAAAATACTTACATCTGTGTTCCCCATTACACATGCCATTGGGTGCCCGAATCTCCCCGGGTGCCCGAATCTCCCCGGGCACCCAAATCTCCTCCTCCATATAGGGCTCTTCCCCGAAGAGCCGCCGAAGGTCAAAAATGTCCTCGTCATTCGGGGGACTCTCCGGAGCGTCACCCCACATATAGGAGAGATCATAGCGTCTCCCCCGCCGCTCCGCCCGCACCCATTGCCGGTTCTCTATATTCATGAATCCCGGTATCCGGACTTCAGATAGGGACTAGAAAATAAAAAATATAAGTATTATGCACAATAGATGCACAGTAGATGTACAATTTTTTATAAATTATTCGCAAAATCAATACTCACGTTCCAATGGAAGGCTAGTTTAACCAGCAGGACGCACAGCATGTCTGAAAATGCCTGCTTCCATCCTGGGCAGTTTTCAAAAATGTATTCCATTTTTGCCACTTTTTGTATTTTCTTCACGACTATACTCTTGACTGTCCGAAAACTTTCTGATGCGACAACGAGGTCTCGGTCCGAGATCGTAGCAGAGACACCATATGCAACCATCTCCAAAACGCATCGTAAAATAAAAGTATCGAGTCTACAAACAACTGCACTATAAAAAGAGCAGTATTCTATTGAAAGAAAACGCTTGAAAGACGGCGCTTGAGAGAGAACGATGGCGCGAGGAAAACGCGTGCGAGGGAGATAGCGAAAGGAATGGGAACGCAAGGAAAGGCATGCGAAATAATTAGATTTTTTTAATTAAAATATATATAAAATTTATTTTAAAATGTGTATATATTATACATATTTGTGTGTGTGTGTGTGTGTGTATTTCAAATTAAAATTAAAATGTAAAATATAAAAATATAAAATTTAATCCGTTATATTATAGAGTGCCCATAGCTCATCAAAATTTACAGAACAATCGTTATTATGATTTCTACTTAGATCTCCATTCCGATCTCCATTCAGATTTTTCATCTCTCCTGAAACATTCTCCTACAAAAAAAATCATCCAAAAAATAATTACTTGAATATTTTAAATTAATTTCGTAATTATATTAGCAAAAATTATCCGTTACCTGTACATTCTCTTCCTGTTGTTTTTTCTTTTTATATGCATACTTTTTGTATATAATTTCAGGCGGACATTTACATTTACAAGATTGACATTGTGTACAATACCGCGTTATATATAATAATTTATGATGATTACCAGCAATGCATTTTCTAGAATCATCATATTCAATATCATGATAAAAATCATTCCAGATTATTAAATCTATATACGTTTGGTTTATGCCCGTTGGGATACGTATATTTATACACGGCGTGTATGTACAGTCAGTGATACACCTATCTACCCAACTGTAATCGACATTTTTATATATATAAACATGGTCTTCATATTCAAATATTTGATCGCAATTATTGCGTCTAATACATTGGTATTGCCAACCATCTTCTGAGTCTATGATTCGAGTAATTTTACGTTTATTACCGGAATAAGAGTAATCATTATTGTCTACATCAATTGAGTAGTGTGTCTGCTGAATTTCACGAAAAATTTTCACTTGCACATGATCGGGCCATTCGATATACCCATTCTCGTATATATTAACCTCGGCTTGTCTGACGAAACGTTGCTTACGCATACCTCGTATGCCTAATTCTCGATCGCGCACATATTGTGTTATCGATATCTGTTTAGTGTTCGATTTTTCCACAGCACTATTATTGTCTCGGAAAAGGTCGATTATGTGTCTCCATTCGTCTATACGTGTTTGCAGCTCCATTGTTATAATATTATTTTATATCCTATAGTTCACACCAACTATGTTTCATACGAACGACACCACTTTTAATATTAGTAATATTCTTCTTCTCTCGATCAGAACTCGGAGACGACTGATTGATCCATGGTTTTTTCTCTATGCTTCGAAGGGTCACACTAGTGTAGCAATTGCACAACGACATACGTTAAACATTCTTAATCTCTTCATGATACACCCCCGATATAAATAATTGTAGATTCTTTCCCCGTTCGACGTATCCTTATCTCTCTCTCATTGAATTACACAGCATGCACATTTATAAACAATATAAACAAATGGCACCTCCCAGAATCGTCCTCCGTAATTTTTTCTCGGAAGAATTGCACCCTTGCTTTCGCGGTACATCCCTCACCCCCGATATAAGTAATTCTAGATTTTTTTTTCCGTTCGACGTATCCGTATCTCTCTCATTGAATTACACAGCATGCACATTTATAAATAATATAAACAAATGTCACCTCCCAGAATCGTCCTCCGTAATTTTTTCTCGGAAGAATTGCACCCTTGCTTTCGCGATACATCCCTCACCCCCGATATAAGTAATTCTAGATTTTTTTTTTCCGTTCGACGTATCCTTATCTCTCTCATTGAATTACACAGCATGCACATTTATAAACAATATAAACAAATGACACCTCCCAGAATCATCTTCCGCAATTTTTTCTCGGAAGAATTTTTAACGTATCAGCGCCGATGTTCAACCGTTTTATAAACGCAAGCAAACGCAAAAAAAAGTACACCACGATATAGTAAACTTAAAACTCTTTATTCATGTTTTTACATATTTTTTGTCTTACGTATTATATGGACTAAAAGCTAAAGCCGCCAGCTCGCAATCGACGAGTTGATGCTTGTTGAAAGCGTCACTCGCGCGTATTACATTCGATACTTCTTTAGGATCCGTTACAGCGGACGCGATATTGGAGAATTGCGTAAATTTGACATCGACTGTTTGGATAATTTTATCTAATCGATCAAAAGTTACATCTATGCATTGATCGAGATCGAACATACGATGTAACGTCGATTCTACCATCATCATGCATACGTTCGAAGATTCGAGACTTATGAGTTTAGCGTCGTTAATCGTACGAACTCGCACTGTTAGCGGTCCAACGCTTATAAAATTATACATGTCGTGAGAGTCGTTCCGAAGGAGATTTAGAATATCGCGACGTTGCTCGCAGAGTCCCTTCCATGTTTCGAGAGATAATATCAGTCCCTTTCCCCGATGATCTCCTATGATAATCTCCACGTAACTCGGCGGACCCACGTTGATACAGATTTCGAGGAATTTGAATTCCGTAGCTGTCAATGCGTATCGTCTGCCTAGTATACGAACCGCACGACGCTCCGACGAAATGCTACGGGAAAAATTAAAATTAAGTAATACTAATAATACAATTTGTAAAAAATAGAAAAATGTTAAACGAAACTTACTCGTCGTATTTGTTCTCAAACGATGGAGTTTTATCACGACTCGGCACGTAATTATTCACGTGTCTTCCGATACCGCCACTGCTGCTACCGCTGCTGCTTCTTTCAACGTAGTACATTTCTCTGGGAGGTTATGAAAAGTGAATCCACGAGCGGTTAACGCGACACTGATCGTACAGGAATTAATCGGTTATACCCGACGCGCATTTATTAAAAATATAATGTAGTGGTGGGGGATCAATGTTTCTAATGCATTGGAATTTAGGAGAAGGGGGAGGCGGTGCTCGAACAAAAGAATTCTTAGAAACGCATGCAAAAGATTAGGGTGGGGTAAATAAGAGATAACGCATATGAATGTTTACATATTTTATTTTTATCGCAATTCTTTCTGGCGTCGCGATCACCAGTTAAATATTTTGAATACATTTTGTAAGGCACAATTCTTAACATGTTTTCCACATCGCATACTATTCGTATCGTCTAATTTATTTAGAGCATCGATATCTTCGTAATCCGCATCCAAGGTTTCAATAATACAGCCGTTCCCCGCATCGTCTAGTATATCGGCCAGCCATTTTCGCTTTTCAAGTCCTTTGACGTACACGACGGACGATTCTTCTTCTTCTTCTTCTTCTTCTTCGTGTATCGTACCAACGACAGCTGTTGTAATCGCACGTTGAGCCAAGCCATACGGAACGTTTCCGTCTTCCCATTGTAATCCGTGATGATTTCTAATCAGCCATGAGACTTGACATCGCTCAGATTTTGTAAGCGTGTGCCACGGTACGGGACTTGCGAAAAAGTAATGCGATAGAACGTATCCCTTTCTCAAGACTGCCGCTTCCTTCACGACAAAATTTTTCCCAATGATAAATCCTTGCAGATCCACAAACGTTGGTATGGACATGATGAGATCTCTATCTCTCTCTCTCTTCGATACGCCAGTCGAGAGGAATGACAAAACTCTAAAACCATCTCGCAAGACTTTGATTTATATCATGCTCCTCTTCCCCCTCTCTCTTGTGTCGATGTTATCGCCTAGGTGATTTTGCGTACAACGTTGGTCAACGGATTGTATTGGATCATGCGATCGTGTATGATGAGACAGTACGCAGTGGTATTCGGCGGCACATTCTCCTTACACTCGAATTCCAATCTCACATCCACAGTTGCGCTCTTAACCGATTCGTTTTGTCGAGAACAATCGATAATCACGAACGGACCGTGTTGTATAAACTTCAGGACGCCGAGACTCGGCTCGAAATACTCGTGTCCGTAATAATTCTTGCAGAAGCGTGCGTACGTATCATATAGAATGGCATATCTGCTTTTATCTAAATCCAGATTCATATCGTCATACGGATAATATTCCGAATTCAGATAGAGTTTCACGTTGATCAATTTGCAGTCGTTGAATCGACTTACATCCTTAGACATGACATTCTTCCGACCTATCTGCAGAGCGAAGATAACGTATCGTGGTTTCTCCAGCTGAGTCGCAGTCTTAATGGCCCACGAATGCTTGGTTGTAAGCTGCAATAGCGGATACTCGTACAGATCCCATGAGCGAAAAGCCATGCTGAGATATCGTCCGCTTTCCAGAGCACGCAGCATCGACAACTTTTTGATTTCGCTCAACAACACGTGAGGCATTCGCCATTGTATCTTGAATATGTCGATCACAGGCTCCTGCGCCGAACTTCCATGCAGACAATTGTTGTCGTTGCGCGATCGTATCAAGATCAATTCGTGACGAGCGTTAATCATCACGCGTCTGTAATCCTCGCAAAATCCCAGCAACATGTAGAGCGGTACGCAAAAATTGAAATGTCCATGCGTGTAGGTAAACGGCTCCCAGCCAGCATTTTTCAAAATCACCTCTCTACCGGATGATACTGTTACATAGTTTTTGAGCGTAGTAGTTATTCCTACGTTTCTATTGCGATCAATCTCAACACCGTCGAGTTCGTATCGAATCTCATCGAACATGAATGCGATGAAATTATTTCCCAGTATCACTTCATTTTCTCCTTCAGCTGGTGGTTTGTTTTTCGTTAGTTTTCCCTCGATGTATAGGAAACTCTCATGCGGCAGCGTATACAGATTCTGTTGTTGTATGGGTATTCTTATCTCGTCATTGTGCCCAAACGTTGTATTGGCGAACGGGTTGTACGTGTGAGTCTCGATCTTGACGATACGATCGTCAAAGATAGGTTCGTCACCGATGTTGAGGATGTCGGTCATCGTTCAGCTGTTTCGCATCGCGAATCCCAAATTGCAAAAACGCAACGTTCGATGTGTTGAGTTTCTTTTTCTCGGATGATTGGATATTAGCGAACGTCGATGTTGTTGTTGTTGGTGTCGCTGATTTCGTAAAGATTTGCGTTATCTCTCACGTCTTTCGATCCGTTCAACACGAGCATCTCATACGTCGCATACGTTATCGCTGCAACCGTTGTACGTGCAATCTTACGGTGATCTCTTCTCCTCGAAAATCGAGCAATCGTCCGTTTTGGTCGACAACACGTAACGTTAAATCCGTAATGCTCCGCGCGATGATCGGCAGGTAAATGATCTGCGCTGGCGTTTCCGATATCTTATATCCCGGTGGTACCCTCGGTGAAAATTCATGTATCGTATGAACGAGTTTGCCGTTGTTGTACGCACCCGCGGTCACGTTACATTCTACGCGGATAATATTAACGTTGATAATGTTAATCGACATGTTCGATTCGTATTCCCGATTCGAGAATACGATTCGAGAATCCTAGCAGCGATCCAATGTTGCCGGGTTTGCTAAAGTTTAATCTGTATGCGCATTTGATCTCGCTCCTCATCGTATTGTAATTAGTGCTGAACACTATCGGATATTCGTCATCTTCATTGACGCGATGTTGCCGTGAAATTGCACGTTTCAAAAATTCATGTATATCTCGCAACTCGTACGATCTCTCGGGAATCGTAATTTCCGTGTCGTCTTTGTCAAAGTAAAATTTATTATTCGAGGAATTCACATTCGGTATCGTGTGATAAGTTTCAAAATCCGTTAGACCGAGTTCGTATGCATCGTCGTCCAAATCTACGGCGGGAAAGAAGTTTGCCGTGAGAACGCTACTCTTCCCACTCAACGTGAATGTCATAGACATGTCGGCAAAACTGTTTAACGAATACTGAGTTAAATAGCGCAATATCAGTCTTTAAATTCGCACGCATCGACCGTTCGAAGAAACTGCAAGCATAATTGTCCACAGATGCTCTGATCGTAAGTTTGAACAGGTGTGTAATTGTACTGTATCTTCGTTACGTTTCGTCCGAAATATCGCACCAATTCATTCGGTGGTCGAAGATTGCCGAAACTGTCGAAATATATAACGCGATTTCCCCTCTTTGCGTACGCTACCCAATGAGTACCTGGTCCTTCGACGCTATCCAAATTTACGATGCCGCTCTCGTTTTGATAAATACAACCGATCGGTAAAGAGTTGCGCATGAAAACACCTCTAAAATATGGAATGCGCATACGTTTTGCCAGTTGCAGCAATTGTATGTTGGTAGTTGCACCCTGCGGCATTTTTAGCGTCTCTTTGACGTTTTTTTTTTCTCGGTGAGGCTCCTCGTCCGTGTTTGTAAGGAGCGAGATATAATCCATGACCTTCCATGGCGCGATTGTGACGTAGCATCTCCTGCAACTGACGTTGCGCGGCTTTTCTGTCGTTCACCACCTTCGCTACACCAGCCGCTCCACCGATCAGGGATCCGAGCGCTCCCAACATTGGTAGAATCGGCAATATGCCGCCGCATTTCGCTACCGGAAGTATCCGTTTCTTCGCCGTTCTTTTCTTCGTCTTCGTTGTCTTCAGACCCATACCGAGCTTCGTCTTAGCTTTCATCGCTGTCCAGACAGCTGTAGCTGCGGCTCTCTCACCAAGAGTCGAATCTCTCGCAACGATGCGATTCCGCGCTTTCTCGGCGAGTATCCTATCCGCAGCGTGTCTCTCGGTGAGATCGTTGCTTCGAGAGTATGCTATATCGTGTTCGCGACACGCAGCGTCCAATGGATTTATACCTCGATCACCTCTGGCTAATCGCTTCTCCAACCGTGTACCTGGCCCGCAAAACTGATAGCCGGGAATATGTAATTCGATCGGAAGTGCGTTTATCGCGTGATTTAATAGGCCTCTACCTATTTTCGTTGACATTCGCTGCAATTCTTTATCAATGGCGCCGGACCGTCGATGTGCGTTTCCTGCCACGGCTGATTGTAGTGTTTGTAACAGCGACGATACGTCTGAACCTCCGGATCCGCCTTTATATATTCTGGAAGCTTGTCCCACACGTAGTGAACGTGATCACACACATTCGCAACAGAACTGCTTTCGACACAAATTGTAGCTGTTCGACGCTCAAATCGCAAATGTCGGAAGGACTTGATAGCAGAATGAACATTTTTTCTCTACTGAGCGACTCGTGATTTCGCGCACCTATAAATAGGCAGGCGTTCGATCCAATCAACAGTGTTGAAAAAATGAGATTCGTACGACAACCTTTGACGATTTACGTGAGAAATTGCGATAGCAGATTACGATTAATGGGGGACAACGCGGAGATGCGCAGGCACGGTACGATGCTACCGACTACTATACGCGCGATCATATGCGGACCCTCGAATTGTGGTAAAACCAACGTTCTGATAAGTCTACTGGAAAGTCCGCACGGTGTACGTTTCGAGAATGTGTACGTGTATTCGAAGTCGTTGCAACAGCCAAAATATCAATATCTGGAGAATTTGTTGACGCCGATCGACGAAATCGGCTACTTTACGTTCTCGAATAACAGTGACGTCATTCCACCGAGCGAGGCACATCCAAACTCGATTTTCGTCTTCGATGACGTGGCGTGCGACAAGCAAGATACGATAAGAGAGTACTTCTCAATGGGTCGTCACTCGAACGTCGACTGCTTCTATCTTTGTCAGACGTACGCGAGAATACCAAAACATCTTATACGCGACAACGCGAACCTGCTGATCTTGTTTAAACAGGATGGTACCAACTTGAAACACGTGTACAACGATCATGTGAATACCGACATGTCGTACGAGGATTTCAGTGAATTATGTCGTACTTGTTGGCAACAAAAGTATGGATTCCTAGTGATAGATAAGGACAGCTCGCTTACGAACGGGCGATACAGAAAAGGATTTAACGTGTTCGCGATACCGCAAAACGATTAGTCGCTGCCAACATTTTGTCGAGAAGGGTGAAACGCTCGACATTCCGTCAACATGGCTGAAAGCGATAATATTCGTGAGCGTGAAAAGATTGCGAAGGAGATTGAGAAAACGAGCGAATCGATCCGCAAGAAACATCGCGCTTTAAAGACCGGTAAGATCGACGACGATATCGCGGTCAAGACCCATTTTAGACTATTATCGAGCCACTAAAAAATCGCCGACAACTCTAGCTTTATCGCGATGAAAAATGAGCCGGAGAGTAACACTGGCGCTATAATTAAAACATTACCCATCAAGCGGTATAAGGAGAAAGAGGAGGAGGATGGAGGAGGAGAGAGGATGCGACACCGAAAAAGAGGAAACGATTGAAGGCTAAACGTTTATTGACGCCGCGTACATTGGATGAACCGCTGCTAACCTCTACACAACCTGACCGCTGATAACCTCCACACCGTCCGGACAACGAGAACCGTACAATCCAGGATACCCAAATTACTTGATGAGATCGAAGAAGTTCTCGAAAAATCCCAAAAAAACCTGTTTCAAGAGGAAGTTTTCGAAACCACGGGCAACCCGCTCGAAACATCCGTCGAAACAGATTACAAACGTCGGAAGGTCAAGAAGTGTTACGAGAACACTTGGGATCACTGGGACAAAATACATAAGGTGCTCTTCTTAGCGGTGACGAAAGAAAAAAAANCCCATTTTGACACCCCCGGGGGCGGGGGGAGGGAGGGCGAGAAATTTTAAATGGAATGTTGGGTCGAGTGAGGGTTCTGTTGAAAAGAGCTTTTCGAGATGAGAAGAACGCGATCGTCGGCCGAGGTCTCTAACGATTTTTTTTCAGAGGAAAGTCTTTCTCACGTCCTCGTCGTGGGCCCTCCGCTACTGCGATCTCAATGTTATAAATGATCATATCTCTGGCGAAAAAAAAAACTGCGTTAGAGCCTTCGGCGAGGCATCGCATTGTTTCTCATCCGCGAAAAAGCTCTTTCAAACGAACCCTCCTCGACCGCCACATTAGTAGGTATGATAAGGCGGGTTCTAACTCAGGTCCTCTCAGGGGGGTGAGGGCGGGCGGTATTACGGTGGCGGCGGGGGAATGACGTCACGCGGGACGGAGGGGATTTCGGCAGCGGCGCGTGTTAGATGTTTTACGGCAATATTGTATTACATGCCCGATTGATAAACAATATTGCGTACGAACATGTTCGGTTTATAAATAATATAAACAGCAGCAATTCTTCGAAATGCATCGCATGCGAGAGCAACGCGTGCGAGGGAGAGGGAGCGATGGCGCGAGAGCAACGCGTGCGAGGGAGAGGGAGCGATGGCGCGAGAGCAACGCGTGCGAGGGAGAGGGAGCGATGGCGCGAGAGCAACGCGTGCGACGAACGAGGCTTACAACTAGCGCGAGAGAGAGAGAGAGTTACAACTAGCGCGAGACGAGACTTAGATCAACACATGGGAGATAAGGATACTTATAAACTAGCGCAGGGATGGGAACGCAAGGAGAGGCATGCGAAATAATTAGATTTTTTTTAAAATTAAAATATATATAAAATTTATTTTAAAATGTGTGTATGTGTATATTATACATATTTATGTGTGTGTGTGTGTGTGTATGTGTATTTAAAATTAAATTAAATTAAAATATAAAATATAAAAATATAAAATTATATAAATAATGATATAATAATAAAATATAATTATAAAAAATATTATAAATAATTTTGGGGGGAAGGGGGGAGTTGCGTCGGTTCAGGGGAGGCGGCTCCTGTAACAAAAAAATATATAGTTATAATATATAGTAAAAAAATATAGTTATAATAAGATTTATAAAAAAAATACTTACATCTGTGTTCCCCATTACACATGCCATTGGGTGCCCGAATCTCCCCGGGTGCCCGAATCTCCCCGGGCACCCAAATCTCCTCCTCCATATAGGGCTCTTCCCCGAAGAGCCGCCGAAGGTCAAAATGTCCTCGTCATTCGGGGACTCTCCGGAGCGTCACCCACATATAGGAGAGATCATAGCGTCTCCCCCGCCGCTCCGCCCGCACCCATTGCCGGTTCTCTATATTCATGAATCCCGGTATCCGGACTTCAGATAGGGACTAGAAAATAAAAAATATAAGTATTATGCACAATAGATGCACAGTAGATGTACAATTTTTTATAAATTATTCGCAAAATCAATACTCACGTTCCAATGGAAGGCTAGTTTAACCAGCAGGACGCACAGCATGTCTGAAAATGCCTGCTTCCATCCTGGGCAGTTTTCAAAAATGTATTCCATTTTTGCCACTTTTTGTATTTTCTTCACGACTATACTCTTGACTGTCCGAAAACTTTCTGATGCGACAACGAGGTCTCGGTCCGAGATCGTAGCAGAGACACCATATGCAACCATCTCCAAAACGCATCGTAAAATAAAAGTATCGAGTCTACAACAACTGCACTATAAAAAGAGCAGTATTCTATTGAAAGAAAACGCTTGAAAGACGGCGCTTGAGAGAGAACGATGGCGCGAGGAAAAACGCGTGCGAGGGAGATAGCGAAGGAATGGGAACGCAAGGAAAGGCATGCGAAATAATTAGATTTTTTTAATTAAAATATATATAAAATTTATTTTAAAATGTGTATATATTATACATATTTGTGTGTGTGTGTGTGTGTGTATTTCAAATTAAAATTAAAATGTAAAATATAAAAATATAAAATTTAATCCGTTATATTATAGAGTGCCATAGCTCATCAAAATTTACAGAACAATCGTTATTATGATTTTCTACTTAGATCTCCATTCCGATCTCCATTCAGATTTTTCATCTCTCCTGAAACATTCTCCTACAAAAAAAATCATCCAAAAAATAATTACTTGAATATTTTAAATTAATTTCGTAATTATATTAGCAAAAATTATCCGTTACCTGTACATTCTCTTCCTGTTGTTTTTTCTTTTTATATGCATACTTTTTGTATATAATTTCAGGCGGACATTTACATTTACAAGATTGACATTGTGTACAATACCGCGTTATATATAAATAATTTATGATGATTACCAGCAATGCATTTTCTAGAATCATCATATTCAATATCATGATAAAAATCATTCCAGATTATTAAATCTATATACGTTTGGTTTTATGCCCGTTGGGATACGTATATTTATACACGGCGTGTATGTACAGTCAGTGATACACCTATCTACCCAACTGTAATCGACATTTTTATATATATAAAACATGGTCTTCATATTCAAATATTTGATCGCAATTATTGCGTCTAATACATTGGTATTGCCAACCATTTCTGAGTCTATGATTCGAGTAATTTTACGTTTATTACCGGAATAAGAGTAATCATTATTGTCTACATCAATTGAGTAGTGTGTCTGCTGAATTTCACGAAAAATTTTCACTTGCACATGATCGGGCCATTCGATATACCCATTCTCGTATATATTAACCTCGGCTTGTCTGACGAAACGTTGCTTACGCATACCTCGTATGCCTAATTCTCGATCGCGCACATATTGTGTTATCGATATCTGTTTAGTGTTCGATTTTTCCACAGCACTATTATTGTCTTCGGAAAAGGTCGATTATGTGTCTCCATTCGTCTATACGTGTTTGCAGCTCCATTGTTATAATATTATTTTTATATCCTATAGTTCACACCAACTATGTTTCATACGAACGACACCACTTTTAATATTAGTAATATTCTTCTTCTCTCGATCAGAACTCGGAGACGACTGATTGATCCATGGTTTTTTCTCTATGCTTCGAAGGGTCACACTAGTGTAGCAATTGCACAACGACATACGTTAAACATTCTTAATCTCTTCATGATACACCCCCGATATAAATAATTGTAGATTCTTTCCCCGTTCGACGTATCCTTATCTCTCTCTCATTGAATTACACAGCATGCACATTTATAAACAATATAAACAAATGGCACCTCCCAGAATCGTCCTCCGTAATTTTTTCTCGGAAGAATTGCACCCTTGCTTTCGCGGTACATCCCTCACCCCCGATATAAGTAATTCTAGATTTTTTTTTCCGTTCGACGTATCCGTATCTCTCTCATTGAATTACACAGCATGCACATTTATAAATAATATAAACAAATGTCACCTCCCAGAATCGTCCTCCGTAATTTTTTCTCGGAAGAATTGCACCCTTGCTTTCGCGATACATCCCTACCCCCGATATAAGTAATTCTAGATTTTTTTTTTCCGTTCGACGTATCCTTATCTCTCTCATTGAATTACACAGCATGCACATTTATAAACAATATAAACAAATGACACCTCCCAGAATCATCTTCCGCAATTTTTTCTCGGAAGAATTTTTAACGTATCAGCGCCGATGTTCAACCGTTTTATAAACGCAAGCAAACGCAAAAAAAAGTACACCACGATATAGTAAACTTAAAACTCTTTATTCATGTTTTTACATATTTTTTTTGTCTTACGTATTATATGGACTAAAAGCTAAAGCCGCCAGCTCGCAATCGACGAGTTGATGCTTGTTGAAAGCTCACTCGCGCGTATTACATTCGATACTTCTTTAGGATCCGTTACAGCGGACGCGATATTGGAGAATTGCGTAAATTTGACATCGACTGTTTGGATAATTTTATCTAATCGATCAAAAGTTACATCTATGCATTGATCGAGATCGAACATACGATGTAACGTCGATTCGACCATCATCATGCATACGTTCGAAGATTCGAGACTTATGAGTTTAGCGTCGTTAATCGTACGAACTCGCACTGTTAGCGGTCCAACGCTTATAAAATTATACATGTCTGAGAGTCGTTCCGAAGGAGATTTTAGAATATTGCGAACGTTGCTCGCAGAGTCCTTTCCATGTTTCGAGAGATAATATCAGTCCCTTTCCCCGATGATCTCCTATGATAATCTCCACGTAACTCGGCGGACCCACGTTGATACAGATTTCGAGGAATTTGAATTCCGTAGCTGTCAATGCGTATCGTCTGCCTAGTATACGAACCGCACGACGCTCCGACGAAATGCTACGGGAAAAATTAAAATTAAGTAATACTAATAATACAATTTGTAAAAAATAGAAAAATGTTAAACGAAACTTACTCGTCGTATTTGTTCTCAAACGATGGAGTTTTATCACGACTCGGCACGTAATTATTCACGTGTCTTCCGATACCGCCACTGCTGCTACCGCTGCTGCTTCTTTCAACGTAGTACATTTCTCTGGGAGGTTATGAAAAGTGAACCACGAGCGGTTAACGCGACACTGATCGTACAGGAATTAATCGGTTATACCGGACGCGCATTTATTAAAAATATAATGTAGTGGTGGGGGATCAATGTTTCTAATGCATTGGAATTTAGGAGAAGGGGGAGGCGGTGCTCGAACAAAAGAATTCTTAGAAACGCATGCAAAGATTAGGGTGGGGTAAATAAGAGATAACGCATATGAATGTTTACATATTTTATTTTTATCGCAATTCTTTCTGGCGTCGCGATCACCAGTTAAATATTTTGAATACATTTTGTAATGCGCAATTCTTAACATGTTTTCCACATCGCATACTATTGATATATCTAATTTATTTAAAGCATCAATATCTTCGTAATCTGCATCCAAGGTTTCAATAATATAGCCATTCCTCGCATCGTCTAGTATATCGGTCAACCATTTTCGCTTTTCAAGTCCTTTAACGTATATGACAGATGATTCTTCTCCTTCTTCTTCTTCTTCGTGCATCGTACCAACGACAGCTGTTGTAATACCACGCTGAGCCAAACCATACGGAACGTTTCCGTCTTCCCATTGTAATCCATGATGATTTCTAATCAGCCATGAGACTTGACATCGCTCAGATTTTGTAAGCACGCTCCACGGTACGGGACTTGCGAAAAAATAATGCGATAGAACGTATCCCTTTCTCAAGACTGCCGCTTCCTTCACGACAAAATTTTTCCCAACGATAAATCCTTGCAGATCCACAAACGTTGGTACGGACATGATGAGATCTCTCTTCCGATACGCCAGTCGAGAGGAATGACAAAACTCTAAAACCATCTCGCAAGACTTCGATTTATATCATGCTCCTCTTCCCCCTCTCTCTTGTGTCGCCTAGGTGAGTTTGCGTACAACGTTGGTCAACGGATTGTACTGGATCATGCGATCGTGTATGATGAAACAGTACGCAGTGGTATTCGGCGGCACGTTCTCCTTACACTCGAATTCCAATCTCACATCCACGGTCGCGCTCTTGACCGATTCGTTTTGTCGAGAACAATCGATAATCATGAACGGACCGTGTTGTAGAAACTTCAGGGCGGTGAGACTCGGCTCGAGATACTCGTGTCCGTAATAATTCTTGCAGAAGCGTGCGTATGTTTCATACAGAATGGCATATCTACTTTTTCGAAATCCAGATTCATATCGTCGTACGGATAATATTCCGAATTCAGATAGAGTTTCACGTTGATCAAATTGCAGTCGTCGAATGCACCCACATCCTTAGACATGTCATTCTTCCGACCTGTCTGCAGAGCGAAGATAACGTATCGTGGTTTCTCCAGCTGAGTCGCAGTCTTAATGGCCACGAATGCTTGGTTGTAAACTGCAATAGCGGATACTCGTCCGTACAGATCCCACGAGCGAAAAGCCATGCTGAGATATCGTCCGCTTTCCAGAGCACGCAGCATCGACAACTTTTTGATTTCGCTCAACAACACGTGAGGCATTCGCCATTGTATCTTGAATATGTCGATCACAGGCTCCTGCACCGAACTTCCAAGCAGACAATTGTTGTCGTTGCGCGATCGTATCAAGATCAATTCGTGACGAGCGTTAATCACCACGCGTCTGTAATCCTCGCAAAATCCCAGCAACATGTAGAGCGGTACGCAAAAATTGAAATGTCCATGCGTGTAGGTAGACGTCTCCCAGCCGGCATTTTTCAAAATCATGTGTCTATCGGTTGATGCTGTTGCATAATTTTTGAGCATAGTAGTTATTCCTACGTTTCTATTGCGATCAATCTCAACACCGTCGAGTTCGCATCGAATCTCATCGAACATGAATGCGACGCATTTTTTCCCAGTACACTTCATTTTCTCCTCCAGCTTGTGGTTTGTTTTTTGTTAGTTTTCCCTCGATGTATAGGAAACTCTCATGCGGCAGCGTATACAGATCCTGTTGTTGTATGGGTATTCTTATCTCGTCATTGTGTCCGAACGTTGTATTGGCGAACGGGTTGTACGTGTGAGTCTCGATCTTGACGATACGATCGTCAAAGATAGGTTCGTCACCGATGTTGAGGATGTCGGTCATCGTTCAGCTGTTTCGCATCGCGAATCCCAAAGATTGCAAAAACGCAACGTTCGATGTGTTGAGTTTCTTTTTCTCGGATGATTGGATATTAGCGAACGTCGATGTTGTTGTTGTTGTTGTTGGTGTCACTGATTTCATAAAGATTGTGTTATCTCTCACGTCTTTCGATCCGTTCAACACGAGCATCTCATACGTCGCATACGTACGTTATCGCTGCAACCGTCGTACGTGCAATCTTACGGTGATCTCTTCTCCTCGAAAATCGAGCAATCGTCCGTTTTGGTCGACAACGCGTAACGTTAAATCCGTAATGCTCCGCGCGATGATCGGCAGGTAAATGATCTGCGCTGGCGTTTCCGATATCTTATATCCCGGCGGTACCCTCGGTGAAAATTCATGTATCGTATGAACGAGTTTGCCGTTGTTGTACGCGCCCGCGGTCACGTTACATTCTACGCGGATAACATTAACGTTGATAATGTTAATCGGCATGTTCGATTCGTACCATTTTCCCGACTCGAGAATACGATTCGAGAATCCTAGCAGCGATCCAATGTTGCCGGGTTTGTTAAAGTTTAATCTGTATGCGCATTTGATCTCGCTCCTCATCGTATTGTAATTAGTGCGGAACACTATCGGATATTCGTCATCTTCATTGACACCGTCGTCAATGTGTTTCGTATTGTAATTAGTGCGGAACACTATCGGATATTCGTCATCTTCATTGACACCGTCGTCAATGTGTTTCATATCGCGATGTTGTCGTGAAATTGCACGTTTCAAAAATTCATGTATATCTCGCAACTCGTACGATCCCTCGGGAATCGTAATTTCCGCGTCGTCTTTGCCAAAGTAAAATTTATTATTCGAGGAATTCACATTCGGTATTGTGTGATAAGTTTCAAAATCCGTTAGACCGAGTTCGTATGCATCGTCGCCCAAATCTACGGCGGGAAAGAAGTTTGCCGTGAGAACGCTACTCTTCCCATTCAACATGAATGTCATAGACATGTCGGCAAAACTGTTTAACGAATACTGAGTTAAATAGCGCAATATCAGTCTTTAAATTCGCACGCATCGACCGTTCGAAGAAACTGCAAGCACAATTGTCCACAGATGCTCTGATCGTAAGTTTGAACAGGTGTGTAATTGTACTGTATCTTCGTTACGTTTCGTCCAAAATATCGCACCAGTTCATTCGGTGGTCGAAGATTGCCGAAACTGTCGAAATATATAACGCGATTTCCCCTCTTTGCGTACGCTACCCAATGAGTACCTGGTCCTTCGACGCTATCCAAATTTACGATGCCACTCTCGTTTTGATAAATACAACCGATAGGTAAAGAGTTGCGCATGAAAACACCTCTAAAATATGGAATGCGCATACGTTTTGCCAGTTGCAGCAATTGTACGTTGGTAGTTGCACTCTGCGGCATTTTTAGCGTCTCTTTGACGGTTTTTTTTTTCTCGGTGAGGCTCCTCGTCCGTGTTTGTAAGGAGCGAGATATAATCCACGACCTTCCATGGCGTGATTGTGACGTAGCATCTCCTGCAACTGACGTTGCGCGGCTTTTCTGTCGTTCACCACCTTTGCTACACCAGTCGCTCCACCGATCAGGGATCCGAGCGCTCCCAACATTGGTAGAATCGGCAATATGCCGCCGCATTTCGCTACCGGAAGTATCCGTTTCTTTACCGTTCTTTTCTTCGTCTTCGTTGTCTTCAGACCCATACCGAGCTTCGTCTTAGCTTTCATTGCTGTCCAGACAGCTGTAGCGGCGGCTCTCTCACCGAGAGTCGAATCTCTCGCAACGATGCGATTCCGCGCTTTCTCGGCGAGTATCCTATCCGCAGCGTGTCTCTCGGTGAGATCGTTGCTTCGAGAGTATGCTATATCGTGTTCGCGACACGCAGCGTCCAATGGATTTATACCTCGATCATCTCTGGCTAATCGCTTCTCCAACCGTGCATCTGGCCCGCAAAACTGATAGCCGGGAATATGTAATTCGATCGGAAGTGCGTTTATCGCGTGATTTAATAAGCCTCTACCTATTTTCGTTGACATTCGCTGCAATTCTTTATCAATGGCGCCGGACCGTCGATGTGCGTTTCCTGCCACGGCTGATTGTAGTGTTTGTAACAGCGACGATACGTCTGAACCTCCGGATCCGCCTTTATATATTCTGGAAGCTTGTCCCACACGTAGTGAACGTGATCACCGCACATTCGCAACAGAACTGCTTTCGACACAAATTGTAGCTGTTCGACGCTCAAATCGCAAATGTCGGAAGGACTTGATAGCAGAATGAACATTTTTTCTCTACTGAGCGACTCGTGATTTCGCGCACCTATAAATAGGCAGGCGTTCGATCCAATCAACAGTGTTGAAAAAATGAGATTCGTACGACAATCTTTGACGATTTACGTGAGAAATTGCGATAGCAGATTACGATTAATGGGGGACAACGCGGAGATGCGCAGGCACGGTACGATGCTACCGACTACTATACGCGCGATCATATGCGGACCCTCGAATTGTGGTAAAACCAACGTTCTGATAAGTCTACTGGAAAGTCCGCACAGTGTACGTTTCGAGAATGTGTACGTGTATTCGAAGTCATTGCAACAGCCAAAATATCAATATCTGGAGAATTTGTTGACGCCGATCGACGAAATCGGCTATTTTACGTTCTCGAATAACAGTGACGTCATTCCACCGAGCGAGGCACATCCAAACTCGATTTTCGTCTTCGATGACGTGGCGTGCGACAAGCAAGATACGATAAGAGAGTACTTCTCAATGGGTCGTCACTCGAACGTCGACTGCTTCTATCTTTGTCAGACGTACGCGAGAATACCAAAACATCTTATACGCGACAACGCGAACCTGCTGATCTTGTTTAAACAGGATGGTACCAACTTGAAACACGTGTACAACGATCATGTGAATACCGACATGTCGTACGAGGATTTCAGTGAATTATGTTGTACTTGTTGGCAACAAAAGTATGGATTCCTAGTGATAGATAAGGACAGCTCGCTTATGAACTGGCGATACAGAAAAGGATTAAAAGGATTAACGTGTTCGCGATACCGCAAAACGATTAGTCGCTGCCAACATTTTGTCGAGAAGGGTGAAACGCTTGACATTCCGTCAACATGGCTGAAAGCGATAATATTCGTGAGCGTGAAAAGATTGCGAAGGAGATTGTGAAAACGAGCGAATCGATTCGCAAGAAACATCGCGCTTTAAAGACCGGTAAGATCGACGACGATATGACCCATTTTAGACCTATTATCGAGCCACTACAAAAATCGCCGACAACTCTAGCTTTATCGCGATGAAAAATGAGCCGGAGAGTAACGCTGACACTATAATTAAAACATTATCCATCAAGCAGTATAAGGAGAAAGAGGAGGAGAAGAAGGAGGAGGAGGATGCGACACTGAAAAAGAGGAAACGATTGAAGGCTAAACGTTTATTGACGCCGCGTACATTGGATGAACCGCTGCTAACCTCTACACCGCTAATAACCTCCACACCGTCCGGGACAACGAGAACCGTACAATCCAGGATACCCAAATTACTTGATGAGATCGAAGAAGTTCTCGAAAAATCCCAAAAAAACCTGTTTCAAGAGGAAGTTTTCGAAACCACGGGCAACCCGCTCGAAACATCCGTTCGAAACAGATTACAAACGTCGGAAGGTCAAGAAGTGTTACGAGAACACTTGGGATCACTGGGACAAAAATACATAGGTGCTCTTCTTAGCGGTGACGAAAGAAAAAACACGATCGATCACGTGTACGGCGTCTATTTCGACGAGAATGGATGCGTCTCGGTAACAAACGATTCGACATTGACTCTATAATCATAGACAAAGTGAGGTATATTGGTACACCAGGATTATACGAGTTGATTTTCAAGAGAATTCCCGACAACGTCATATACACTGAGGACGATGTGCAAAAATATAAGAGCATATTGATGGCGACGAGTGCGCATAAACGTCAATATGATGCGCAAGATCAATTAAAGAGCAACAAGGGATACAAGTATAAACAAATAATCGCACCGTTGATGTCGATCGAATCGAAAAAGAAAAAAACGGGAACGGGAGTATTTACGCCTCGCGCGATGACGCTAACCGACAATAAGATCGATTACGTGCACTGGGACGATCCCAACGAGCTAGTGGATCGCCTACGATTGCTCGACGCTTCGCGCCGAGCTGGCCAACGCTCACGACAACGAGATCCTGTCGATCATAGAGGAACTTCGCGAAGCTGGCCTTATTATAAATTAAACGTTGTCTCGAC
The DNA here is from genome assembly GCF_003227725.1 of Camponotus floridanus. Lineage (NCBI taxonomy): Eukaryota > Metazoa > Arthropoda > Insecta > Hymenoptera > Formicidae > Camponotus > Camponotus floridanus. Next base: position 122,178 of record NW_020229267.1, on the reverse strand, counting down.
AAAACTAATCAGTCGATCGACGTTACTCACATCGAAAAAAAAAATGCCTATCAACAAATTTGGATTATTCGAATGGAGAAATGAAGAAATCTGCATAAGCGATCATTGGAGTAAATTGGTGACAAGTTACTTGCGTCGAAACCACAGTATATACAGTAGCGCAACTCTCCCGATTTTGTGTAGCATAAAATGAAATGCGCATGCGTAAAGTCAGCGAGTATACCAGTACTGCCATCTGCACTTCCCTCTCACTCTCTCCTTTGGTTTTCGTTCTCTTTCTAACACATTATAATATGTAATATAAATTAAATTCAATAAAACTTGAATATATGTACATAAAGAAATCGTGAAAAATATAATATAAAATATATAATGCAAACATATATAAAAAATAATATATATGACATGATGTGAATATTAATTAACCATTTTATATGTCACATATAACTGATAGCAGAAAAGAATGAAAAGATATATACTCATAATACTCATTATATAATTTATAATATATTTACATATTAATACTTATATATATAATTTTTAATATATTTATATATTAATTGTACATACATATATTCTATATATATATATATTTTTTTTCAAAAACTTAAAATTAAAAAAAAAATATTTAGATTAAAACTACAATCACTTAAAGTTTATTATATAAAATATATATATTTATGATCAAAATGAAGAAAGAAACAAGAAATATATATTTGTTAATAATATATATTATTAACAAATATACACATATATTTCTAAATGTTTTTTTTCATTTTAAGTTTTTGAATATATATATAGAATATATGTATGTACAATTAATATTATAAATATATTAAAAATTATATATGTAAGTATTAATATGTAAATATATTATAAATTATATGAGTATTATGAGTATATATCTTTTCATTCTTTTCTATCAGTTATATATGATATATAAAATGGTTAATTAATATTCACATCATGTCATATATACTATTTTTTATATATATTTGCATTATATATTTTGTATTATATTTTTCACAATTTTTTTATATATATATGTTCAAGTTTTATTGAATTTAATTTATATTATATATTATAATGTGTTAGAAAGAGAACGAAAATCAAAAGAGAGAGTGAGAGGAAAGTACAGATGGCAGTACTGGTATACTCGCTGACTTCACGCATGCGCATTTCATTTTATGCTACACAAACTTCAAAGGTGCCGACAGGGAGTTGCGCTACTGTATATACTGTGTCGAAACGCTCTGTGTCGCGTCGCTACAGACTATGACGCGAGGTCGCGCAAGATTCGTCGTGTAGCGCAACCTGAGGCTGATACCGATGCAGTCAACAAACTGTATGTGGAACAATATGTTAAAACGTTGAAGAATCAACAGAAAGAATCAGATGAGAAACTGATTGCGTTCGAGAAGGATATGCGAGCTTTGCAGATTGCGATAAACGAACTTCGACGTGCGATTAACACTAATTCAGAAACGGCTATCAATCTATAATGAGCTGTAGCGAACAGTTTAGGAGCAGCTATTGTACAATTATTAAACATCTACAAAGACTTATCGAGCGGCTACGAAGGATTATCGAACTACAATGAGTGACAGCGATCGAAGAGGAAACGACCTCGAACGGGTCAGCAACGGCTATTGCACGGCTATTGAACGGCTATTGAACGGCTATCGAACGGCTATTGAACGGCTACGAACGGCTATTGAACGGCTATTGAACGACTACGAACGGGTCAGCAACGGCTATTGAACGGCTGTCGAACGGCTACGAACGGATCAGCAACGGCTATTGAACGGCTATCGAACGGCAGTGAACGGCTAAAGAGTGACAACGAATAATAAAACGCATGGTGATACGTATCGTTTATTTGATCGACGAATCAAAACAACGATGGATCGACGATTGGGAATAATCGAGGAAGCGAAGAAACAACATAGTTTAGAGAAACGGCAGTTGGTAAATGAACTGCACGCACCGGCGAGAAAAAATTTCCCCCGAAGACACGTCATAGTGCGGGGATACGATGACCACCTGTGGCAAGCCGACATCGTCGAGATGCGTCCGTACTCTCGTTTCAACAGAGGTTGCAACTACATACTCACTGTCATCGATGCGTTGAGCAAGTATGCGTGGGCCGTACCACTCAAGAGTAAAGGTGGAACCGAGACAGCTGACGCTATCGCCGAGATAATTCGAGATAGCAAGAGGTGTCCGAAAAATATACAGACTGATATGGGGAAGGAATTTTATAACGTCGACGTGCAACGGCTCATGCGAAAACACGACATCAATCATTATTCTACATATTCGATATTAAAGGCATCGATCGTTGAGCGATTCAATCGCACGCTGAAAAACGACATGTGGAAAATGTTTACGCTAAACGGATCTTACAAGTGGATCAACGTGTTGCCGGAACTCGTATCGAATTACAACGCGCGCAAGCATCGAATGATCGGTATGCGACCCGTCGACGTTACACCCGCGATCGCTGAAAGACTCTTGGCTACTGTGTACAACCATGTAAATATCGCGGGTCCGGCGAAATTCAAAGTAGGTGACTCGGTACGCGTTAGCAAGTACAAGACAGTTTTCGAGAAAGGTTACACGCCAAATTGGACAATCGAGGTGTTTAAAATGATAAAAGTGCAGCATACTATTCCCGTAAGCTATCTACTTGAGGATTATCGCAAAAAATCTATCGCTGGAGCGTTCTACGAACACGAGTTGCATCACGCGAATTATCCGGACGTGTATCTCGTGGAGAAAGTACTGCGTAGGAGGGGTGATGAGGTTTACGTAAAATGGCTGGGATTTGACAATTCACACAATTCTTGGATACATAAAGACAATGTGATTTAATTAATCATACAGTGTTTATTTTTTAATTTTCTGGAAAAAATATATATGTATAACATTATAATATTTGAAAAAAATGAAAATATACATCAAAATATACATCAAAAATCCTTATCAATATTCCTTTCTATAGTACATGTATTTTTAATAAGTTATAATAAGATGTATGAGATACACAAAAATATATGAAATATAAAAAAATACAAAAAATCCTTATTAATATTCCTTTCGATAGTACATGTATTTTTATTTTTTTTTTATTTTAATAAGATAATAAGATGTATGAAATATACATTACATTACATAAAAATATATGCAATATAAAAATTTTTATTAATAATTCTTTTAATAGATAATTTATCGCACACATTTTACATTTTACATATTTTACATTACATATTACAATGGTATCCCCACGGTAATGTATCTGTGGTTTCGGGTACGATATATCGCTTATCGTCGTACGGACTCAAAGCAATTTTCGTCTCGCGGATCGTGTATACTTGGTGCAGTTTAGATCGTATACACGACTGCTGGCGCGTCATTTAAATTTCTTCTTTCAAACACCGCGTGTAATCGTCAAACGTTATCGTTCTCGCGACAATGTTGCTCTTGACGCCTTTAACTTTTTTTGTATCCTTTTTCCCATCGACTCGTAATGAGTACATCTTTGCTCTGAGCCTGACGAATTCGGTCATTATGGCACCGTTATTTTCGTCCTTCATCAGGCCCGGTACTTTTTTATTTTCAAGCGATATACCGTACGCATTGTCCACCGCATAATCGCTCGTGTCAAATCTGGCGATATCGCGCTTCATGTTCTCATACACATCAACTCAATGTGATATATCAAACTATCTGTGTCGGTATACATAATCTTACATTTATCGCGATACTGAGGAGACATGTACTCGTGATGAAATTCATACAAACATATCTTGGATATGTCGAGTATGCACATACCCACATAAATCGGTTTGTAGAATTTCACCTCGAGTTTGCGCAATTCTACCGCAATCAGATTTTCCGAAAAAACGCTTCTGCTATGGAAATTCGGTTTCGCGATCATCGCTTCCGCGCCGAATCGACCGTCCCATTTTGTTAATAATTTTACATCGACACGATTCCGCACATTTTCCATCGTTTTGCCAAACACAGCATTATTCATTAATTTATATAAATTTTTCTCGAAATCGTTTTTCGCGAGTGTTCTAAAATGTGTATTTAATTCGATATAACTGCGAAGCCCTGGAGATTGCGTAAATTGTAATACGCGATGTATTTTTGTTACACGAAGGCCGTGACGCGTACACTGCTGTAGGTTACGGTAGTGTATCACGTAACGCTTCTTATCGTATAACGTTGCAAGCAGTTTGAATTCCCGCTTACCGGGCGGCTTGTCGCGCGTCGGACAAAACGGTAGGTCAATGTGCGTATCGTGAAGATGTCGCGGGTATTCGAGATCGACTTCGAGGATATAGCCTGTAGGGGAATCTAGCGCGATAGATGACGCGTCAAAATTCGACACGTCGTCGACCCATCGAAAATCGGCATAGGGCAACGGTTGACACATTGCCCATCCGTATAAATTATTAACGTCAAAATACATCAAGTATGACGATGGTTTCGTTGGATCGTACGATTCTTTCATGTACTTGTTATTAGCGCGCGCGTATCTGTTGGAACATTGGCTCAGACCACCGCGTATACCGCGTTCGATGAACATAACCATGTCGATGTCTGTAAGCAGCTCGAACGTGATTTCCGTATGCTTCAACATGGCGTCCCATATGTATCCGGGGAGAGTATAGTAATAAGCGGGATCGAGTTCGTAACTTTCGATACATTTATCTCGAAAGTTTTCGAAAATATCGGCTAATAACAAGACGTCGATTTTCAGATACAAATCGCTATATTCGCCTAGCATCCGAATGGAGAATCGCGACCAGACGTTCTCGGCGTGCGCGTAATCACTCTCGGATACAGTTTCGCCGGTCAAAGAACTGTAAAATGATTCGCGCGGTGGTAAGCACATATCTTGCAACCTGTCGAAGGAATCGATGTATTCGTACGGAAATACACCTTTTCGCATTAACAAATTGAAATGTTCTGCAGATAAATTTTGAAATTGTGAATGTAAAATTTTGAGTTTACCTTTCTCTAGATAAGATACCAATTTGTCGAGTCTTGCTGTAAGAAATTTATACGAATTGATAAAACTTAATTTTATATAATTTTTCCAATTGTCCTGTGCGACTTTAACAGTTTTTGTAAACGAAATATATTTTTCCTTGGTTATCGAAAGTAATTCGATTTTCCCTTTGAACGCCGTAGCAATATCTTCGATAATAAAATGTGCATCGTAACCTGATAAATTATGAAATACTATCGGAATATATAATGATTCTTTGTAATTTAGATTGCAATTTGAGTGTGCTGGACCTCTATACCGACCGGTCAGATGGCAATGATCGCGTACGCGTGTATCGTCTTCTTGCGTAAACGGTTTTTCGCGCTACGTTGCGCTGTGAAATTTTTCCCACTCTTCCGATGTTAAATTTACCATAGGGACATTAGTCGTTAAAATATTCTTAACGCGAATCGCTAAATTTTTAAGATCTTCGACGAACCATGCTATACAATCGGCGCTACGATGCGAATGATACGCCGATGAAGATTCGTCGTACGAACAATGCATATAATACGCTATACTAAATACCCGATGATGCTGGTACGCGTTTTTTTCTTTCTCTTCCTCCATCTTGGTCAAAACGCATTCTAAGTCGACATAGACCACAAATGGAAGCCGCTCTTTCCTATTGTAGTTGTGGAACTCGAGCCACTTGTCTTTGTCGCTCGGCAATCGGATAGCGCAGTCGTTCATCTCCCCGCAGTCGACCGTATGCGACTGCAACTTGGCGTCCGAACCAAAATAATGCAAGCATCTGTAAAAGAAAGAAAAATTTTAATTAAGATTTAAACAATCCATATTGTAATTATATAAATTATAATTATTCAAATAATATAAAATAAACTTACCGGTCGCAGATATATTTGTGATTCTTGTGTTTGCTCAGTTGTGAGCTCACGAGCCTGGATAAATTTTTTATCCAAGCAAAGTGTCCCACGCTGTTGTCATCTTCAATGTACAGCAAGTTAACATGCTTGTCCCGCTTCTGATCCGAAAGATGTATCGGGACAACGTTCTTGTCATCGATGCCGTACACGTTGATTGAAATGTCATTTGCATGTTCAAATTTCTTAATCTGATTCACAGTCGCTGGAAACTCAATGTCCCGGAGATTCAGCACTGTCGCGTAATGCGGGTACGATGATTCCCGTTCCGATCCCGATCCTTTCGGCGGGGTATAGAGCGGCGTATATACCACTGCCCACGCGAAACACGCATTGTCTTTCGATTGCACGTTTATCACCGCTCTCTTCGTCGCAATCTCTCGCGGTAACTTGATGTGACATCCCGCACACAAAGGATTATACTTGTTTATATTTACATTTAAATTCTGTATTCGCGACAAAACCCACCCACTGTCGCGTTCCTGAAACTCTTCCGGAGATGATAGGATGGACTCAATAACGCGCCGTTCGTACCACTCGCGTAAATCCGATGTGCGAAAGAGTTCACAGTTTCTCGTGTTCACACTTTTATTGGCGCGTTTATCTCCGGCCACAAATTCACCATTAAACACAGTGTTCACTTTTACAGTGTTGTGTTTTTTTAGAGCGTCCTGCACATGTTCTATCACAATGTCTTCGGCATCCTCGAGAAATTGACGAGGTTCGATATGGTTTGTATTAATTACAGCACCGGTCAAAATTCGGCTATCAAACGCGGTATCGATCTCTCGCCAAACGAATCTTTCCGCGTTATTGTCATCGATGTAATCGCCACCACTGGGAATAAATCGTCTCTGCAATCGAATTTTTGCACTTTCGAGTCGCGCGATTTTGGCTACCAGGGATTGTCTACATCCAATCAAGAGTCGCGGACACTTGACACGACTGCGTTCTTCGAGCTCTTTGATTATTTCCTCGCAACGCTGCAGCCATGCAAAATACTCGCCTAAGGTGGCAATTTGGTGAGATCGCTCCATCAGATCGCGTTCAGTCCGCTCGATGTTTTCCATTTCTTCTTTTTACACTTTTTTTTACGTCACACTTTTCTACGGAGCATTTGCACGTGAATTTTTGCACACGATAAACAATACCGTTCGCTTGAACGTGAAATCGCGCAAAATCTTTCTAACAGAACACTATTTTGCACTATAATTTTGCTGCCGATGTATCGATGCGTTCAAATCACAGTGACTTAATGCGCTTCAATCATCCCTGTATTTCGTCTAAACCTTTTTATCTTTGTGTAAAATAAATAAGTAAGGTGTATCGTAATAACCATTTTTTATTTACATCTCAGAAAAAAATTCGTTCTCTCTCACACGCGTGGCAAGAGCACAAAGCAGCCAAACATCGGCGCTGATTTTTTTCTTGGAATTCTTCCAAGAAAAAAATATGGAAAATAATTTTGGCTCTAACATCCAATCCTCTTCAAATACCGCTCTTTTTTGTTTATGCTAGTCATAAGACATCCAACACGTCCCCAAGCATCCTCCGCGCCTCCGTACTATGATTTGACATGTTTCAATCCTCCTCCTCCTCCTTATATATATATTTCATCCAATCCTTTCTCATCTTTTGAATGTGGGAAGTACAACGCAGAAAGAGCAATGAATCGATAGAAAAAAGAAAAAGAAAAGAAAAGAAAAAAGGTTGTGCCCTAAGATGCAATCCTCTTCCAAGGAATACAGCTGTATATTGTTTTATGTTAAAAATATATAAAACGAAAAGGAGCTGCACTAGAGTATCATTTTTTCTTTCGTTGCTCTTCTGTGTTTTTCTTTCGTTGCCCTTCTGTGTAATCTTGTGCAATGGCTGAAGTTATTATCGATGATGATGATTACGATATGGATCTGATTGTGGCTGAGAGGATGGAGATAGAGAGAGAGGAGAGAGAGATGGATATTGGTGACCACGAATTATCAGACGAGGATGGGTCTGATAATGAAATATTACTTAATATAATAGAACCCTTGACGGATAGTGATTATAATAGTGATGATAGTGAGGATGATGACGAATTATGGCAAAAAAAACAACGACACCTAGAACTACCTGAAATATTGACATTGAATGAAACGCTAAAAATATGTTGCATATCGTGGTATTATGAAGAAAATGAAGAAAATTCGAAATATTGCACCGAATGCTTTATCCAACGAGCGTTTTTATTTGTAGAGGCTAAATCTGTTCGGGAACATAGAACCACAACTTATTGCAATATAGAGGATATGTCATGCAGAGAGTGCAGGAAATCTTTACATCAAGTAATGCCATGCGACATGTGCCCTCTTTGCAAACATTAAAATAGATGAGTCATGGATAACATTATAAGTATCTTTTAATTTATTATATCAAAAGTATCTTAAAATAAATTATTAAATAATTTAAACTAATGAAATGTATATGTTTTCTTTTGTTTCAGGAGCAGTCCCCTGCGACCATCATATTGGATATTTTTATTTGGATGTTCATGCTCTTTCTGCGTTGTACCTTCCCACATTCAAAAGATGAGAAAGAATTGGACGAAATATATATAAGGAGGAGGAGGAGGAAGTAAAATATATATGTATAAATGCCTTGTACATGTCTTAAAAAAATTTTTTCGCGAACAATTTATGTTTGAAAATTTACGCACGAAAATTTATGTACGAAAATTTAATTTCTTTATTAATTCTTTTATATTGTATACTTTTTTATTAAACTCACACATAAATAAATTATAAATAAATTATAAATAAATTACAAATAAATTATACTATATATCTTTAATTATAACAAAAAAAATGCAATTATTTACATGTCTTTCCTTACGCTCCAATCCTTCGTGCGCTCTCGCATTAATTATAAGTCTTATTATTATAAGTATCGTTCTCTTTCGTATGCGTTCTTTTCACACTCTCATCGTTCTCTCTCACACACGCGACAAGGGCACAAAGCAGTCGAACATCGGTGCTGATATGTAAATGGGGGGCAAAGGCCGGACCGAAATATCTCAAAAATATAAGTTTATGAAATAAAGTTATTAAAAATATATATAAGGGTATAAAAGGTTTTTTTACAATATCCCATTTGCAAAAAAAAAAATTTTTGTCCCCGATAATCTCTGAAAGCTTGTCCGCTTAATCTCTATTGTTTATACGTCGAACGGGAAAAAAAACCTGCAATTATCTATATTAGGGGTGTACCTCGAGAGTACAAAGCAACCGAACATCGGCGCTGATATGTAAACGGGGGGAGCGAGGGGAGACAAAGCAGCCGAACATTGGCGCTGTTAAAATTTTTCCTTAAAAAATAAAAATAAAATAAAATAAGATGATAGTAGTGAGACTTCTAACCCAGGACCTCTCAGGGAGGGTGAGGCGCGAGGGGAACCGCGATGCGGGGGATGAGTGACGTCACGCGCAGGGAAGAGGAACCGCGGCGCGAGCAATGGACGAGGGGGTCCGCGAGGTGAAGGGGGATCTGCGGTGCGACCGATGGACGAGGGGGTCCGCGAGGTGAAGGGGGATCCGCAGCGCGAGCGATGGGCGAGGGAGTCCTCGCGATGAAGGGGGATCCGCGGCGCGACCGATGGACGGTGGTGTGAAAAGGACAGCGCTACGTATGGGAAAAGGACAGTGCAAAGTGTGAAGAGGACAATGCTACGAGTGCGACAAGGATGGCGTTAACGTGGGACAAGGATGACGTATAGGTGGGAGAAGGACGGCGCAAAGGTAAGTGAACAACGAGTATATTCTAAGCGAAAGAGAGAGAGAACGATAATATCGAGAATAACAACGCGTGCGAGAGAGAACGATAATACCACGAGACTTGTAATTAGCGCGCGCGAAAGAGAGAACGATAGCGCGAAGACTTACAACTAGCGCGTGCAAGAGAGAACGATAGCGCGAATACGACGCGTGCAAGAAAGAACGATAATGTTGAGATTAACGCATGAGAGATAACAATACTTAAAACTAGCGCAAGAGAGACATAGGGATGGGAACACATGGAGAGGCGTGTAAATAATTAGATTTTTTTTTTTACGGACATAAAATATATAAAATTTATTAAAAATGTGTATGTGTTAATACAATTGTGTGTGTGTGTGTGTGTGTGTGTGCTTAAATTATGATTAATAATAATAATATAATATAATAAAATATAAAATATATTATAATGAAATAATTTGGGGATGCGGGAGTGGGGGTCAGGGGATGGTCACTCCTGGAAGACTAGGGGCGATGTGTCAGGCTGAGGGACTTCCGCTCCTGGTCCTCTCGTCGATCATTCATATACTCTCGTAAACTCTGAAATTAAACACAATAATTGTAAATGTTTTAAATTTATTACACATTATTACAAAAATATTTTACCTTCAAATCTTCCAAGTCTTGCAGTAGCCTATTCTCATGCTCAGTTTCTTCGAGTTTTTTTATGTCTTCATATAATTCAAGTTGTTCAAGTTCTTCACGTAGTCTATTTCCATAACATTTTACTGCAGTGTGATTAGGATCTTCTTCTCTATACCTGCACCAACTTGTGCTACAATTGTCAACCGAGTTCGCCCAATATTTTCGAGATTTGAAAAATCCTGTCAATGAAATTATGCGGGGATTTTTCAAGCCGAGCTCTCGACTTCTTATAAATTGCACAACTGAAGTTTCCAGATTCTTCTTCAAAAGTTGTTCCCGCTTATACTTAAGTAATTCTTCAACACTAGTTTTCGCTCTCCTCTTTCTCTCAAGCTCAATTGTTTCCGCCTCTGAAGCAATCCAATCATCCATATCTTCATTGTCAAAGATAGAAACGTTTTCTTCAGCCATAATAAGAGATCGACGAAACACACAAGACTAACGAAACGCAAAGAACAACGAAATAATATTCTAATGTCGCAAACTCCTCTTCATTATATATCTTTTTAATATCTCCCGTCTCATTCCAACTAGAGCATCGCGTCTCATCTACCTCAGCATTTCTCTACATCTTTGGCGGAGCGTGTTGAGAAAAATTGTCGACTATTCTTATTCATATGGAAGGAAAGAAATAAAATCATAGATGGAATAAAAATAATTATTTATTGCACGCATCGTAAAGAATATCATTTACAGCACATGTTAATAATTCGCAATCGATCAATGATTCGCTGTCAAAGACATCACTCTCACGTATCGTTTTTACAGCATCGCATACAGTAGTAATATTATTACGTTGTAATACAGTTTCAAATTGTTTAAATTTTTCATTTACGAGATACGTATTCTCGCATAACCAATTGTGCATATGATCGATACAATTTTCAAAATTAAATAAATGTAATAACGTTTCTGGTTTCATGTACAAAGAATTTTCGCATAATGTGAGTTTTACAATTTTCGATTGATACATTTCAATCGTTAAATCTCCAATTCTTAATGGGTGAGCAGTCGATTGTAGAAATTGTTCAACGTTTGCTTGCTTCCGCATCAACAAATTCCACGTTGAAAAGGGTAACACTATTTGATTGCCTCGATTATCGCCGAGAATCAGCTCTACGTACGATACAGCTCCAACACTTATTCCAATGTCCAAATACTTGTACAACGTCGGGGTTAGAGCGTACCTTCTTCCAAGTATGCGAGCTGCACGACGAGGCTGGATACTATAAAATATAAATAATTATACAACAATATTAAAAATCAATAAGTAACAAATTTTTTAAACGATTTAAACTTACGTGTCGCATTTTTGCTTCTTACACGGTGAAGTTTCACCGTTTCGAATCGGAACGTAGAAATTCATATTTCTTCAGCGATGAATCTTACACACGCGCGATTGATGCAATACTGCAATCGTATCAGAATCAATATTAATTCAAATAATATCCCAAATTATGATGTAGAGGGGATTATTGCTGACGCAACATTTTAATTTCCTCCAAAATTTTGTCGCGCCGATGTACGGCTGCGATGACATCATCATCTTCGGAACAAAGATTTAGTTGAATTTGCTAAAATCGAGCGCTGATGTACGGCTGCTCCTGATACAATCACGTCAAAATTGTTCAAATGTACGTGACAAAACGAGAAATTTTCAAGGTTAAGATCTGCATCGAAACTAAGATTTAGCTGAATTTGCAAAAATCGAGCGCCGATGTACGGCTGCGCCTGATGCAATCACGTTAAAATTATTCAAATGTACGTGACAAATAGTGAAAAAATAACTGCCAAGGTTAAAATGTGTATCATCCCTAGACAAAGATTTAGCTGAATTTACTAAAATCGAGCGCCGATGTACGGCTGCGCCTGATGCAATCACGTTAAAATTATTCAAATGTATGTGATAAATAGTGAAAAAATAACCGCCAAGGTTAAAACATGCATCATCCCCAGACAAAGGTTTAGCTGAAAGCGCTAAAATCGAGCGCCGATGTACGGTTGCCCTTGATGCAATTACGTTAAATTTTTTCAAATGTACGTGACAAAACGTGAAATTATCAAGGCCAAATTGCACACGGTACTACGGGGAATTTTTTGTAAGATGAAATCGTTCTAGAATGTTCGATGATAAAACAATGAATGAGACGATATATAAATCATGATAGAAAGACGCACCCCACCAGTAGCTAAAGTGCATCAGACCTGTCATTGGAAACGCTAAATTTTGCAAGTGTACGTTAGCAATATGGAAGAGCAAATTTTGCGAGAACAATCCGCTTTGCTTGATTCGTTGGAAAACTACATTGTGTGGGAGCAACGATGCGACGAGTACATCGAGTCGTTGGAAGAGCAAAGTCGAATCAAACGGCCGCGATTATCGATCGGAAATCGACAATCACTGATTGCTCGGATCACGCGCCTCGAAGGTTTGAAAAATTCGTTACGTGGACGTTTCGTACACGCGGATGCCGGATGTAGTGCGCGTCAAAATGGACTTGTGTGGCGCGAAATTGATACGGCGTTCGAGAGTCGCGTATCGACTGGTGCGGTGATAAATTATAATCACATCGAACCGCGCCAATTTCTCGAAGATGCCAAAGACATTGTGATAGAACATGTGCAGGACGCTCTAAAAAAACACAATTGTGTAAAAGTGAACACTATATTCAACGGCGAATTTGTGTCGGGTGATAAACACGCGAATAAAAGTGTGAATACGAGAAACTATGAACTCTTTCGCACATCCGATTTATGCGAGTGGTACAAACAGCGCGTTATCGAGTCCACCCTAGCGTCTCTGGAAGAGTTTCAGGAACGCGATAGCGGGTGGGCATTGTCGCGAATACTGAATTTGACTGTAAATATTAACAAGTACAATCCTATGCGCGCGGGATGTCACATCAAGTTACCGCGGGAGATTATGATGAAGAGAGCGGTGGTTAACGTGCAATCAAAGGACAATGCGTGTTTCGCGTGGGCAGTGGTCGCCGCTCTGTATTCCGCCGAAAGTCATGCGGAACGGGAATCATCGTACCCGCATTACGCGACAGTGCTGAATCTCCGGGACATTGAGTTTCCAGTGATTGTTAATCAAATTAAGAAATTTGAACTTGCAAATAACATTTCAATCAATGTGTACGACATCGAAGACAAAAACATTGTCCCGATACGTCTTTCGCAGCAGAAACAAGCAGGGACAAGCATGTGAATCTGCTGTACACTGAAGACGGCAACAGCGTGAGACATTTCGCTTGGATCAAGAATTTATCCAGGCTCGTGAGCTCGCAATTGAGCAAACACAATGGCCAAAGATATATCTGTGATCGGTAAGTTTATTTTATATTATTTGAATAATTATAGGTTATACACTTTGTTACATAAATCTTAATTAAAATTTTTTTCCTTTACAAATGCCTTCATTATTTTGATTCGGACGACAAGTTGCAGTCGCATACGATCGAATGCGGAAAACTAAACGATTGCGCCGTCCGGTTGCCGAGCGACAAGGACAAGTGGCTCGAGTTCAGCAACCCTAATCGAAAGGAGCGGCTTCCATTCATCGTGTACGCCGACTTGGAATGTGTCGTGGCCAAGACGAAAGAAGAAAAATTATATCAACACCATCGGGTATTTAGTTTAGTTTATTATGTACATTATTCGTACGACGAATCGTTATCAGCGTATCATTCGCGTCGAAGCGCCGATTGTATAGCATGGTTCGCCGAAGACCTTAAAAATTTGGCGTTACGTGTAAAAAATATTTTAAAAACAAATGTCCCCATGGTAAATTTAACGTCCGAAGAGTGGGAGAAATTCCATAACGCCACTCGTTGTCATATATGCGAAAAGCCGTTCGCGCAAGACGATACACGCGTTCGCGATCATTGCCATCTGACCGGGCGGTACAGAGGTCCTGCACATTCAAATTGTAATTTAAATTATAAAGATTCTTTTTGTATTCCGATAGTTTTTCACAATTTATCCGGTTACGATTCTCATTTTATTATCGAGGAAATAGCCACAGCGTTCGAAGGGAAAATCGAGTTATTACCGATAACCAAGGAAAATAATATTTCGTTCACCAAAAGTGTTGATTTTAAAGAAGAATCAAAATATCAAATAAAATTACGTTTCATCGATTCATACAAATTTCTCGCATCGGAGTCTCGATAAATTGGCATCATTTTTAGATAAAGATAAACTCAAAATTTTAAAATCGGAATTTCAAAATTTATCTGCTGAAAATTTCAATTTGTTAACGCGAAAAGGTGTATTTCCGTACGAATACATCGATTCCGTTGACAGGTTGCAAGATACCTGTTTACCATCGCGCGAATCGTTTTAACAGTTCCTTGACCGGTGAAACTGTATCCGAGAGCGATTACGCGCACGCCGAGAACGTCTGGACGCGATTCTCATTCGGACGCTAGGTGAATATAGCGATTTGTACCTCAAAATTGATGTCTTGTTATTAGCTGACATTTTCGAAAACTTTCGAGATAAATGTATCGAAAGTTTACTCGACCCCGCGTATTACTATACTCTCCCCGGATACACGTGGGACGCCATGTTGAAGCATACAAAGATCACGTTCGAGTTGCTTACAGATATCGACATGGTTATGTTCATCCGAACGTGGTATACGCGGTGGTCTGAGCCAATGTTCGGGTAGATACGCTCGCGCTAATAACAAGTACATGGAGTCGTACGATCCATCGAAACCATCATTGTACTTGAGTACTTTGATGTAAAATAATTTGTACGGATGGACAATGTGTCAACCGCTGCCCTATGCTGATTTCGATGGATCGACGATGTGTCAATTTTGACGTATCTTCCATCGCGCCAGATTCTTCTACGGGCTATATCCTCGAAGTGGACCTCGAGTACCCACAACATCTTCACGATGCGCACACTGACCTACCGTTTTGCCCGACAGGCGACAAATCTCCTGGCAAGCGGGAATTCAAGCTGCTTGCAACTTTATAAGAAGCGTTACGTAATACACTACAGCAACCTGCAGCAGTGTACGCGGCACGACTTCGTGTAACAAAAATACATCGAATTTTACAGTTTTCTTAATCTCTCTGGCTTCAAAATTACATAGAATTAAATACACATTTCAGAACATTGGCTAAAAAATAATTTCGAAAAAAATTTATACAAATTAATGAATAATGCGGTGTTTGGGTAAAACGATGGAAAATGTGCGCAATCGTGTCGATGTAAAATTATTAACAAAGTGGGACGGATGATACGGTGCAGAGGAGATGATCGCGAAACCAAATTTCCACAGCAGAAGCGTTTTTTCGGAAAACTTAATCGCTGTGGAATTGCGTAATCTCGAGGTGAAATTCTACAAACCGATTTACCGTGGTATGTGCATCCTCGACATATCCAAGACATGTTTGTACGAATTTCATCACGAGTATATAGCGCCAATGTATCGCGACAAATGTCGAGTAATGTATACCGATACGGACAGTCTCATATATCACATCGAGTGCGCGGATATGTATAAGAATATGAAGCGCGACATCGCTAGATTCGACACGAGCGATTATGCGTGGATAATGTGTACGGTATACCGCTTGTAAATAAAAAGTACCGGGTCTAATGAAGGATGAAAACAACGGTGCCATAATGACCAAATGTTGTCGTCGGGCTCAGAAGCAAGATGTACGCGTGTACGAGTGAAGAGGAAAAAGAGGAATACGAAGAAAGTTAAAGGCGTCAAGAGCAACGTTTGTCGCGAGAACGATAACGTTTGACGATTACACGCGGTGCTTGAACGAAGAGATTGGAAATGACGCGCTCAGCAGTCGTGTATACGATCTAAATTACACCAAAGTATACACGATCCGCGAGACGAAAATTGCTCTGAGGTCCGTACGACGATAAGCGATATATCGTACCCGATACCACCGATACGCTACCGTGGGGACATTATCAGATACCGTTGTAAATAAATCTATATTTTGTTTATTTTGTATATTTTGTACATAACCATGTATATATTTTGTACATTTTATATATATATTTTTATATTATATAATAATTTTATACGCATATTTTATGTTTCAATAAATGTTTACAACACATTATTTTTATGAATCCAAGAGTTGTATGATTTATCCATTCCCAAACCATTTCACGTAAACCTCGTCACCCTTTTCCCGCAAAAATTTTTTTCCACGAGATTATACGTCGGAATTGGCGACGCGTTGTAACTCGTATTCGTAGAATCCTCCAGCGACGGGATTTCCCCGCGAATCTTCGAGTATGAAATGTCGCGGGATTAGTTTTTCTGCACCTCGATAATCTTAAACACTTCGGTCGTCCAATTAGGTGCGAAACCTTTTTCAAAGATGGTCTTGTATTTGCTCACGCATACCGAATCGCCTACATTAAATTTTGCCGGAGCCGCAATTTTTACCGTTGCTGTACACAGTATTTAAAAGTTTTCGGCGATCGCCGGAGTGACGTCGACAGATCTCATACCGATGGTGCGATGTTTTCGCGTATTGTACTCTGCAACGAGTCGAGATAGCTCATCGATCCATTTGTAATTTCCGTTTCAACGNCGCGTTCCTGAAACTCTTCCGGAGATGATAGGATGGACTCAATAACGCGCCGTTCGTACCACTCGCGTAAATCCGATGTGCGAAAGAGTTCACAGTTTCTCGTATTCACACTTTTATTGGCGCGTTTATCTCCGGCCACAAATTCACCATTAAACACAGTGTTCACTTTTACAGTGTTGTGTTTTTTTAGAGCGTCCTGCACATGTTCTATCACAATGTCTTCGGCATCCTCGAGAAATTGACGAGGTTCGATATGGTTTGTATTAATTACAGCACCGGTCTTCGGCTATCAAACGCGGTATCGATCTCTCGCCAAACGAATCTTTCCGCGTTATTGTCATCGATGTAATCGCCACCACTGGGAATAAATCGTCTCTGCAATCGAATTTTTGCACTTTCGAGTCGCGCGATTTTGGCTACCAGGGATTGTCTACATCCAATCAAGAGTCGCGGACACTTGACACGACTGCGTTCTTCGAGCTCTTTGATTATTTCCTCGCAACGCTGCAGCCATGCAAAATACTCGCCCAAGGTGGCAATTTGGTGAGATCGCTCCATCAGATCGCGTTCAGTCCGCTCGATGTTTTCCATTTCTTCTTATTTACACTTTTTTTCGTCACACTTTTCTACGGAGCATTTGCACGTGATTTTTGCACACGATAAACAATACCGTTCGCTTGAACGTGAAATCGCGCAAAATCTTTCTAACAGAACACTATTGCTCTATAAATTTGCTGCCGATGTATCGATGCGTTCAAATCACAGTGACTTAATGCGCTTCAATCATCCCTGTATTTCGTCTAAACCTTTTTATCTTTGTGTAAAATAAATAAGTAAGGTGTATCGTAATAACCATTTTTTATTTACATCTCAGAAAAAATTCGTTCTCTCTCACACGCGTGGCAAGAGCACAAAGCAGCCAAACATCGGCGCTGATTTTTTTCTTGGAATTCTTCCAAGAAAAAAATATGGAAAATAATTTTGGCTCTAACATCCAATCCTCTTCAAATACCGCTCTTTTTTGTTTATGCTAGTCATAAGACATCCAACACGTCCCCAAGCATCCCCGCGCCTCCGTACTATGATTTGACATGTTTCAATCCTCCTCCTCTCCTTATATATATATTTCATCCAATCCTTTCTCATCTTTTGAATGTGGGAAGTACAACGCAGAAAGAGCAATGAATCGATAGAAAAAAGAAAAAGAAAAGAAAAGAAAAAAGGTTGTGCCCTAAGATGCAATCCTCTTCCAAGGAATACAGCTGTATATTGTTTTATGTTAAAAATATATAAAACGAAAAGGAGCTGCACTAGAGTATCATTTTTTCTTTCGTTGCTCTTCTGTGTTTTCTTTCGTTGCCCTTCTGTGTAATCTTGTGCAATGGCTGAAGTTATTATCGATGATGATGATTACGATATGGATCTGATTGTGGCTGAGAGGATGGAGATAGAGAGAGAGGAGAGAGAGATGGATATTGGTGACCACGAATTATCAGACGAGGATGGGTCTGATAATGAAATATTACTTATATAATAGAACCCTTGACGGATAGTGATTATAATAGTGATGATAGTGAGGATGATGTGACGAATTATGGCAAAAAAAACAACGACACCTAGAACTACCTGAAATATTGACATTGAATGAAACGCTAAAAATATGTTGCATATCGTGGTATTATGAAGAAAATGAAGAAAATTCGAAATATTGCACCGAATGCTTTATCCAACGAGCGTTTTTATTTGTAGAGGCTAAATCTGTTCGGGAACATAGAACCACAACTTATTGCAATATAGAGGATATGTCATGCAGAGAGTGCAGGAAATCTTTACATCAAGTAATGCCATGCGACATGTGCCCTCTTTGCAAACATTAAAATAGATGAGTCATGGATAACATTGTAAGTATCTTTTAATTTATTATATCAAAAGTATCTTAAAATAAATTATTAAATAATTTAAACTAATGAAATGTATATGTTTTCTTTTGTTTCAGGAGCAGTCCCCTGCGACCATCATATTGGATATTTTTATTTGGATGTTCATGCTCTTTCTGCGTTGTACCTTCCCACATTCAAAAGATGAGAAAGAATTGGACGAAATATATATAAGGAGGAGGAGGAGGAAGTAAAATATATATGTATAAATGCCTTGTACATGTCTTAAAAAAATTTTTTCGCGAACAATTTATGTTTGAAAATTTACGCACGAAAATTTATGTACGAAAATTTAATTTCTTTATTAATTCTTTTATATTGTATACTTTTTTATTAAACTCACACATAAATAAATTATAAATAAATTATAAATAAATTACAAATAAATTATACTATATATCTTTAATTATAACAAAAAAATGCAATTATTTACATGTCTTTCCTTACGCTCCAATCCTTCGTGCGCTCTCGCATTAATTATAAGTCTTATTATTATAAGTATCGTTCTCTTTCGTATGCGTTCTTTCACACTCTCATCGTTCTCTCTCACACACGCGACAAGGGCACAAAGCAGTCGAACATCGGTGCTGATATGTAAATGGGGGGCAAAGGCCGGACCGAAATATCTCAAAAATATAAGTTTATGAAATAAAGTTATTAAAAATATATAAGGGTATAAAAGGTTTTTTACAATATCCCATTTGCAAAAAAAAATTTTTGTCCCCGATAATCTCTGAAAGCTTGTCCGCTTAATCTCTATTGTTTATACGTCGAACGGGAAAAAAAACCTGCAATTATCTATATTAGGGGTGTACCTCGAGAGTACAAAGCAACCGAACATCGGCGCTGATATGTAAACGGGGGGAGCGAGGGGAGACAAAGCAGCCGAACATTGGCGCTGTTAAAATTTTTCCTTAAAAAATAAAATAAAATAAAATAAGATGATAGTAGTGAGACTTCTAACCCAGGACCTCTCAGGGAGGGTGAGGCGCGAGGGGAACCGCGATGCGGGGGATGAAGTGACGTCACGCGCAGGGAAGAGGAACCGCGGCGCGAGCAATGGACGAGGGGGTCCGCGAGGTGAAGGGGGATCTGCGGTGCGACGATTGGACGAGGGGGTCCGCGAGGGTGAAGGGGGATCCGCAGCGCGAGCGATGGGCGAGGGAGTCCTCGCGATGAAGGGGGATCCGCGGCGCGACCGATGGACGGTGGTGTGAAAAGGACAGCGCTACGTATGGGAAAAGGACAGTGCAAAGTGTGAAGAGGACAATGCTACGAGTGCGACAAGGATGGCGTTAACGTGGGACAAGGATGACGTATAGGTGGGAGAAGGACGGCGCAAAGGTAAGTGAACAACGAGTATATTCTAAGCGAAGAGAGAGAGAACGATAATATCGAGAATAACAACGCGTGCGAGAGAGAACGATAATACCACGAGACTTGTAATTAGCGCGCGCGAAAGAGAGAACGATAGCGCGAAGACTTACAACTAGCGCGTGCAAGAGAGAACGATAGCGCGAATACGACGCGTGCAAGAAAAGAACGATAATGTTGAGATTAACGCATGAGAGATAACAATACTTTAAAACTAGCGCAAGAGAGACATAGGGATGGGAACACATGGAGAGGCGTGTAAATAATTAGATTTTTTTTTTTACGGACATAAAATATATAAAATTTATTAAAAATGTGTATGTGTTAATACAATTGTGTGTGTGTGTGTGTGTGTGTGTGCTTAAATTATGATTAATAATAATAATATAATATAATAAAATATAAAATATATTATAATGAAATAATTTGGGGATGCGGGAGTGGGGGTCAGGGGATGGTCACTCCTGGAAGACTAGGGGCGATGTGTCAGGCTGAGGGACTTCCGCTCCTGGGTCCTCTCGTCGATCATTCATATACTCTCGTAAACTCTGAAATTAAACACAATAATTGTAAATGTTTTAAATTTATTACACATTATTACAAAAATATTTTACCTTCAAATCTTCCAAGTCTTGCAGTAGCCTATTCTCATGCTCAGTTTCTTCGAGTTTTTTTATGTCTTCATATAATTCAAGTTGTTCAAGTTCTTCACGTAGTCTATTTCCATAACATTTTACTGCAGTGTGATTAGGATCTTCTTCTCTATACCTGCACCAACTTGTGCTACAATTGTCAACCGAGTTCGCCCAATATTTTCGAGATTTGAAAAAATCCTGTCAATGAAATTATGCGGGGATTTTTCAAGCCGAGCTCTCGACTTCTTATAAATTGCACAACTGAAGTTTCCAGATTCTTCTTCAAAAGTTGTTCCCGCTTATACTTAAGTAATTCTTCAACACTAGTTTTCGCTCTCCTCTTTCTCTCAAGCTCAATTGTTTCCGCCTCTGAAGCAATCCAATCATCCATATCTTCATTGTCAAAGATAGAAACGTTTTCTTCAGCCATAATAAGAGATCGACGAAACACACAAGACTAACGAAACGCAAAGAACAACGAAATAATATTCTAATGTCGCAAACTCCTCTTCATTATATATCTTTTTAATATCTCCCGTCTCATTCCAACTAGAGCATCGCGTCTCATCTACCTCAGCATTTCTCTACATCTTTGGCGGAGCGTGTTGAGAAAAATTGTCGACTATTCTTATTCATATGGAAGGAAAGAAATAAAATCATAGATGGAATAAAAATAATTATTTATTGCACGCATCGTAAAGAATATCATTTACAGCACATGTTAATAATTCGCAATCGATCAATGATTCGCTGTCAAAGACATCACTCTCACGTATCGTTTTTACAGCATCGCATACAGTAGTAATATTATTACGTTGTAATACAGTTTCAAATTGTTTAAATTTTTCATTTACGAGATACGTATTCTCGCATAACCAATTGTGCATATGATCGATACAATTTTCAAAATTAAATAAATGTAATAACGTTTCTGGTTTCATGTACAAAGAATTTTCGCATAATGTGAGTTTTACAATTTTCGATTGATACATTTCAATCGTTAAATCTCCAATTCTTAATGGGTGAGCAGTCGATTGTAGAAATTGTTCAACGTTTGCTTGCTTCCGCATCAACAAATTCCACGTTGAAAAGGGTAACACTATTTGATTGCCTCGATTATCGCCGAGAATCAGCTCTACGTACGATACAGCTCCAACACTTATTCCAATGTCCAAATACTTGTACAACGTCGGGGTTAGAGCGTACCTTCTTCCAAGTATGCGAGCTGCACGACGAGGCTGGATACTATAAAATATAAATAATTATACAACAATATTAAAAATCAATAAGTAACAAATTTTTTAAACGATTTAAACTTACGTGTCGCATTTTTGCTTCTTACACGGTGAAGTTTCACCGTTTCGAATCGGAACGTAGAAATTCATATTTCTTCAGCGATGAATCTTACACACGCGCGATTGATGCAATACTGCAATCGTATCAGAATCAATATTAATTCAAATAATATCCCAAATTATGATGTAGAGGGGATTATTGCTGACGCAACATTTTAATTTCCTCCAAAATTTTGTCGCGCCGATGTACGGCTGCGATGACATCATCATCTTCGGAACAAAGATTTAGTTGAATTTGCTAAAATCGAGCGCTGATGTACGGCTGCTCCTGATACAATCACGTCAAAATTGTTCAAATGTACGTGACAAAACGAGAAATTTTCAAGGTTAAGATCTGCATCGAAACTAAGATTTAGCTGAATTTGCAAAAATCGAGCGCCGATGTACGGCTGCGCCTGATGCAATCACGTTAAAATTATTCAAATGTACGTGACAAATAGTGAAAAAATAACTGCCAAGGTTAAAATGTGTATCATCCCTAGACAAAGATTTAGCTGAATTTACTAAAATCGAGCGCCGATGTACGGCTGCGCCTGATGCAATCACGTTAAAATTATTCAAATGTATGTGATAAATAGTGAAAAAATAACCGCCAAGGTTAAAACATGCATCATCCCCAGACAAAGGTTTAGCTGAAAGCGCTAAAATCGAGCGCCGATGTACGGTTGCCCTTGATGCAATTACGTTAAATTTTTCAAATGTACGTGACAAAACGTGAAATTATCAAGGCCAAATTGCACACGGTACTACGGGGAATTTTTTTGTAAGATGAAATCGTTCTAGAATGTTCGATGATAAAACAATGAATGAGACGAATATATAAATCATGATAGAAAGACGCACCCCACCAGTAGCTAAAGTGCATCAGACCTGTCATTGGAAACGCTAAATTTTGCAAGTGTACGTTAGCAATATGGAAGAGCAAATTTTGCGAGAACAATCCGCTTTGCTTGATTCGTTGGAAAACTACATTGTGTGGGAGCAACGATGCGACGAGTACATCGAGTCGTTGGAAGAGCAAAGTCGAATCAAACGGCCGCGATTATCGATCGGAAATCGACAATCACTGATTGCTCGGATCACGCGCCTCGAAGGTTTGAAAAATTCGTTACGTGGACGTTTCGTACACGCGGATGCCGGATGTAGTGCGCGTCAAAATGGACTTGTGTGGCGCGAAATTGATACGGCGTTCGAGAGTCGCGTATCGACTGGTGCGGTGATAAATTATAATCACATCGAACCGCGCCAATTTCTCGAAGATGCCAAAGACATTGTGATAGAACATGTGCAGGACGCTCTAAAAAAACACAATTGTGTAAAAGTGAACACTATATTCAACGGCGAATTTGTGTCGGGTGATAAACACGCGAATAAAAGTGTGAATACGAGAAACTATGAACTCTTTCGCACATCCGATTTATGCGAGTGGTACAAACAGCGCGTTATCGAGTCCACCCTAGCGTCTCTGGAAGAGTTTCAGGAACGCGATAGCGGGTGGGCATTGTCGCGAATACTGAATTTGACTGTAAATATTAACAAGTACAATCCTATGCGCGCGGGATGTCACATCAAGTTACCGCGGGAGATTATGATGAAGAGAGCGGTGGTTAACGTGCAATCAAAGGACAATGCGTGTTTCGCGTGGGCAGTGGTCGCCGCTCTGTATTCCGCCGAAAGTCATGCGGAACGGGAATCATCGTACCCGCATTACGCGACAGTGCTGAATCTCCGGGACATTGAGTTTCCAGTGATTGTTAATCAAATTAAGAAATTTGAACTTGCAAATAACATTTCAATCAATGTGTACGACATCGAAGACAAAAACATTGTCCCGATACGTCTTTCGCAGCAGAAACAAGCAGGGACAAGCATGTGAATCTGCTGTACACTGAAGACGGCAACAGCGTGAGACATTTCGCTTGGATCAAGAATTTATCCAGGCTCGTGAGCTCGCAATTGAGCAAACACAATGGCCAAAGATATATCTGTGATCGGTAAGTTTATTTTATATTATTTGAATAATTATAGGTTATACACTTTGTTACATAAATCTTAATTAAAATTTTTTTCCTTTACAAATGCCTTCATTATTTTGATTCGGACGACAAGTTGCAGTCGCATACGATCGAATGCGGAAAACTAAACGATTGCGCCGTCCGGTTGCCGAGCGACAAGGACAAGTGGCTCGAGTTCAGCAACCCTAATCGAAAGGAGCGGCTTCCATTCATCGTGTACGCCGACTTGGAATGTGTCGTGGCCAAGACGAAAGAAGAAAAATTATATCAACACCATCGGGTATTTAGTTTAGTTTATTATGTACATTATTCGTACGACGAATCGTTATCAGCGTATCATTCGCGTCGAAGCGCCGATTGTATAGCATGGTTCGCCGAAGACCTTAAAAATTTGGCGTTACGTGTAAAAAATATTTTAAAAACAAATGTCCCCATGGTAAATTTAACGTCCGAAGAGTGGGAGAAATTCCATAACGCCACTCGTTGTCATATATGCGAAAAGCCGTTCGCGCAAGACGATACACGCGTTCGCGATCATTGCCATCTGACCGGGCGGTACAGAGGTCCTGCACATTCAAATTGTAATTTAAATTATAAAGATTCTTTTTGTATTCCGATAGTTTTTCACAATTTATCCGGTTACGATTCTCATTTTATTATCGAGGAAATAGCCACAGCGTTCGAAGGGAAAATCGAGTTATTACCGATAACCAAGGAAAAATATATTTCGTTCACCAAAAGTGTTGATTTTAAAGAAGAATCAAAATATCAAATAAAATTACGTTTCATCGATTCATACAAATTTCTCGCATCGAGTCTCGATAAATTGGCATCATTTTTAGATAAAGATAAACTCAAAATTTTAAAATCGGAATTTCAAAATTTATCTGCTGAAAATTTCAATTTGTTAACGCGAAAAGGTGTATTTCCGTACGAATACATCGATTCCGTTGACAGGTTGCAAGATACCTGTTTACCATCGCGCGAATCGTTTTACAGTTCCTTGACCGGTGAAACTGTATCCGAGAGCGATTACGCGCACGCCGAGAACGTCTGGACGCGATTCTCCATTCGGACGCTAGGTGAATATAGCGATTTGTACCTCAAAATTGATGTCTTGTTATTAGCTGACATTTTCGAAAACTTTCGAGATAAATGTATCGAAAGTTTACTCGACCCCGCGTATTACTATACTCTCCCCGGATACACGTGGGACGCCATGTTGAAGCATACAAAGATCACGTTCGAGTTGCTTACAGATATCGACATGGTTATGTTCATCGAACGTGGTATACGCGGTGGTCTGAGCCAATGTTCGGGTAGATACGCTCGCGCTAATAACAAGTACATGGAGTCGTACGATCCATCGAAACCATCATTGTACTTGATGTACTTTGATGTAAATAATTTGTACGGATGGACAATGTGTCAACCGCTGCCCTATGCTGATTTTCGATGGATCGACGATGTGTCAAATTTTGACGTATCATCCATCGCGCCAGATTCTTCTACGGGCTATATCCTCGAAGTGGACCTCGAGTACCCACAACATCTTCACGATGCGCACACTGACCTACCGTTTTGCCCGACAGGCGACAAATCTCCTGGCAAGCGGGAATTCAAGCTGCTTGCAACTTTATAAGAAGCGTTACGTAATACACTACAGCAACCTGCAGCAGTGTACGCGGCACGACCTTCGTGTAACAAAAATACATCGAATTTTACAGTTTTCTTAATCTCTCTGGCTTCAAAATTACATAGAATTAAATACACATTTCAGAACATTGGCTAAAAATAATTTCGAAAAAAATTTATACAAATTAATGAATAATGCGGTGTTTGGTAAAACGATGGAAAATGTGCGCAATCGTGTCGATGTAAAATTATTAACAAAGTGGGACGGATGATACGGTGCAGAGGAGATGATCGCGAAACTAAATTTCCACAGCAGAAGCGTTTTTTCGGAAAACTTAATCGCTGTGGAATTGCGTAATCTCGAGGTGAAATTCTACAAACCGATTTACCGTGGGTATGTGCATCCTCGACATATCCAAGACATGTTTGTACGAATTTCATCACGAGTATATAGCGCCAATGTATCGCGACAAATGTCGAGTAATGTATACCGATACGGACAGTCTCATATATCACATCGAGTGCGCGGATATGTATAAGAATATGAAGCGCGACATCGCTAGATTCGACACGAGCGATTATGCGGTGGATAATGTGTACGGTATACCGCTTGTAAATAAAAAGGTACCGGGTCTAATGAAGGATGAAAACAACGGTGCCATAATGACCAAATTCGTCGGGCTCAGAGCAAAGATGTACGCGTTACGAGTGAATAGGAAAAAGGATACGAAGAAAGTTAAAGGCGTCAAGAGCAACGTTGTCGCGAGAACGATAATGTTTGACGATTACACGCGGTGCTTGAACGAAGAGATTGAAATGACGCGTCAGCAGTCGTGTATACGATCTAAATTACACCAAGTATACACGATCCGCGAGACGAAAATTGCTCTGAGTCCGTACGACGACAAGCTATATATCGTACCCGATACCACCGATACGCTACCGTGGGGACATTATCAGATACCGTTGTAAATAAATCTATATTTTGTTTATTGTATATTTTGTACATAACCATGTACATATTTTGTACATTTTATATTATATATTTTTATATTTATATATATTTTATACGCATATTTTATGTTTCAATAAATGTTTACAACAAGTTATTTTTATGAATCCAAGAGTTGTATGATTTATCCATTCCCAACCATTTCACGTAAACCTCGTTACCCTTTTCCCGCAAAATTTTTTCCACGAGTTATACGTCGGGATTGGCGACGCGTTGTAACTCATATTCGTAGAATCCTCCAGCGTCGGGATTTCCCCGCGAATCTTCGAGTATGAATGTCGCGGGATTAGTTTTCTGCACCTCGATAATCTTAAACACTTCGGTCGTCCAATTAGGTGCGAAACCTTTTTCAAAGATGGTCTTGTATTTGCTCACGCATACCGAATCGCCTACATTAAATTTTGCCGGAGCCGCAATTTTTACGTTGCTGTACACAGTATTTAAAAGTTTTTCGGCGATCGCCGGAGTGACGTCGACAGATCTCATACCGATGGTGCGATGTTTTCGCGTATTGTACTCTGCAACGAGTCGAGATAGCTCATCGATCCATTTGTAATTTCCGTTCAACGGTCATTCATTACCGTTCGATGACTATTCAACGAGCGTCCGTTTCCGTTCGATGATCGTTCGTTTTCCGTTCGATGACCGTTCAATTACCGTTCGATGACCGTTCGACGAGCGTTCATTTCCGTTCGATGACCATTCAATTACCGTTCGATGACCGTTCGTTTCCGTTCAATGACCGTTCATTACCGTTCGATGATCGTTCGACGATTCGTCGTACGAATAATGTACATAATAAACTAAACTAAATACCCGATGGTGTTGATATAATTTTTCTTCTTTCGTCTTGGCCACGACACATTCCAAGTCGGCGTACACGATGAATGGAAGCCGCTCCTTTCGATTAGGGTTGCTGAACTCGAGCCACTTGTCCTTGTCGCTCGGCAACCGGACGGCGCAATCGTTTAGTTTTCCGCATTCGATCGTATGCGACTGCAACTTGTCGTCCGAATCAAAATAATGAAGGCATTTGTAAAGGAAAAAAATTTTAATTAAGATTTATGTAACAAAGTGTATAACCTATAATTATTCAAATAATATAAAATAAACTTACTGATCACAGATATATCTTTGGCCATTGTGTTTGCTCAATTGCGAGCTCACGAGCCTGGATAAATTCTTGATCCAAGCGAAATGTCTCACGCTGTTGCCGTCTTCAGTGTACAGCAGATTCACATGCTTGTCCCTGCTTGTTTCTGCTGCGAAAGACGTATCGGGACAATGTTTTTGTCTTCGATGTCGTACACATTGATTGAAATGTTATTTGCAAGTTCAAATTTCTTAATTTGATTAACAATCACTGGAAACTCAATGTCCCGGAGATTCAGCACTGTCGCGTAATGCGGGTACGATGATTCCCGTTCCGCATGACTTTCGGCGGAATACAGAGCGGCGACCACTGCCCACGCGAAACACGCATTGTCCTTTGATTGCACGTTAACCACCGCTCTCTTCATCATAATCTCCCGCGGTAACTTGATGTGACATCCCGCGCGCATAGGATTGTACTTGTTAATATTTACAGTCAAATTCAGTATTCGCGACAATGCCCACCCGCTATCGCGTTCCTGAAACTCTTCCAGAGACGCTAGGGTGGACTCGATAACGCGCTGTTTGTACCACTCGCATAAATCGGATGTGCGAAAGAGTTCATAGTTTCTCGTATTCACACTTTTATTCGCGTGTTTATCACCCGACACAAATTCGCCGTTGAATATAGTGTTCACTTTTACACAATTGTGTTTTTTTAGAGCGTCCTGCACATGTTCTATCACAATGTCTTTGGCATCTTCGAGAAATTGGCGCGGTTCGATGTGATTATAATTTATCACCGCACCAGTCGATACGCGACTCTCGAACGCCGTATCAATTTCGCGCCACACAAGTCCATTTTGACGCGCACTACATCCGGCATCCGCGTGTACGAAACGTCCACGTAACGAATTTTTCAAACCTTCGAGGCGCGTGATCCGAGCAATCAGTGATTGTCGATTTCCGATCGATAATCGCGGCCGTTTGATTCGACTTTGCTCTTCCAACGACTCGATGTACTCGTCGCATCGTTGCTCCCACACAATGTAGTTTTCCAACGAATCAAGCAAAGCGGATTGTTCTCGCAAAATTTGCTCTTCCATATTGCTAACGTACACTTGCAAAATTTAGCGTTTCCAATGACAGGTCTGATGCACTTTAGCTACTGGTGGGGTGCGTCTTTCTATCATGATTTATATATCGTCTCATTCATTGTTTTATCATCGAACATTCTAGAACGATTTCATCTTACAAAAAATTCCCCGTAGTACCGTGTGCAATTTGGCCTTGATAATTTCACGTTTTGTCACGTACATTTGAAAAATTTAACGTAATTGCATCAAGGGCAACCGTACATCGGCGCTCGATTTTAGCGCTTTCAGCTAAACCTTTGTTTGGGGATGATGCATGTTTTAACCTTGGCGGTTATTTTTTCACTATTTATCACATACATTTGAATAATTTTAACGTGATTGCATCAGGCGCAGCCGTACATCGGCGCTCGATTTTAGTAAATTCAGCTAAATCTTTGTCTAGGGATGATACACATTTTAACCTTGGCAGTTATTTTTTCACTATTTGTCACGTACATTTGAATAATTTTAACGTGATTGCATCAGGCGCAGCCGTACATCGGCGCTCGATTTTTGCAAATTCAGCTAAATCTTAGTTTCGATGCAGATCTTAACCTTGAAAATTTCTCGTTTTGTCACGTACATTTGAACAATTTTGACGTGATTGTATCAGGAGCAGCCGTACATCAGCGCTCGATTTTAGCAAATTCAACTAAATCTTTGTTCCGAAGATGATGATGTCATCGCAGCCGTACATCGGCGCGACAAAATTTTGGAGGAAATTAAAATGTTGCGTCAGCAATAATCCCCTCTACATCATAATTTGGGATATTATTTGAATTAATATTGATTCTGATACGATTGCAGTATTGCATCAATCGCGCGTGTGTAAGATTCATCGCTGAAGAAATATGAATTTCTACGTTCCGATTCGAAACGGTGAAACTCCACCGTGTAAGAAGCAAAAATGCGACACGTAAGTTTAAATCGTTTAAAAAATTTGTTACTTATTGATTTTTAATATTGTTGTATAATTATTTATATTTTATAGTATCCAGCCTCGTCGTGCAGCTCGCATACTTGGAAGAAGGTACGCTCTAACCCCGACGTTGTACAAGTATTTGGACATTGGAATAAGTGTTGGAGCTGTATCGTACGTAGAGCTGATTCTCGGCGATAATCGAGGCAATCAAATAGTGTTACCCTTTTCAACGTGGAATTTGTTGATGCGGAAGCAAGCAAACGTTGAACAATTTCTACAATCGACTGCTCACCCATTAAGAATTGGAGATTTAACGATTGAAATGTATCAATCGAAAATTGTAAAACTCACATTATGCGAAAATTCTTTGTACATGAAACCAGAAACGTTATTACATTTATTTAATTTTGAAAATTGTATCGATCATATGCACAATTGGTTATGCGAGAATACGTATCTCGTAAATGAAAAATTTAAACAATTTGAAACTGTATTACAACGTAATAATATTACTACTGTATGCGATGCTGTAAAAACGATACGTGAGAGTGATGTCTTTGACAGCGAATCATTGATCGATTGCGAATTATTAACATGTGCTGTAAATGATATTCTTTACGATGCGTGCAATAAATAATTATTTTTATTCCATCTATGATTTTATTTCTTTCCTTCCATATGAATAAGAATAGTCGACAATTTTTCTCAACACGCTCCGCCAAAGATGTAGAGAAATGCTGAGGTAGATGAGACGCGATGCTCTAGTTGGAATGAGACGCGAGATATTAAAAAGATATATAATGAAGAGGAGTTTGCGACATTAGAATATTATTTCGTTGTTCTTTGCGTTTCGTTAGTCTTGTGTGTTTCGTCGATCTCTTATTATGGCTGAAGAAAACGTTTCTATCTTTGACAATGAAGATATGGATGATTGGATTGCTTCAGAGGCGGAAACAATTGAGCTTGAGAGAAAGAGGAGAGCGAAAACTAGTGTTGAAGAATTACTTAAGTATAAGCGGGAACAACTTTTGAAGAAGAATCTGGAAACTTCAGTTGTGCAATTTATAAGAAGTCGAGAGCTCGGCTTGAAAAATCCCCGCATAATTTCATTGACAGGATTTTTCAAATCTCGAAAATATTGGGCGAACTCGGTTGACAATTGTAGCACAAGTTGGTGCAGGTATAGAGAAGAAGATCCTAATCACACTGCAGTAAAATGTTATGGAAATAGACTACGTGAAGAACTTGAACAACTTGAATTATATGAAGACATAAAAAAACTCGAAGAAGCTGAGCATGAGAATAGGCTACTGCAAGACTTGGAAGATTTGAAGGTAAAAATATTTTTGTAATAATGTGTAATAAATTTAAAACATTTACAATTATTGTGTTTAATTTCAGAGTTTACGAGAGTATATGAATGATCGACGAGAGGACCAGGAGCGGAAGTCCCTCAGCCTGACACATCGCCCCTAGTCTTCCAGGAGTAACCATCCCCTGACCCCCACTCCCGCATCCCCAAATTATTTCATTATAATATATTTTATATTTTATTATATTATATTATTATTATTAATCATAATTTAAGTACACACACACACACACACACACAATTGTATTAACACATACACATTTTTAATAAATTTTATATATTTTATGTCCGTAAAAAAAAATCTAATTATTTACACGCCTCTCCATGTGTTCCCATCCTTATGTCTCTCTTGCGCTAGTTTTAAGTATTGTTATCTCTCATGCGTTAATCTCAACATTATCGTTCTCTCTTGCACGCGTCGTCTTCGCGCTATCGTTCTCTCTTGCACGCGCTAGTTGTAAGTCTTCGCGCTATCGTTCTCTCTTTCGCGCGCGCTAATTCCAAGTCTCGCGGTATTATCTTTCTCTCTCGCATGCGTTGTTATTCTCGATATTATCGTTCTCTCTCTCTTTCGCTTAGAATATACTCGTTGTTCACTTACCTTTGCGTCGTCCTTCTCCCACCTATACGTCATCCTTGTCCCACGTTAACGCCATCCTTGTCGCACTCGTAGCATTGTCCTCTTCACACTTTGCACTGTCCTTTTCCCATACGTAGCGCTGTCCTTTTCACACCACCGTCCATCGGTCGCGCCGCGGATCCCCCTTCACCGCGAGGACTCCCTCGCCCATCGCTCGCGCTGCGGATCCCCCTTCACCTCGCGGACCCCCTCGTCCATCGGTCGCACCGCAGATCCTCCTTCACCTCGCGGACCCCCTCGTCCATTGCTCGCGCCGCGGTTCCTCTTCCCTGCGCGTGACGTCATTCTCCCCCGCACCGCGGTTCCCCTCGCGCCTCACCCCCCCTGAGAGGTCCTGGGTTAGAACTCTCCTAGTCTCACTACTGATGATAAAAAATGATTTTTTGGGTTAGGCCCAAAATCATCTTCAAAAGAATACCGCCCTTTTTTCTTGTTTATGCATGTCATAAAACATCCAACACGTGCATCCCCCACCCCGCAACCCCGTGTGACGTCATACCCCCGCTCTGCTGAGATCCCCTCGCACCTCACCTCCCCTGAGAGGACCTGAGTTAGAACCCGCCTAGTACTAACTACTTACGTCCATAATTGTGGATAACGATTATGTCCCATATATAAATGTTATAAGTTACTATTTTAATTACATTTAAAGTAAACTCCGATAAAACGATTTCGGAAAGAAAGATAATTATTTTAAGATAAAATAATTTATATTTTTATAATTATCTTTGTTAAATATTGCGTACATAAATAAAATACATTTTATTATATAATGTATCCTATATATCTGCATTAAAAATTATTTTCTCCTTTTTTTATTACCTTTCCAATAAAAATATAAATATAAGAAACAATAAATATTTAAGTAGCGATTAAATATATCTCGATTTTAATGTTATGTAGTAGCTCGATGGAAAACATTCGGTCTTACATGCTATAAAATGAGGAGTCCAAGTTTCTCGATAATTTTTTTTATTTGTTTAAATATATCGTATGATCGCACGCATTTGGAAAATGAAATTATATTATAAGCAAAGAAAAAGATGTATAAAAATTATATTTCTTTCACATAAGAGTATGCGAGTAATTTTAATGGAATGAAAATTTTGCGATTAAAATAATATCAAACACGGTATTAATCGGATAAATGTAGTTAAATATATATAATCAAAATTGTTATTATCAAATTAATTAAAAATTATCCGATTTACGTCGTGTTTGATATCATTTTAATCACAAAAATGTCAATAATTCATTAAAATTACTTTCATATCGATAAAATAAAACATAAAAGTTTCAGTTTTTATTTTATAATCTCGTAAATTGCGATTGGATAGAGGAAGTGAAGCCGATCGTAAAAGACTTCGGAACTCTTCGATGATAGGTCATCTCGCTCGCTCTCTCCTCATGGTCTTGTTTTCTCTGTCACACTTGACAATCGTGATAGACAGCTCGAAAAGATAAGCGGATCCAAGAATCGAGAGCGAGCGAGATAATAATAGATGCGAGCGAGACAATAATAGGAGCGAGCGAGACAATAATAGATGCGAGCGAGATAATAATAATAGCGAACGAGACAATAATAGATACGAGCGAGAGAAAAATAATAGTGTGAAAGAAAGATCCGATTCTCGAGCTCGAATCCTCCTTACTCGTACTATTTCTATCTCATTTGCTCTTATTGTTATTTCGCTCTTATTCTTATTACCTCGCTTCCTTATGTAACTCTTGCATCACTTTTATACATACATACACCCACACTCACACCACTCATCCACACATACACACAATACAACACACACACACACACACACACACACACACACACACACACACACACACACACACACACACACATACGTACAGATTATATATTTTACCAGATACGGTTTATATGTGCGCTCTAGTTATTAATTAAAAAATACTTTTTAAAAAGTATTTATCCCTGAGACGATTTATTCGTGGACTGGTAGTTTTTAGAAATGTTTCATACTAGATGCGGTTTGCGCTCTGATTATTAAAATATTTATTTCAGAGGCGATTTATTTGTGAGCTGATTATTAAAAAAAAAATCCAGGGATAATCTAATTCGTGTGCTAGTTATTCAAAAGAAATCTAGAATCGATTTAATTTGTGTTTGGGATCACAACTTTGAGAGTTGCTAGCGTAATGCCGGTACACACCCGAGTGGGTATCGCGAGTTTGAAAATCACGTGACTTCGCACTGGATGAGTGACGGGATGGAATAAAGTAAAATTGCTCCTTTGATTATAACACAGTGACATCCACACACGAGTGGCGATAAGTTTATTGCGCAAGAATACATGATATGTACAAGGTTTATGAGCTTTCGATGCGTGTGCGACGCTATTTTGAATATTTGAGCACGTCGAGATTCGTACTCGGTTTGGCGAGATCGCACTATACAATTGTTCACTTGATATAAGCGATACAGCAAGTTATCAGCTGTTCGCGAGAGAGCGAGCGAGACGGCGCTTTATCGGCCGTCCGCGAGAGCGAGCGAGACCGCACTGTTCACGGGCGCATGAAATTGAGAGAGACAGCGTTCTAACGGCTGTCTGCGAGATTGAGCGAGACCGCACTATTCTACGGTTCGCGTGAGAGCGAGCGAGACGGCGCTTTATCGGCCGTCCGCGAGAGCGAGCGAGACCGCACTGTTCACGGGCGCATGAAATTGAGAGAGACAGCGTTCTAACGGCTGTCTGCGAGATTGAGCGAGACCGCACTATTCTACGGTTCGCGTGAGAGCGAGCGAGACGGCGCTTTATCGGCCGTCCGCGAGAGCGAGCGAGACCGCACTATTCACGGGTGCACGCACGAAATTGAGAGAGACAGCGCTCTATCGGCTGTCTGCGAGAGCGAGCGAGACGGCGTTCTATCGGCCGTTCGCGAGATCGAGCGAGACCGCACTATTCACGGCTGCACGCGCGAGATAGAGAAAGGCAGCGCTCTATCGGGCTGTCTGTGAGAGCGGGCGAGACCGCACTTTCCACGGTTCGATGTGAAACTGAGAGAGACAGCGCTCTATCGGGCTGTCTGCGAGAGCGAGCGAGACGGCGTTATTTCACGAGCACACGAATAAGCGGAGGCTCAATGAGAAAGAAGCTCTTACTTAGAGTGGAGGCGCTCCGATTAATCCCGGCACTCGCATTCAGAATGTTCATGTGTGATACGGAATCGATTAGTTGAACTGAGTTCGAAACTGATTCTTCGCGATACTTGATACAATGACTAGTCAGTTTATGCACTCGCGATTTTAACGTCTCACTTGCAAGATACTTAGGAAATTCTCGAATTTTTCACTTCCGATTCGCTCTCAATTATTAAGACTTGAACTTTCAAAGATCGAACAAAGACTCTCTATGATTTCGTAATGACTCCGATAAGAACTCATATATGACTCCGTAATTATTCTGCAATCGCTCTCGTCTCACTTCAAAGGAATTTCTACGACTCTCTATGAGAGAAGCTTTCTTCGCGATGATAAGGATTCGATTGAACATCGGATGATCCGATTTGAGCCTATCCTATTTCGACACGTCAAATCGCGTGATGTTTCGAGTTTCTAACAAGAGTTCTTCTCTCTCTCTGGCCAGGACTATGTATTCTTACGTGATCACGTGGATCCTGGCTGATTTCGAGAAACAGGACGGCATTACATTTCGGATCGAGTTCGATCGCGCGCAAGCGGATGGCGTCAGTATGACCAGGGGTGATATTTTAATTTTAATTTCAGGGGGAATCCTGAACAATTTGTATGTTGGTCATTCAAAAACAATTCGAGAAGCGATCTTAATTTGTGTGCTGGTTACTTTAATTTGTGTACTGTTCAAAAATGGTTTATATCAGATACAATTTGCATGTGCATTCTGGAAGTGAAATTTAAACAAAATTTAATTTTGAGATTATAAAGACACTGCCTCAACTAAAAGGCATATTTGACAAGAATAAAAATCCAGATAAAATAAATCATTGAACCGATTTTTACATGTTATAAGAGGATTCTTATTTTGAAAATGTGCTATATATTGCGATAATTCTTATATAATTGTAACATGTAATATAGTGACAAAAGCTAACAAATTATTGGAGCAAATTTCACTGATCGTTGGCGATCTTTTTTGATAACACCAAGCTTCGAATGTATGATAGCCTACCCGGCTGTGTGGTGTCTATTGGTGACTAAAAAAAATTACTTTCATTGCCGTTGCCTACAAATAATATAATATTTGAAAAGCTTCAACTGGATAGCATATGCTGTGGCTTTCCTTACACTACTATAAACTATAGCTTTAGAAGGAAATCCTTGTAAGGAAAAATATTTCAATAATGTGAAATGTACAAAGCAACATTTTTTTTAAATTATAGCAGAAAGCAAATTGCTTATTCTAAAATGATAAATAATTATTCATATATTATACATTTGTCATATATCTTACATTTATCATATCTGCTCACGATATTCCAATGAATATCATTAGAAAAAGACGCCTCAATACAAATATCTCATTTGCATATATCAGAGAGAAAAAATATATTATGGTTGCGTCTGCAAATGGACGATGAAATCTATTATATTATCGACATAAATCTATTATTTCGATGCTTTTGAGACAAAGAATGTATTATGAAAATATTTATATTATTTATAAATTTTACGACATTACATCAATTTGCATAAAACATTTTATACATGCTAGCTTTTGATTATACCGATTTAACAAACGTCGTGCATAAATTATAATTTGTAGAAAGTTATATGCAAATATCTTTTTTATTGTATATACAGAATGTCGCAGAGTACTATACATATATAAGTGCTTATGAGGAGCGCAGTAAATTGAAGAAACAAGTCCCAGCATTTTACAATTTTCGTAATAATAGAAAGAAATAAAATAAATTAATAACTTATGTAATAATATTAAATAAAATCGATCGAATGTGTATTTACATGTATGTCCTTTGTGTATGTGAGAAAAAGAGAGAGAGAGAGAGAAGGAGAGGGGGGAGAGGGAGGGGGGAGAGAGAGAGGGAGAGAGAGAGAGAGAGACGCTCGGCCGTTGGAGCTATTGCATGATTCAGTGTGTTAGGCATTTTGTCAGCGCGCGGCAAGGGTAGGGACAGCGCGGTGCAGCGATGACGTAATGAATGACAACGGCATATCTCGTTGTTCTTTTCTTTGCCACGTGCCGACGACATGTCTAACACGCAATAGATCATGCAATAGCTCACGGATAGAGATACAGATAGAAAACATAAAATTATATTTAAGAAAAAATATGTAATTTGCAATTAACAATTTCTTAAAAATAATTATGTGTTTTTTTACACCAATTGATTTCTCTCATTATTATATAAAATATGTTATGGTAAAAGTATATTAAGGTAAAATAATCGGAAAATGAATATTTTACAAGATATTTTACGGTTTATGTAAAATTAAGAAATAATTTCAAGCCTCACAACTTGGAAAGTACTTAATGTAAACTAACTTAATTATAGTGTTTTGGAAAGCTCTCGAGATACAAGAATGTGCAAAAATATATAGGATGTTCCATTTAAAAAAATTGAAGTGACCTTCATGTGACCTTCAAATGACTCTTCAAGATCAAACCAATAGCACCATTTTATGTCCCCCTAGAAACCATACAACTTTTGTTCGAAACATTTTTTCATAATTTCCATATTTTTCAAGATATTTGCCTGGGACAATTAAAATGAAACACCCTGTATATACAGGGTGGGGAAAAAGTATGGAAGCAAACAATTATTTCCGAAACTATTCATTTTTCGACAAAATGTCTTAGACATAATTTTTATGGTATGAAAAGATGTATTATGTGGCATAGACGGCATGACCTTGAAATGACTCTTACGAGCTGCATACAAATAACGTAAAAAATTTCAAATGGAACTCGTCAGTTTTTGTTACAGATTCTTGTAGCTGATGTCGAAACGTTTACAAAACACTGCATATGAGCCCCATTCCCTTAAAAACACTCCCAGTTACGAAACAATTGTGATAATTCGTATTTCCTATTTTTGGCTTATCTTTTATGGAACCTGTTTCATTAAATCGTTGAATTGTCTTAGCAACGGTAGATCTTACTACCGTTGCTAAGACCCCACCCTGTATATTAGGTGTGTGAATTAATTCGGTCCATCTGGCAGTCAATTGCTATACTATGTAGTTTTCTAACCTCTAATGTCTGCAAAAGGCTTTATGGCTTAGTATTGACATCTGGCAATAATATTCAGTTGATAAACGTTTGAGTTTGTAACAATTACATCGTATTTATCTGATTCGAAAATGTCGAAATTCAAGCCCAAAAAGCATCATTTCCGGGAAGTTCTCATTTTCTGTTTTCATTTGAAGAAATCGGCCGCTGAAGCTCATCGAATACTCGTAGAAGGTGGTAGAAGGGCTTATGGTGAAAGTGCTCCCACCGATAAATCATGCAGAGAATAGTTTCAACGTTTCAAAAGTGATGATTTCAGTGTCGATGACAAACTTCGTCCAGGTCAGCCGAAGAAGTTAGAGGACGAAGAATTGCAGGTGCTAATCGATGAAGATTCATGTCAATCGCAACATGAGCTCGCACAATTGTTGAATGTTGATCGATCAACAATTTCTGTGCGTTTGACAGCCATGGGACAGATTTACAAAGAAGGAAGATAGATGCCATACGAACTGAAAGAAAGAGACATTGAGAGGCGAAAAGCCATGTCTAAAATCTTGCTTGCCAGACAAAAAAGAAAAGGTTTTTTTGCATCGTATTGTGACTGAAGACGAAAAGTGACATATTTCGATAATCCCAAACGAAGGAAATCCATTTGCGACCCAGGAAAACCATCCACATCGACACCAAAGCGGAATATTCACGGCAAGAAAGTAATGCTCTGTATATGGTGGGATCAAAAGAGTGTAGTGCATCATGAGCTATTAAAACAGAGCCAAACTATCACTGCCGAACTTTACAACAATTGATCTGTTTAAACGACGCATTGAAGAATAAGCAGCCGGAATATGCAAAGAGATACGACAAAGTGATCTTCCAGCACGATAACGCTCGGCCACATGTTGGAAAGATTGTGAAGGCCACCTTGGAAGCACTTGGCTGGGACGTTTTACCTCACCCGCTGTATTCACCAGACATTGCTCCATCCGATTATCACTTGTTCAGATCGATAGCACACGGGCTTTCGGACCAGCACTTCAACAATTATGAAGAAATAGAGAAATGGCTCAATGAATTGATCGCTTTGAAGGATGAGTCGTTTTTCCATCACGGAATACAACAATTGCCATACAGATGGGATAAAATAATAGCACACGATGGCAAATACTTTGATTAGTGTACTTTTTCATGTTTTTTCACACTAAAGTCTTTTTTGGAAGAAAAAAACGGACCGAATTAATTCACACACCTAATATATAAAGTTAAACAAATAAGTCTGTTAAGTACTAACAGGTAGCAGCACAAATGTCGCTGATCAAGATGGCTGAAGTCAAAATCTCCCACCCCACTTGGGCTTCAGTCCCTTCGTTTATGATCGATGTTTATAGTCCGTCCTTCAAGTCATGTATGGCAATCAAATGCATGTATACCTTTCTGTATTTCTCTTCTTGTAGCTTCATGACTTGATAGTTCTTGCAATTCATCAATTATATTAGACCCAGCTACTGGTTGAATCCATGGTTTTGTGCCAAATAAATCATTCATTTCCTGTAATAATGTAAATTATAATAAATATACATAAAAATTATTTTATGTACATAAAAATATTTATAATATTAACAAAAACAGAATATAAATTAATATACATCAAGGAATTCCCACGTTTTTCTCGAGTTTCCGGATTTACTATTATGGTTTTTAATTTGTTTATAAGTTCTTTTTAGGGTTTGAAATTTTGTACATTTTTTGCCAGAAATATTATAACCGTTTTCTGCCATTTTGTTTGCTATATATTCCCAACATGAATGCTGTTTAGTTTTCACAGAAATAAACATTGCTTCATTTTCTTTATACAAACTTATTAATAATAACGTTTCCTTTTTACTCCAAATGTACATATCTGTAAAATATAAAATGCATTAGTAAACTTTATTTTATTACTAACAATAACAAATTAATACACAATAACTTTATAAATTAAAATAAAAGATTAGATTTATACAAGTATACAATAATATACCTTCTTTATTTGACTGTTTATTCAACTCATTGCAATCTGGATTATTTATATCATATTCTGTATCTATGAATATAATATTATTTATTAATATTATTATTTATAGTAAATATTTGAATTGCATTCTTCATTACTAATATGAAAAATCTATCTATGTAACACAAATTCTAGATTTTCTGTAGTGTCAGTGTATATCAGAACACAGCCAAAATAAAAATATTTCTACCATTTATTACTACACATATATTGTACATGCATATAAATAAAAGGGAAAAAGAACATTTATTAGGGAAAAAGAACATTTTGCTTTAAATAATATCACATACCAAATTGTGATGGTGTTGCTCTTGCACGTTGCGATAAGTTGTATATGGATTGATTTTTATTTGATGTTCTTGTCTATTCATATATTATTTAATTTAAAAAAATAATATTATATTTTAAATAGTAAGTAAGGTCTATTTATCGTTACAAATATTTCAAAATAAGGGAAATTAATAAAACTGATTTATTTAACATTTTTAAATATCTACAATGTCAAGTAAATCTTTTTCGATATTACATACCGCATTCTGATGTATTTTTTTGCATTTTGTAGCAATTGATAAGCAAATTACATATCTGTAAAATATATTTACGTTTTATAAAAAATAATTGTACAATATATTATATATTTTATATAAATATATCAACTTAGCTAAAGGGACTCGTTAATTGACGAATCATTCCTCACTGGGCATATATATTTATAAGATTAGAAATAGTAAAAACTTGCTTCTAATCCCTAACAGCACATGATATCATTCGAATATTCTATACAAATATACTTTGAATATCTTGTATTAGTATATTCTTTCTCGTATATTTTTAGGATATTCTATAATATTGTATGTGTTTCCTCATTTTACCGCTATGCGCGTTACCAAACTCGTACTTAATTTTGGTGAAATGGACATAAAGGACTGGTACTAACATGAATTCCAAAGTCTTCTTTTTTCTTTTTAATCAATTTAATTTATAATAAACTAACTTAATTTAAAATTTTAGTTTAAATTAAAATTTTAATTTAAATTTTTATAAACTGACTTAATTTAAAATTTAGTAGTTTAGTTGTTCTGGATTCCTGGGATTCAGAATATTAAAAAGATTAGTTGAAATTAAAATGAGAAATAGTGTGTGCGTTTACGGCATTTATCAAAAATATTTATATTATATGTATGAAATATACTACAGATATTCTCAGTATTTACTATTAAGGGTCTACCGGACCGACGAGAAAATTCCAGCGTCACTGTTACCAACATTGAAAAATGAACTCTCGTTAAATGTGTTGGTGTACGTCTGTATACGTACCAACACCATTGTATTGCTCGCGTGGACGCTTGTAAGATAGAAAAGGATAGCGCAATCGCTCTGTTCTTGTTCCTCCTTAAGCTTATTGGATTACTGAAATACAGGTTGAAAATGCTTTCTGGTCTCTCGTGGCAGAAAGCAGTAATGCAACAAGGCTAACGGGCGCCCACTTTTTGTGAAATTTATATTTGCATATGTACATATATGTATATACCTATATATATATATATATATATATATATATATATATATCCAAATTGTAGTTAAAATTATATATACTGTAAAATATTGTACGATGATAAATAATAACAATAGGATAATAGCTAAAAAAGTGAACTAATATACACAGTACGGAAGATGGGTGTTTATTAGACTTGGTGATATGTTACTTTCTTATTATATCGACACTTCGTGTATCATATCAACGGATAAAAATAATATAATTGTCAATTCTTACTATTACACACTGTAGACAGATATTAAAGTATAGATATAAAAAAAATTTTTATAATTTATTTATAATATAAAAATTTCTTTTTCAGTGAATAAATTTAAAAATATTTTAAAAACATTAAAAATATTTCTACCATTTTATTACTACACATATATTGTACATGTGTATAAATAAAACATTTATTTTATGTATGCTTTTATATATATTTTATAATAAATCGATAATAGATATATGAAAAGATATATTTTCTAAGAAATATTTTTTTTTTAAATTAATAGCTTCTATAAAAAATATATTTTAATATTTTTATGTAAAAATACAGTTTAATATTTTATATAAATATTTATTAAATGTATTATTATTTTATTATTTATTAAATATATTATTATTTTATTTTATTAACAATAATATCTTAATTGTGAACTATAAATTATAATTAATACATTACTTCAGCATACTTTTTAAGCACAATAATACTTTCTAATTATAAAAAATGACAAAAATATTTTAATTCAAATCAATATTTTATTTTTTAATTAATTTACAAAAAATAAAATAATAATAATTAAATATATAATTAAATGTATTATTAACATGTGTGACATATATAGTATCACATACGTTACTTTTTTTTTACGAGGGAAGTGGGAAATGCGCATCCCTGCTGGCCGGTCCCAGGATATGTGGAGCACCCACCAAAAACCACTTCCCTTTCAGACCTAAAAGAATGAGGTGTACACTATATGTCATCCATTCATGTACCTCAGTTCCTTGTCAGCATGTACGTCCATCGTATTGCGCTTGTCGGAAACACAACAACAGAAGCGCTCAAAGATTTTATATTCTTATCCCGAAAAGTGCAAGGTACAAAAAATATATGTAGAATAGAAAAATAAAAATAATAATATAAATAAAATTTAATGATATAATAGATATATAATTATAAATAAGAATAATAATTTAAATTTAAAAAATAATAAAAATAAGAATATATTATTATGTACAATTGTTTCTTATTTTGCATAAGTGTAATTTTATCTTATTTTACATTTTAGGGGATAAGAATATGTAATCACTTAACAATGGCAAGCAATGGATATATGAAAATATGTGTGTGTGTCAAATGATATTATTAATTTAATAATATATTTTAAAGTTAAAAATCCAGAGTAATAAGATTGCCATTGTTTCTGTGCATAATGTAATATACAGTAATATACAGTACGAATTAATCAATTGGACTGGATGGCAATCTAAACTGACTTGAGTGATCGCATCGCAAAGTGATTTCAATCACATAGTGGGACTTTAATTAATATGCAATATTTTTACGTACTTTTAATTAATATACGTGTGTATCTCTCAACGTAGTTCTTATATATATTCATAAATATTTATATGCTTCATTTTTATCTGCTTATTACTATACATTTTTAAAAATTATTACGTTAAACACTTTGCGACGCAATCACAGTTGTCAGTTTAAATTGCGATCTCGATTCTGCAATGCATTATTTTCATTCTTTAAAAATAAATACAATAACACAAAATAAATTGCAAAGTAAAATATATTTTAATTATTATAATAATATTTATATATTTTTTAAAATAATTTCTTTAGATAATAGTAATAAGCAGAATTTTGTCACCACCTCTTCCCAAGCAACTTAGGATGTCATTGACCAATATATTCAGGAATAATTGATTATTTTTATTATATTATATATATGTATTGCGACGTTTCTTCAATTTAAATTATTCGCCACACTTCTCGAGGTGTTGAAAAGGAGCGTGAGCGGGGGAGCGGAAACGCCGTCAAAAAAAATAGCGAAATTGATATACCCGTGCCTTGAGGAACAGGGATGGAGGGCGTTCTCGCGCGAGCCGCGGCAGAGCGGAGGCCGTTTCGGTATCTCGATAAGTTGGGCGCCAGATGCGGTCTTTCACGCATCAATTTTCCACGAAACGTCAAAGAACGCGAAAAATGATAGCCTGCTTCGACACGGGCTGACTAGCTCGCCTAACGGTAGAACAGAGGGGTTTTTAAAGAAAGCCAATTGATTATGCGGGACTACACTAATTCAAAATGCGATAGACGCAAAGACGGATATCGACAACCACGAGAGACTAACGTAACACTCAAATAAATTACGCGAGTTTAACAAAGAAATATAACAAATTTATTAGTAGAGAAATAATATAAAAGTAAAATGTAAAAATAAAATTGAATAACAATTGAATAACAAATCAGATTGAAAACGACGGTTCACATTAAATTCAAAAAAAAAAGATGAGAAAGCGAAATACACAATCAAATCAATCCTGGCACGAATAATAAGACGTCAGTCAAAGCAAATGTTCGCTTGAAATCGACAATCGAAAAGAGAGCGCTAAGACATTCCTGTTGTTTATCCGAGCCCGTTTTTATGGCCAGAGTTCGCTGAACGATACTTTTCAGAATACAAAGGATTTTCGGCACGAAAATATTCG
The DNA here is from genome assembly GCF_003227725.1 of Camponotus floridanus. Lineage (NCBI taxonomy): Eukaryota > Metazoa > Arthropoda > Insecta > Hymenoptera > Formicidae > Camponotus > Camponotus floridanus. The sequence continues at coordinate 77,552 of NW_020229267.1, read as the reverse complement.
CGGATAATATTCACTCAACTGGTATTGTAATTTCGATAACCAAATCGACGATTTATCGCTACTGGCTTTTCTTCACAATTTCCCAATTCGCAAGTTTAAACGACAGCTTAATAGTTCGACAGCATAATTAATCATAGATCGAAAATAATTAATAATTTTGCGAAGACGGATTTCGTGTGCGACAGGCGAGCGATATGTTCGATATTCGATAGCCGGCGGCAGCCGGAGATTTTTCACCTATTTCTTTCGCGCAAGCAGCTCAGATTTCACTCTCGGTCGTACTTTTGCAATTATTTCGCACCGCGACACATTCGACAGACGCAAATTATCACTTATTACGCTCTATTCGCCGTCGTAATATGCGCGACGAAGACGCAAGTACTCTAACGCACACAATACGGTATAATACAATAGACGCTCACACGCACACTTAACAATCGACGACGACATCCACACAATTAGACGCAAGGATCGCCCTGAGAGAATTTACGGGAATATTCCACGCGGCAACGATACGACAGCGATACGATAACACGGGCGGTGTACGCTTTTCGCGATCCTTCGCGCACGCGGTCGATAGCTACGCGTAATGAACACCCCGAAACCCGGAGAGGGACGAACGTTGCCTTATCAATTAATACCTACAATACGACTGTCCGCTTTTCCTCGATCGTTTGCCTCCGATCGCCCGAAAATTCACAAAATATCGACGGCTCGGTACCGAGCCTGAACGGTCGCGAAACACGAAAATGGCGACGGCGGCAGAACGGCCGGCCGGCGGACCGAATCGCGTATGTGGCTCACAATAAAAAGATGGACAACCTCACCGATACTACGTTCCTCCTGCAGGGATGGTCCTCGGCCTCGTCCTCTGCTCGGTCCTGACAACGGCGATTCTTTCACAAAGACTTTCACGACAACGAAAATAAAAAGCAACCAAGTCAGTCGAGTGTCCGCTCCAGAATGATCCCTGGATTTCTTTATCCAGGGTCGATAGCGCCGTCAATGACCGCGTAGAGGGGTGCGCAGCCCCGCGGCCAATCAGGTCGCGGCACGCGAGCGATCCCGGCGCCTCGCGAGGCGCGAGGTATTTCGGCGCCTGGCGCTCAACGGCCTCAAATTAAAAATTGCTGTTGCGGGCATTCGTAATGGCCCGGTGGAGGTTCTGCCGTTGCTCTCTCTCCTCTCGGAAGGTAGCCTGGGTCAGGCCTCCGTCCTTACGATCGGAGGAGGGGTGATGTTACCCTCCTCGGCATCCTGTGGTCCGATTTCACTGGCGCTGTTTCCTCCGCTGTCGGTTGTCGAAAAGCGCCATGTCACCGGTCGCTAGAAGTCCCTCGATGCGCCCCTCGCCCTCCGGATCTTCTCCGGCGGGTTGCCCGAAATTCGCTCGATACAAAGAAAATGACAAATAAAATTAATAAACGCGAAAAACATAATAGTATTGCTCGTCTCTCCGGGGAGTCCGATAATGTTCTCTCGATGTAGATTCTGGCGCGGCCGCTCGGCCCGCGACCTGTTAAAATTATCGGGGCGGGTGAACGCGCGACAAGACGGCAACGTCACACCCCTCCCCCCCCCATGCCAGGAGAGAACATATCGGCTTCGGTCACCCATAGCCACTAATCGGACTTTCTTTCGTCCGCTCGTACGCGTTCGAGCGACCAAAGTTCCCGGAGCCGAGGAAGACACGAACACAAATTGCAACACACAACAAAAAAAAACAATTACCGAAACTTTTCACTAATAAACGAGAAGCGACCTGTCCTCGCTTTTCACGGATTCACGGGTCGTCCCGTGCGATGTTCGCGATCTGATTCACTAAAAGTGGTGTTGCTCAAACGCAAAGATATCCAATTTTAAACGTCTGGGGGGTCAGCTGGAGCATTATACGGTTTCAAATCCTTAATATGCACTTTACCTATCGATTGATTCAAACTATCCCTTAACTCGTATATCACCGGCGACAACATTTTCGCGATAGTAAACGGACCGTGATATTTAGTTGCTAACTTTGCAGAAATATTCTGAGCGGCTGATGACAACACATGCTGCCGCTTGAGAACGTGTTCGCCAATCGCAAAACGGTGATCTCGTCTACGCAAATTATAATAATGCGCCTGTTTATTATGCGCAGCCTCTAAGTTTTCTACCACCCAATTTCGCAAAGCTTGTATTCTTTCCATGCGCTCTTTCCAATTTTCGGGATTTGTTTCCGCGACTTCGACAGCTGGCTCGTGCCTTCTACGCACGGTTAACCGGCTGAGGTTTTCTGCCGAAATTTAAGAACGCCGGAGTAGCTTGTAACGAAATATGGTACGCCGTGTTATATGCGAATCTGAACTCAACCAAGTGTATATCCTATTCGCGATGATCGTTTTCGAGAAATGCCGTAATCATTGTTTTAAGCACCCTATTAATGCGTTCTACCGGATTCGCCTGAGGATGGTACGGAGGTACGGTAGTATGAACTACGCCATGCTCTTCCGCAAATGCCTGTAATTCGCAATTGATAAATTCCGTGCCGTTATCCATCAAGAGTACTCGCGGCGCGCCCCAACGATTCACGATTAATTCGTTCAAGAGCTCGCGGATCTTTTTGCCCGTTGCTTTCCGGACTGGGCTACATTCAATCCATTTGGTAAGCAGATCTTGCATTACCAAAATGTACGCGTTACCGCTTTTACTCGGCGGAAAAGGACCCATAATATCCGCTGCTACTACCGTCCACGGAGTTTCGACAGCTCGGCGTCCCATTAAACCCATCGGCACATTTCGTCCTCTGACAGACGTCACAATGTCGGACATAATTGGCGATTTCCTTAAACATACGCGGCCAGAAATAACGCGTCGCAACTCTCTGATAAGTCTCTCGACTTCTAAATGACCTGCTTGCGGAACATCGTGAGCCTCTCTAATAACGTTCGTGCGCGCTTCTTTATGAAATACTAGCTTCCACTGCTCGAGATCGTCGACAACTTGCGATATGACAGCATTCGGCTTTCGGAAATAGAGTTGGTCATTTTTAATTTTCCAACCGGAATTTTTACGCGGCTCGTTCTCCACGTCTCGAATGCGTGCATCATACCAAGTGTCTCCGGTAATCGCGACAGCACATATTTCATCGGTAGACTCATACATACGCGACAACGCGTCAGGAACATGATGCAATGCTCCTTTCGGATGCTCGATCGTATAATCGTACTCTAATAATTCTAAAGCTCATCGCGCTAATCGACCAGTAGGATTCTTTAAATTATGTAACCATTGTAAGCTACTATGATCCATAATGACTTTAAAATTATATCCCTCGAGATACGGTCTGAACTTTTTAATCGACCAGACGACAGCCAAACATTCCTGTTCGGTCGTAGAGTATCTCTTTTCGGCTTCCGACAGCGCTCTACTCGCGAACGCGATTACATGTTCCACGCCCTCCGATTCTTGTGTTAATACCGCTCCTAGACCAATCGAACTCGCATCTGTTTGTAGAGTAAACGGCAGCTCAAAATTCGGACACGACAGCGTCGGCGGCGACGTAATTCACGATTTAACCGATTCAAATGCAGATTTTTGTTCATCCCCCCACTCCCAAGAGAAATTCTTCCGGAGGAGACGAATTAGCGGTTCTAAACGCGTAGCACACTGCGGTATAAATCGGCGATACCAAGACGCCATCCCTATAAAACGTCGTAATTGTTTAATATTTTTCGGGGGTGGATATTCAACAATCGGCGCGGTCTTGTCAGGGTCTACTTTAAGCCCTTCCTGTTGGATTAGAAATCCAAGATATTTTACCTGAGACCGACAGAATTTACTCTTTTCCGGATTTATCGTAAGGCCTGCCTCTCTAATTCGGTCTAGTACGCGTTTTAGCCAAGTCAAATGTTCTCCAAAAGTACGCGTTACAACAACGATATCATCTAAGTAAGCGAAAGCTTGCGGTTCCATTTCGGGGCCTATAAGCCGATCAAGTAATCGCTGAAATGTCGCGGGGGCACCGGTGAGACGGCATTCGGGTAAAATGAAATAACCCGTTTCCCGGTGTCGTAAATGCCGTTAATTCGCGACTATTTCTCTCAAGCGGAATCTGAAAATATGCTTGGCTTAAATCGATAGTCGAAATATAACTAGCTGATCGTAATTTATTGAGAATTGCGTTCATATATGGTAATGGATACGCGTCCTTTTTCGAAACGCTGTTTAATTTCCTAAAATCTAGACAAAATCGATATCTGCCATTTGGTTTCTTTATCACTACGATCGGGCTAGACCATTCGCTTTTAGATGGCTCGATAAATCCTGCCGCTAACATTTTATCGACTTCCGCGTAGATCGCTTCCTGAATTTTTGGCAAAACGGGATAATATCGTTGCTTAATCGGAGTATGCCTGCCGACATCAATTTTGTGTTCGGGTAAATTGGTCGCTCCCGGTTTATCTGGATCGCCTACTATATGATCCTTCAAGAATTTAGCTAATTTTTGGCTTTCGCGCGACGACAGCTCATTTAAATCGCAGCAAACAAACGGATTAGATTTCGACAGCCGAGCTCGTTTGGTTTTGTGAATACGGGTTGTTCTCGCGATCGTCAGATTTTCTAGCAGGCTGTTATCCGGCTTCGGTACCGCTACATTTGCGCTTCCGGACACGAAAGAATCACCTGATTCGCGACTAATAGAATTCTCGACTAAATTTACATGATAAACGGAATTTATTGGCTGATTCTCGAAACGGTACATCTTGGCTGGTTCATCTTCAAAGTACCATTCTTGGCGTGAAAAATTGACTATCATTCCAAATAAGTTCAAAAAATCAAGTCCTAGAATGCATGGGATTGCTAAAGACGGCAAAGCATACGCTCTTAAAGAATTAGTCCTATCATATAACGTGAAAGGAAGATCCACTTCCCCCCTAACGCGTGTCGTTTGACCGGTTGCCGTAACTACTCGTCGGCCATCCGACTTTCGAAATTTTAACTTCAAACTATTCACCAATTCGACAACATTAGATCCTAAAAAAGTGCGAGTCGAACCACAATCCATTAGACCGCTAATCTCATTTCCTAATAAATTAACACGAATAAATAACATTGACGGAATGTCACGACAACCAAAAGCACTGAACGAAAATTCACGAGAACAATTAACGACACGAAAAGGGGGTTGGGGTTTAATAGGAGTCGGGTCCCCCCCCATTATTCGACTTCTCTACTCTTTTCCCGAACAATCGGGACACGTTCGTAACGTTTACTTCCGCTCGACCGCAACGATAACAGTGCATTCGCGGAGCGCCTTTACAATTTCGCGAGATGTGACCGACACTCTCACAATTCCAACACCTTCGCGTGGAATTTCGCGAAGCTGTCGAATCTGCGGCTGTCGCCCCTGATGACGACGAAGTCTCTTATGTGGCCTCCGTCCCGGTCGCGGCTCGAGCTGCGCGATTTTTGTTTCTCCTCTCCTTTCGCGAATTAGACTTTGACTCTGATTCCGCATCAGACGTACTCAACGCGGCAAGAATTTCCCGGTCTCGCGAGGGCTTTCGTATTACGCGCTGTATGGTACGCGAGATCCGGAAACAATGACTTCTCCGGAGTCCGGGTGCCCGATAACGTTGCGACAGCAAATAACTAGCTTCTACGCGAGTCGCCAAATCTTCTAAAGTGTCTAAGTTTCCCACCTCATTTCGACGGATGGACTGTTATAAACGCGGTAATAAATTCCGAAACGCGCTGCTTACTTGCTCCGATTCAGTCCAAGGTGACGACAACCGATGGAATATAGCTCGAAGGCATGTAAAAAAATCAGCGATAGACTCATGTTCCCCCTGAGTTCTTCGCGTAATTTCTTCGCGAAGAGCAAATTGAAAATCTGGGTCCCCGAATCGCGTTCTCCACGCATTTTTAAAAGCGTTCCAATTCGACAGCCGATCGCGTTTACTACGGAATCAATACAGTGCTATACCGGTTAGAAAGAACGGCAAACAACGCAAAATATCTTCGTCGGATACGGGAACTAATTCGCGACCTTCCTCAATTCGGAGTAAGAAGGTTTCCGCATCCTTCCCACGCGTACCCGAGAATTTCAGATTCCATTTACGCATGACATTATACGCCGTCATCGCGGAATTTCCAGTGTTTTTGCGCGAAAAATCTCGTCCTCTCAAGCGCGGAGTATCGCGAGAACCAGAGGGTACGCGGAATCTCGTCTGATCCATCGGGCTAGCCATCAGGTCGAGCCATCGCATCCATAGGGACTTCTAAAAGTTCCTCGTCCGACATCTTGTCCATATTAAATTTTCGATCTTTGCGTACGAGACGCAGCAAATGCGCGGTCTTAATTGAATAACTTCCTTCCGTTGAAAGTTTACGCCGCTGTAATTCCTCCAATAATTGTTCGCGACTTAACACGAAAATCCAGTCGTCCTCTGGATCGACTTGACTCATACGATACAGAGGGAAAAACCCGAAACAAAATAAATAAGCTCGAACTCAGCAAGACCTGATTACCGCGATAATACACGTCGACAGCTCAATAACACAAGATAAGGCCGTTATTGTTCAAGTAATCGAAGGTCGACAACAAACACGTAAAGGTCAGCAAAAGAAATTTTCAAACGAAAGCATTAACTACAAAAGAAACGAACATACGACAAAAGAAGAGTGATTTTGAAATGACTCGACAAATAACTTAGCTCGCATAAGCTCCCCGAACTTTCTCCTTCTCAATGCGTGCCCCTTTCTTAGGCGCTAGATTTTCTTTTGTTAGCGACATGCCCCACGTTGGGCGCCAAATTTTTGCGACGTTTCTTCAATTTAAATTATTCGCCACACTTCTCGAGGTGTTGAAAAGGAGCGTGAGCGGGGGAGCGGAAACGCCGTCAAAAAAAATAGCGAAATTGATATACCCGTGCCTTGAGGAACAGGGATGGAGGGCGTTCTCGTGCGAGCCGCGGCAGAGCGGAGGCCGTTTCGGTATCTCGATAAGTTGGGCGCCAGATGCGGTCTTTCACGCATCAATTTTCCACGAAACGTCAAAGAACGCGAAAAATGGTAGCCTGCTTCGCCACGGGCTGACTAGCTCGCCTAACGGTAGAACAGAGGGGTTTTTAGAGAAAGCCAATTGATTTGTGCGGGACTACACTAATTCAAAATGCGACAGATGCAAAGACGGATATCGACAACCACGAGAGACTAACGTAACACTCAAATAAATTATGCGAGTTTAACAAAGAAATATAACAAATTTATTAGTAGAGAAATAATATAAAAGTAAAATGTAAAAATAAAATTGAATAACAAATCAGATTGAAAACGACAGTTCACATTAAATTAAAAAAAAAATGAGAAAGCGAAATACACAATCAAATCAATCCTAGCACGAATAATAAGACGTTAGTCAAAGAAAATGTTCGCTTGAAATCGACAATCAAAAAGAGAGCGCTAAGACATTCCTGTTGTTTATCCGAGCCCGTTTTTATGGCCGGAGTTCGTTGGACTGAACGATACTTTTCAGAATACAAAGGATTTTCGACACGGAAATATTCGCGGATAATATTCACCCAAAATGTATCGTAATTTCGGCAACCAAATCGACTACTTATCGCTACGGACTTTTCCCAGTTCGCAATTCTAAACGACAGCTTAATAGTTTGACAGCATAATTAACCATAGATTGAAAATAATTTTGCGAAGACGGATCTCATGTGCGACAGGCGAGCGATATGTTTGATATTCGATAGCCGGCGGCAGCCGGAGATTTTTCGCCTCTTTCTTTCGCGCAAGCAGCTCAGAATTCACTCTCGGTCGTACTTTTGCAATTATTTCGCACCGCGACACATTCGACAGACGCAAATTATCACTTATTACGCTCTACTCGCCGTCGTAATATGCGCGACGGAGACGCAAGTACTCTAACGCACACAATATGGTATAATACAATAGACGCTCACACGCACACTTAACAATCGACGACATCCACACAATTAGACGCAAGGATCGCCCTGAGAGAATTTACGAGAATATTCCACGCGGCAACGACAGCGATACGATAACACGGGCGGTGTACGCTTTTCGCAATCCTTCGCGCACGCAGTCCATAGCTACGCGTAATGAACACCCCGAAACCCGGAGAGAGACGAACGTTGCCTTATCAATTAATACCTACAATACGACTGTCCGCTTTTCCTCGATCGTTTGCCTCCGATCGCCCGAAAATTCACAAAATATCGACGGCTCGGTACCGAGCCTGAACGGTCGCGAAACACGAAAATGGCGACGGCGGCAGAACGGCCGGCCGGCGGACCGAATCGCGTATGTGGCTCACAATAAAAAGATGGACAACCTCACCGATACTACGTTCCTCCTGCAGGGATGGTCCTCGGCCTCGTCCTCTGCTCGGTCCTGACAACGGCGATTCTTTCACAAAGACTTTCACGACAACGAAAATAAAAAGCAACCAAGTCAGTCGAGTGTCCGCACCAGAATGATCCCTGGATTTCTCTATCCAGGATCGATAGCGGCGTCAATGACCGCGTAGAGGGGTGCGCAGTCCCGCGACCAATCAGATCGCGGCACGCGAGCGATCCCGGCGCCTCGCGAGGCGCGAGGTATTTCGGCGCCTGGCGCGCAACGGCCTCAAATTAAAAATTGCTGTTGCGGGCCAGGCGCCGAATTACTCGCGGACTGTGCGAGGGTTCGATGACCCCCTGGGCGAGCATTTCCTCCACCTCGGCGTCGATAATCGCCTGCATCGCCGGATTGCGCGGGCAGTATCTTTGCTTAATCGGCGTGTCGTTAATGAGCCGAATGGAATGCTGGGCCGATCGGTGGGCCCCCTTCACTGGTGTCGAATTTCGCGAGTTCGTCTCGCAGGAACTCCTGGAGCCGCTTATTCTCTTCGGCGGTCCTGCCGGCCAGACCTTCGACGGTACAGCAGCGCTGATGCCATTGGAACACACGCAGCGGTGGGGCCGGCGTGCTTATTCGCAATTTCGCCTGCAAATCTATCCCCATCAATATCTCACTCGAGAGGCCTGCTAATATCCCGAACGTGTGTGTCATGGTTCGGCCGGCCGCCTCAACCGGCAGGTTCATTTTCCCCGCGAGTTCCGTGCCCCGATCGTCTGCCAATTGTATTTGGCTTTCCCCAAGAATCCACGCAAAACCCGCACGTTTTAGTGTTTCGGCGGTTCTCTCACTGATTAGTGATATCTCGGACCCCCCATCTATCAATGCGTCGAAAATAAACTCCCCGATGGATTGGGGTGTGTGGCTGCGGCTTGAAGGTTATTCTGGGCTGGGAGTCACGGCGGCGACCTTTTCCCCAGCCCCGTCGGCTTTTCCCGCCGGCGGGTGGCACTGCACGATGAGCACCCCGTCTCGCCCTGCGTCCCGTCCCGCACTGCGAGCAGAACTTCTTCGCGGGGCGTCGGCATTGCCGGCGCGTGTGCCCGCGCTGCTTGCACCGCCAGCAGCACTCGGCTTTATTATAGGCAGCCGCTACGGTGGGTTTCGTTTCGGCTTTTTCCCTTTTGAGGGCCTCCTGCCGTTCACTTACCGCACCGTCCTCGTGTTCGCGAGCGCGTGCTTGTAACTCGGCAATATCGCCAATATCGCGCCGTCGGATATAGAATTTGTACTCCGGATGCATGTGGTCGTACAAATACTCGAACTGCATAACGAGTGAGAATTCGCCGGCCCGGCGCATGAGCGTCATCATCACCGTAGAGTATTGCGCGAATGTCTCGTTGGCTTTCTGGTGACGGTTTTCGATTTCGCGGAGAAGGGAGGCGTCGTGGGGGAGATGAGGCAGAAACTACAGTCGGAATGCCACTTCGAATCCTTGCCACGAGGTCCAGCTGGTCCGGTAATTCCGGTACCATAAAAGGGCGTCCCCCCTCAGTAACTCCGATAATCCGCGCAGTAGTTGTTCCTTAACGATATGGTAGTTTTCGCGGAATTCGGCCAGACGCTCCAGAAATGCGGCGGGGTCGCGCCCATCGAAATGATAACCACTCTTACGGAGTTGATTTATCGCGCGGTAATCTGGCAGCGCGAGGGTCGCGAAATCTACGGGCGCGTCGCGACTCAAAGGCGAGGACCCCGTGATAATCACTTGCGGTAATATACCGGAAGGGCCCGCCTGTTCGCCCGGGTCGGTCGCGAATTCGTCCGCATGGGTGTCCACGTATTCCCGCATGCGTCGGCGGATGTCGTCGAGAGTGCCGGTGCTCTCCAATCCGTAGCCCTCCGCTAGGACGGCCAATTGCTCTTTCGGGAGTGCATATAGCCACGACCTCATAATGCACGCTCACACCTTACAAGAAGAAAAGAAAGAAAGAGAGGGAAAAAAAACGTCCCTGTTCGGGCGCCAATGTAATGGTCGTATTTTCGGACGTTTTTGTTCGCAGCGCGGATAGATCGCCGGTGCAAGGTTCTTTGAATGAAAATACGCGATGTTCAATTTAATTGTGTTTATTAAAGTTAGATGTATATATGTACAGAATAGGTGTGTGTGTATGTGTGTACTAGTGTGTGAGCGTGTGTGTGAATAAAATATTCGTGTATAATGTTGCGTTGTTTGCGTAATTATGCGAATATTAACGCTGATTTAATTTCGGCCTCGTTTTCGCACGCCGACGGGTGTTTACTACAGCACGAGACGGCGCGAGTTTTTGCGGCGCTTTTTCTCGCGGGGATTCCGGTATTCCGAGAATTCTTTGATTCTCGGAATCGACGGGTGTTTTCGCCGTATTATTTATTTCGAGGCGTCGCGATTTAAAGTCCGCGTACGATTATAATCTATGCGCTTTAATTCGGCGGCGTTTACACGTTTATCCCTGGATGTTGAGATGCGCTTGGTTAATTGCAGAAGATGCGTTTAGACGCGACGGCGGATGACGTGATTATCAGGTGCGCAGAGCGCTTAAAAATGACGGTGTCGACGATAATACAAAAGTACGCGTGCGGCGATGGTCTGCGCGTGCAATTCTGGAATTCTTTCGCGAAGGATGGGTTGCGCGATGCAGCTGGATTGAGATGACTCGATCCGGGGCGGCTCAGAGCTTCACCTTCCGTGAGAGTTCAGCTGCGGATCAGGCGGATTGCACTTGTGCTTCAGAACCGAGATCACTCGTCTGAGACGGAGCTCGCTCCACCTTTTGTCTTTAGCTACTTAGTGCTTTTGAGAGGATTTTCTGGGTTGCTTCTGAAGCGTACTGCTTAGAGCGGATTAGGAAAATGTCATCAGTGCGAAGATATGACCCTTTTTATTCGGGCTAATTACCCGCGTCGGCGCGCGGCGGTATAACCCCTTCCGAACGGGTTTTCGGAAAACGATACGGTCGGGCCCGTTCGGAGGGATTCGGGTAGGAGCCGAACGCGGGCTTTAGCCGGTCGGCGGTTCGGGCCACATCGGCTCTGTTCGGCGGTGTTCGGTCGAATTTTGATTCGAACGGTTTTGCAGAAGTATTAAAAAAGGTGGACGCACCGCGCCCCTGCCTCTGCACGGCGAGTGTTCTGCCGGGCGGTGCTTCCGGCGGATGTTATGCCGGGAATTGTAACGATGCACCGGAATGCATCGTTACACATGTTTTGGATATGTCGAGTATACACATACCCACGTAAATTGGTTTGTAGAATTTTATCTCGAGTTTACGCAATTCCACAGTGATTAAGTTTTCCGAAAAAACGCTTCTGCTGTGGAAATTTGGTTTCGCAATCATCGCCTCTGCGCCGTACCGACCATCCCACTTTGTTAATAATTTTACATCGACACGATTTCGCACATCTTCCATCGTTTTGCCAAACACCGCATTGTTCATTAATTTATATAAATTTTTTTCGAAATCATTTTTAGCCAATGTTTTAAAATGTGTATTTAATTCTATGTAATTTCGAAGCCTAGAGAGATTGAGAAAACTGTAAAATTCGATGTATTTTTGTTACACGAAGACCGTGACGCGTACACTGCTGCAGGTTGCGGTAGTGTATCACGTAACGCTTCTTATCGTATAACGTTGCAAGCAGTTTGAATTCCCGCTTGCCAGGTGGTTTGTCGTGTGTCGGACAAAACGGTATGTCAGTGTACGCATCGTGAAGATGTTGCGGGTATTCGAGGTCTACTTCGAGGATATAGGCTGTAGGCGAATCTAGCGCGATGGATAATACGTCAATATTGGACACGTCATCGACCTATCCAAAATCGACATAGGACAATGGTTGACAAATTGCCCCCGTACAAATTATTCACATCAAAGTACATCAAGTACGATGACGTTTTCGATGGATCGTACGACTCCATGTACTTGTTATTAGCGCGAACGTATCTATCTGAACATTGACTCAGACCGCCGCGTATATCACGTTCGATGAACATAACCATGTCGATGTCGGTAAGCAATTCGAACGTAATTTTCGTATATTTTAACATGGCGTCCCATGGCGTGTATCCGGGGAGAGTATAGTAATACGCGGGGTCGAGTCCGTAACTTTCGATACATTTATCTCGAAAGTTTTCGAAAATGTCGGCTAATAACAAGACATCGATTTTGAGATACAAGTCGCTATATTCGCCTAGCGTCCGAATGGAGAATCGCGTCCAGACGTTCTCGATGTGCGCGTAATCGTTCTCGGATACAGTCACCTGTCAAGGAACTGTAAAACGATTCGCGCGGTGGTAAACATGTATCTTGAAACTTGTCAACGGAATCGATGTATTCATACGGAAATACACCTTTTCGCGTTAACAAATTGAAATGTTCTGTAGATAAATTTTAAAATTTCGATTTCAAAATTTTAAGTTTGTCTTTGTCTAAAAATGATGCCAATTTGTCGAGACTCGATGCAAGAAATTTGTATGAATTGATAAAACGTAATTTTACTTGATTTTTTATTCTTCTTTAAGATCAACATTTTTAGTAAATGATATATATTTTTCCTTGGTTATTGGAAGTAACTCGATTCTCCCTTCGAACGCTGTGGCTATTTCCTTGATAATAAAATGAGAATCGTATCCGGATAAATTATGAAAAACTATCGGAATGCAAAAATATTCTTTATAATTTAAATTACAATTTGAATGCGCGGGACCTCTGTACCGTCCGGTCAGATGGCAATGATCGCGAACGCGTGTACCGTCTTCCGCGAACGGTTTTTCGCATATGTGACATTGGCGTTATGGAATTTCTCCCACTCCTCGGACGTTAAATTTACCATGGGGACATTTGTTTTTAAAATATTTTTTACACGAATTGCTAAATTTTTGAGGTCTTCGACGAACCATGCTATACAATCGACGCTACAACGCAAATGATATGCTGATAACGATTCGTCGTACGAGCAGTGTACATAGTAAGTTATACTAAATACCCTATGATGTTGGTACAATTTTTCTTCCTCTTTGCCAGAACGCATTCCGGGTCGGCATACACGACGAATGGAAGCCGCACCTTCTGATTAAAATTGTTGAACTCGAGCCACTTGTCCTTATCGCTCGGTAACCGGATAGCGCAGTCATTCATCTTTCCACAGTCGATCGTATGCGATTGCAACTTGTCGTCCGAACCAAAATAGTTGAAACATCTGTAAAAGAAAGAAAAATTTTAATTAAAATTAGAACAATTGGTTATATAAATTATACTTATTCAAATAATATAAATTAAACTTACCGAGATCGCAGATATATCTTTGATCATTGTGTTTGCTCAGTTGCGAGCTCACGAGCCTGAATAAATTCTTGATCCACGCGAAATGTCCAACGCTGTTGTCTTCAATGTACAACAAGTTGACATGCTTATCCCGTTTCTGCTGCGAAAGCCGTATCAGGACAATGCTGTTCTTGTCTTCGATACTGTACACATTAATCGAAATGTCATTAAGCAGTTTAAAATGTTTTATTTGGTTCACAGTCATTGGAAACTCAATATTCTGGAGATTCAGCACTATCGCGTAATGCGGATACGATGATTCTCATTCAACCTTTCTTTTGGCGGGGTATAGGGCGGCGACTACTGCCCAAGCGAAACACGCATTGTCCTTTGATTGCACGTTAATCACCGCTTTTTTCATCATAATATCCCGCGCGCATAGGATTATACTTGTTAATATTTACAGTTAAATTAAGTATTCGCGACAATGCCCACTCGCTGTCGCGTTCCTGAAACTCTTCCAGAGACGCTAGGGTGGACTCGATAATGCGCTGTTCGTACCACTCGCGTAAATCAGATGTGCGAAAGAGTTCATAGTTTCTCGTATTCACACTTTTATTCGCATGTTTATCACCCGACACAAATTCACCATTGAATATAGTGTTCACTTTTACATAATTGTGTTTTTTTAGAGCGTCCTGCACATGTTCCAACACAATGTCTTTGGCGTCATCGAGAAATTAGCGCGGTTCGATGTGATTATAGTTTATCACCGCACCAGTCGATACGCGACTCTCGAATGTCGTATCAATCTCACGCCACACAAGTCCATTTTGACGCGCACTACATTCGGCACCCGCGTGTACGAAACGTCCACGTACCGAATTTTTCAACCCTTCGAGGCGCACGATGCGAGCAATCAGCGATTGTCGATTTCCGATCGATAATCGCGGTCGTTTGATTCGACTTTGCTCTTCCAGCAACTCGATGTACTCGTCGCATCGTTGCTCCCACACAATGTAATCTTCCAGCGAATCAATCGATGTGGATTACTCTCGCAAAATTTGTCATCCATATTGTAACACGCACACTTGCAAAATTTCCAATGACTGTTCTGATGCACTTTAGCTACTGGTGGAATGCCTCTCTATTATGATTTATATACCGTCTCGTGTATTGTTTTATCGTCGAACATTCTAGAATAATTTCATCTTAAAAAACATTCCCCTGAGTAGCGTGCAATTTACCCTTAAATATTTCGCGTTTTGTCACGTACATTTGAAAAATCTAACGTGATTGCGTCAAGGGCAGCCGTACATCGGCGCTCGATTTTAGCAAATTCAGCTAAATCTTTGTTCTGGGGATGATGTCATCGCAGCCGTACATCGCAGCGCGACAAAATTTTAGAGAATATTAAAATGTCGCGTCAACAATAATCCCCTCTGCATCGCAATTTACGATACTATTTGAATTGATATTAATTCTAATACGATTGCAGTATTGCATCAATCGCGCGTGTGAAAGGTTGATTGCTGAAGAAATCGACATGAATTTTTACGTTCCGATTCAAAACGGTGTAACTCCATCGTGTAAGAAGCAGAAATGTGACACGTAAGATTTGATTATTTAAAAAAATTTGTTATATTAATTAAATTATAAATATATTGGTTTAATTATTTATATTTTATAGTATTCAACCTCGTCGTGCAGCTCATATACTTGGAAGAAGGTACGCTCTAACTCCAACGTCGTACGAGTATTTGGACATTGGAATAAGCGTTGGAACTGTATCGTACGTGGAACTGATTCTCGGCGATAATTGAGGCAATCAAATAGTGTTGCCTTTTTCAACGTAGAATTTGTTAATGCAGAAGCAAGCAGACGTTGAACAATTTCTACAATCGACTGCTCATCCATTAAGGATTCGAGATTTAACGATTGAAATGTATCAATCGAAAATTGTGAAAATCACATTATGCGAAAATTCTTTGTACATGAAACGTTATTACATCTATTTAATTTTGAAAATTGTATCTATCATATGCACAATTGGTTATGCGAGAATACGTATCTCGTTAATAAAAAATTTAAACAATTTGAAACTGTATTACAACGTAATAATATTACTATTGTATGCGATGCTGTAAAAACGATACGTGAGAGTGATGTCTTTGACAGCGAATCATTGATCGATTGCGAATTATTAACATGTGCTGTAAATGATATTCTTTACGATGCGTGCAATAAATAATTATTTTTATTCCATCTATGATTTTATTTCTTTCAGTAGTGAGACTAGGTCGGTTCTAACCCAGGTCCTCTCAGGGGGGGTAAGGCGCGAGGAGAACCGCGATGCGGGGGAGTGACGTCACGCGCGGGGAAGGGGGATCGGCGGCGCGAGCGATGGACGAGGGGGTTCGCGCGGTGAAGGGGATCCGCGGAACGAAGACGGTGGTGTGAGGAGGACAGCGCTACGTGTGGGAAAAGGATAGTGCTACGAGTGCGACAAGGATGGCATCATCGTGGGACAAGGACGACGTTTAGGTGAGAGAAGGACGACGCAAAGGTAAGTGAGCAACGAGTATATGCTAAGCGAAAGAGAGAAAACGATAATATTCTAAGACAACGCGTGCGAGAGAGAACGATAGCGCAACGTGTGAGAGAGAACAATAGCGCGAAGACGACGCATGCGAGAGAGAACGATAATACCGCGAGACTTACAATTAGCGCGCGAAAGAGAGAACGATAGAGCGAAGACGACGCGTGCAAGAGAGAACGATAATACCGCGAGACTTACAATTAGCGCACGAAAGAGAGAACGATAGCGCGAAGATGACGCGTGCAAGAGAGAACGATAGCGCGAAAACGACGTGTACAAGAGAGAACAATAATATCGCGAGACTTACAACTAATGAGTATGATAGAGAGAACGATAAATTCTTACAAATAGCGCAAGAGAGACGAGAGGGATGGGAACGCAAGGAGAGGCGCATAAATAATTAGTTTTTCTTTTTAATTAAAATATATATAAAATTTATTTTAAAATGTGTATGTGTTTTATACATATTTGTGTGTGTGTATGTACTTAAAATTAAGATTAAAATAGTAAAATTTTAAAATATAAAAATAATATAATATAATGATATAATAATATAAAATATACAGGGTGAGGAAAAAGTACCGGGACACCTAAATAACTTCTGAACGGTTTGAGATATCGGATTGAAATTTACAAGGTTACAATGGTATCACACAATCTATCACATAACACCAAAAACGCCCATTTTGACACCCCCGGGGGGCGGGGGGAAGGGAGGGCGAGAAAATTTTAAATGGAATGTGGGGTCGAGTGAGGGTTCGTTTGAAAGACCTTTTCGAGATGAGAACAACGCGATGTCGCCGAGGTCTCTACGATTTTTTTTCGCAGAGTTATGATCATTTAAACATTGAGATTTCGCAGTAGCGGAGGGCCCACGACGAGGACGTGAGAAAGACTTTCCGCGGACACGTGTAGATAAAATTGCATGTAGGAAGGCATGTGGGGTGTGCGTGCTTGCGCAGTAATTAACGACTCCAAACCACCTCTGCTGTGTGCGTGCGTGCGTGCGTGCGTGCGTGTGTGTGTGTGTGTGGGTGGGTGGGTGGGTGTGTGCGGGTGGGTGTGCATGAATTCCCAAAACCGTAGCAGTGCCATTTATCGATAGCACATGTGCTCTCAGTTTTTCGTTTCCAGGTTCTTCCTCGAAGTTTGGATCACAAACGCGGTTGAAATTGATTTCAATCTCAGATCGTACCCAAGTTCTGTTCGATTATCGCTTCCCGAGTTAATTTATTGAACATTCATCACAGTTTACTGTATCACGATCCGTGATTTTTACTCTTCGCTGTCTTTTCAATAAGTTTTAACACTTGATATCCAAGTATTAGTTTATTTAGTTTGACCCATTTTTATCCCTTCAGTCAACGATGTTACGTCTTTCTGAACGAGAGCGCATATCTCTTTTGATGATGAGAGGCTGGGGCGATCGATTGAGATCGTACAATGATGTGAGACAGCTTTTCAATGAAACTTTTCGCAATGAAGATACTGCCATTTCAAGATCTACAGTTGAGAGAACGATAAGGCGTTTCAACGAAACTGGAAGTGTTAAAAATCGCCCAGTATTAGGTAGGCCAAAGTCAGCAACAAATCCAGAAAAATCATTAGATGTTTTACAATCCTTCATCGAAAATCCGCATGATTCAAGCCGTAAAGTAGCTCTGCAACATGACATCGATCAAAAGTCTGTTCTTAAAATATTAAAAAATAATAAATTTCATCCCTATAAAGCCCATCTTGTGCAAGAGCTAAATGAGGATGATTTTGATAGGCGCATTGAATTTTGTGAGTTGATGATGGAAAGAATAGACGAGGATCCTAACTTTCTATCAAACATAGTTTTCTCAGATGAAGCAACATTTCAGATAAATGGCAACGTTAATCGGCACAATTGCAGATTCTGGTCTGACGCAAATCCTCACTGGATTGAAGAAACACACACGCAATATCCGCAAAAATTAAATGTGTTGGCAGGCATTCTCAATAATGCCCTCATTGTTCCATTTTTCATCGATGGAAATTTAACAGCTGCGAAGTACGAGGATATGCTAAGACATGAAATAATTCCAGCAATACAGGCTATCGTGGAGGACAATTTTGAGGACACATGGTTTCAACAAGATGGTGCTGTGCCGCATTACGGAAGGAACGTCCGTCATTATCTAAGCACAATGTTTCCTGAGCGATGGATAGGTAGGAGAGGAGCTATCGAGTGGCCTCCTAGATCGCCTGACCTAACAGCTCTCGACTACTTTCTGTGGGGTTATTTAAAAGAAAGAGTTTACGAAACGAAACCACAAAATCTGGATGAATTACAAAATCGGATTCTTCAAGAAGCTGCTCTTATTCCTCATAATTACATTCAAAATGCCGTTTCATCTTTTTATCATCGGATAGCCTGTTGTCAAACAGTTGACGGTGCACATTTTGAACAATTGATATAAACCTTCCTATACTTGCCTTAGTTAATTACATACTACATCCTCGGTCTTGCACACACACACACATACACACACACGCACACGCACACCCCCCCCCACACACACGCACACAGCAGAGGTGGTTTGGAGTCGTTAATTACTGCGCAAGCACGCACACCCCACATGCCTTCCTACATGCAATTTTATCCACACGTGTCCGCGGAAAGTCTTTCTCACGTCCTCGTCGTGGACCCTCCGCTACTGCGAAATCTCAATGTTTAAATGATCATAACTCTGTGAAAAAAAATCGTAGAGACCTCGGCGACATCGCGTTGTTCTCATCTCGAAAAGCTCTTTCAAACGAACCCTCTTTCGATCCCACATTCCATTTAAAATTTTCTCGCTCTCCCTCCCCCCCGTCCCCCGAGGGTGTCAAAATGGGCGTTTTTGGTGTTATGTGATAGATTGTGTGATACCATTGTAACCTTGTAAATTTTAATCGATATCTCAAACCGTTCAGAAGTTATTTAGGTGTCCCGGTACTTTTTCCTCACCCTGTATAATAAAATTAATGGGGGGGACGGTGTGCCGGGTGAGAGGGCCGCTCCTGGAAGGCTAAGGGGTCGCTCCGGGAAGTTTAAGGGGGCGATGCGCCAGGCTGGGAGGGCCGCTCCTGTAACAGAAAAAACACATATTTCATTAGATTTTAATAATTTATTTTTGGATACTTTTTGTCATATTACAAATGGAAAGATACTTACAATGTTATCCATTTATTTAATGTGTGCAAATGGGGCACATGT
Source organism: Camponotus floridanus (assembly GCF_003227725.1). Classification (NCBI taxonomy): domain Eukaryota; kingdom Metazoa; phylum Arthropoda; class Insecta; order Hymenoptera; family Formicidae; genus Camponotus; species Camponotus floridanus. The sequence continues at coordinate 58,081 of NW_020229267.1, read as the reverse complement.
CACACGGCAGTATTTGAAGTAGAGATTTCCTGCACTCTTTGCACGAAATATTATATCTATTGTAATAAGCTGTGATTCTATGTTGCCGAACAGATGTAGCTTCCAGAAACAATTCTGATAGTCTCAGAAGGCAATCAGCGCAATACCTCGATCCATTTTTCATGTAAAAATAGGAAATATAACATATCTTTGTTGCCTCGTTCAATGTTAATATTTCGGGTAAGTCTAAATGTCGCTGTTTCTGTTGTACTAGTTCAGCATCACTATTGTCACTATCGTAAGCACTGTCTGTCAAGGGTTCTATTTCACCATCAGACATTTCTTCATCCTCGTCTGATTCATCTAGATTGTCAATGTCCATATAGTTATCACCATCATCAATATCCATTTGATTATCTTCATCATCAATGATAATAATTTCTTCAACGCCTTCGTCGACGATATAACATCTTCGTCTTCATCGTCGATGATGATTACGTCTTCTTCAGCCATTGCACTAACGTAACACACAAGACTAACGAAACGCAAAGAACAACGAAATAATATTCTAATGCCACAGACTCCTCTTCATTATATATCTTTTTAATATCTTGCATCTCATTCCAACTAGAGCATCGCGTCTGATCTACCTCAGCATTTCTCTACATCCTTAGCGGAGCGTAATGAGAAAAATTGTCGACTATTCTTATTCGTATGAAAGGAAAGAAATAAAATCATAGATGGAATAAAAATAATTATTTATTGCACGTACCGTAAAGAATATCATTTACAGCACATGTTAATAATTCGCAATCGATCAATGATTCGCTGTCAAAGGCATCACTCTCGCGTATCGTTTTTACAGCATCGCATACAGTAGTAATATTACTACGTTGTAATACAGTTTCAAATTGTTTAAATTTTTCATTTACGAGATACATATTCTCGCATAACCAATTATGCATATTATGATCGATACAATTTTCAAAATTAAATAAATGTAATAACGTTTCTGGTTTCATATACAAAGAATTGCCGCATAGTGTGAGTTTTACAATTTTCGATTGATACATTTCAATCGTTAAATCTCCAATCCTTAATGGGGGAGCAGTCGATTGTAGAAATTGTTCAACGTCTGCTTGCTTCCGCATCAACAAATTCCACATTGAAAAAGGCAACACTATTTGATTGCCTCGATTGTCGCCGAGAATCAGTTCTACATACGATACAGCTACAACGCTTATTCCAATGTCCAAATACTTGTACGACGTCGGGGTTAGAGCGTACCTTCTTCCAAGTATGCGAGCCGCACGACGAGGCTGAATATTATAAAAATATAAATAATTAGACCAATATTTAAGAAAATTTTAAACAAATTGAAAAATGTTTAAATAATCGAATCTTACATGTCGCATTTCTGCTTCTTACACGGCGGAGTTTCACCGTTTCGAATCGGAACGTAGAAATTCAATTTCTTCAGCGGTGCACCTTTTACACGCGCGATTGATACAATACTGCAATCGTATTAGAATTAACATCAATTCAAATAGTATCGTAAATTGCGATGTAGAGGGGATTATTGCTGACGCAACATTTTAATTTCTTCCAAAATTTTGTCGCGCCGTTGTACGGCTGCGATGACATCATCCTCAGAACAAAGATTTAGCTGAATTTGCTAAAATCGAATGCCGATGTATGGCTGCTCCTGATGCAATCACGTCAAAATTATTCAAATGTACGTGACAAAACGGGAAATTTTCAAGGTTAAGATCTGCATCGAAACAAAGATTTAGCTGAATTTGCAAAAATCGAGCGCCGATGTACGGCTGCGCCTGATGCAATCACGTCAAAATTATTCAAATGTACGTGACAAATAGTGAAAAAATAACTGCCAAGGTTAAAATGTGTATCATCCCTAGACAAAGATTTAGCTGAATTTGCTAAAATCGAGCGCCGATGTACGGCTGCCCTTGATGCAATCATGTCAAAATTATTCAAATGTACGTGACAAATAGTGAAAAAAATAACTGCCAAGGTTAAGACATGCATCATCCTTAGACAAAGATTTAGCTGAATTTGCTAAAATCGAGCGCCGATGTACGGCTGCCCCTGATGCAATCACGTTAGATTTTTCAAATGTACGTGACAAAACGCAAAATTATCAAGGTCAAATTGCACACGGTACTACGGGGAATTTTTTGTAAGATGAAATCGTCCTAGAATGTTCGATGATAAAACAATGCATGAGACGATATATAAATCATGATAGAAAGACGCACCCCACCAGTAGCTAAAGTGCATCAGGAGTATCATTAGAAACGCTAATTTTTGCAAATGTTACAATATGGAGAAGCAAATTTTGCGGGATTCGCTTTGCTTGATTCGTTGGAAAATTACATTGTGTGGGAGCAACGATGGGACGAGTACATCGAGTCGCTGGAAGAGCAAAGTCGAATCAAACGACCGCGATTATCGATCGGATATCGACAATCGCTGATTGCTCAGATCGCGCGTCTCGAAGGGCTGAAGAATTCGGTACGTGGACGTTTCGTACACGGGTGCCGGATGTAGTGCGCGCCAAAATGGACTTGTGTGGCGCGAAATTGATACGGCGTTCGAGAGTCGCGTATCGACTGGTGCGGTGATAAACTATAATCACATCGAACCGCGCCAATTTTTCGATAACGCTAAAGACATTGTGTTGGAACATGTGCAGGACGCTTTAAAAAAACACTGTAATATGAAAGTGAACACTATATTCAACGGTGAATTTGTGTCGGGTGATAAACATGCGAATAAAAGTGTGAATACGAGAAACTATGAACTCTTTCGCACATCTGATTTACGCGAGTGGTACGAACAGCGCATTATCGAGTCCACCCTAGCGTCTCTGGAAGAGTTTCAGGAACGCGATAGCGGGTGAACATTGTCGCGAATACTTAATTTAACTATAAATATTAACAAGTATAATCCTATGCGCGCAGGATGTCACATCAAGTTACCGCGGGAGATTATGATGAAGAGAGCGGTGATTAACGTGCAATCAAAGGACAATGCGTGTTTCGCGTGGGCAGTGATCGCTGCTCTGTATCCCGCCGAATGTCACGCGGAACGGGAATCATGGTACCCTCATTACGCGAGTGCTGAATCTCTGGGACATTGAGTTTTCAGTGACTGTGAATCAGATTAACAAATTTGAACTTGCAAATGACATTTCAATCAATGTGTACGGCATCGAAGACAAAAACATTGTCCCGATACGTCTTTCGCAGCAGAAACGGGACAAGCATGTGAATCTGCTGTACATTGAAGATGGCGACAACGTGGGACATTTCGCTTGGATCAAGAATTTATCCAGGCTCGTGAGCTCGCAATTGAGCGAAAAAGATCACAAGAGATATATCTGCGATCGGTAAGTTTATTTTATATTATTTGAATAATTATATCAAATAATTTATATAAAAAATCTTATGATAAAAAAATTTTTTTATTTCTTTTACAGATGTCTACATTATTTTTATTCAGACGACAAGTTGCAGTCCCACATAGTCGACTGCGGAAAGCTAAACAACTGCGCTGTCCGGTTGCCGAGCGACAAGGACAAGTGGCTATTGTTCAACAACCCTAATTGGAATGAGCGGCTTCCATTCATTGTGTACGCCAATTTGGAATGTGTCCTGGCCAAGAAGGAAGAAGAGAAATTATATCAACATCATCAAGTATTTAGTTTAGCTTACTATGTACATTGCTCGTTCGACGATTCATTATCGGCGTATCATTCGCGTCGTAGTGCCGATTGTTTAGCATGGTTCGCCGCAGACCTTAAAAATTTAGCAATTCGCGTTAAGAATATTTTAAAAACAAATGTCCCCATGGTAAATTTAACGTCTGAAGAGTGGGAGAAATTCCGTAGCGCCACTCGTTGTCATATATGCGAAAAGCCGTTTGCGCAAGACGATACACGCGTTCGCGATCATTGCCATCTGACCGGGCGGTACAGAGGTCCCGCGCATTCAAATTGTAATCTAAATTATAAAGATTCTTTTTGTATTCCGATAATTTTTCACAATTTATCCGATTACGATTCTCATTTTATCATCGAGGAAATAGCCACAGCGTTCGAAGGGAAAATCGAGTTATTACCGATAACCAAGGAAAAATATATTTCGTTTACTAAAACTGTTGATTTTAAAGAAGAATCAAAAAATCAAATAAAATTACGTTTCATCGATTCCTTTAAATTTTTCGCATCGAGTCTCGATAAATTGGCATCATTTTTGGACAAAGATAAACTCAAAATTTTAAAATCGGAATTTCAAAATTTATCTACAGAACATTTCAATTTGTTAACGCGAAAAGGTGTATTTTCGTACGAATACATCGATTCCGTTGACAGGTTGCAAGATACGTGTTTACCATCGCGCGAATCGTTTTACAGTTCCTTGACCGGTGAAACTATCCGAGAGCGATTACGCGCACGCCGAGAACGTCTGGACGCGATTCTCCATTCGGACGCTAGGCGAATATAGCGACTTGTACCTCAAAATTGATGTCTTGTTATTAGCCGACATTTTCGAAAACTTTCGAGATAAATGTATCGAAAGTTACGGACTCGACCTCGCATATTATTATACTCTCCCCGGATACACGTGGGACGCCATGTTGAAGCATACAAAGATCACGTTTGAGTTGCTTACAGACATCGACATAGTTATGTTTATCGAACGTAGTATACGCGGTGGTCTGAGCCAATGTTCGGGTAGATACGCTCGCGCTAATAACAAGTACATGCATCGTACGATCCATCGAAACTATCATCGTACTTGATGTACTTTGATGTAAATAATTTGTATGGGTGGGCAATGTGTCAACCGCTGCCCTATGCTGATTTTCGATGGGTCGACGACGTGTCCAATTTTGACGTATCATCCATCGCGCTAGATTCGCCTATGGGCTATATCCTCGAAGTGGACCTCGAGTACCCGCAACATCTTCACGATGCGCACACTAACCTACCGTTTTGCTCGACACGCGACAAACCACCTGGCAAGCGGGAATTCAAGCTGCTTGCAACGTTATACGATAAGAAGCGTTACGTGATACACTACCACAACATCTGCAGCAGTGTACGCGGCACGGCCTTCGTGTAACAGAAATATATCGAATTTTACAGTTTTCACAATCTCCCTGGCTTCAAAATTACATAGAATTAAGTACACATTTCGGAACATTGGTTAAAATGATTTCGAAAAAAATTTATACAAATTAAACAATGCGGTGTTTGGTAAAACGATGGAAAATGTGCGCAATCGTGTCGGTGTAAAATTATTAACAAAGTGGGACGGACGATACGGCTCAGAAGCGATGATCGCGAAACCAAATTTCCACAACAGAAGCGTTTTTTCGGAAAACTTAATCGCTGTGGAATTACGTAAACTCGAGGTGAAATTCTACAAGCCGATTTACGTGGGTATGTGCATCCTCGACATATCCAAGACATGTTTGTACGAATTTCATCACGAGTATATGCCGCCAATGTATCGCGAAAAATGCCGGGTAATGTACACCGATACAGACAGTCTCATATATCACATCGAGTGTGCGAATGTATATGAGAATATGAAGCGTGACATTGTTAGATTCGATACGAGCGATTATGCGGTGGACAATGCGTACGATATACCGCTTCTAAATAAAAAGGTACCGGATCTGATGAAGGACGAAAACAACGGTGCCATAATGACCGAATTCGTCGGACTCAGAGCAAAGATGTACGCGTTACGAGTGAATGGGAAAAAGGATACGAAAAAAGTCAAAGGCGTCAAGAGCAACGTTGTCGCGAGAACGATAACGTTTGACGATTACACGCGGTGCTTGAACGAAGAGATTGAAATGACGCGTCAGCAGTCGTGTATACGATCTAAATTACACCAAGTATACACGATTCGTGAGACGAAAATTGCTCTGAGTCCGTACGACGACAAGCGGTATATCGTACTCGATACCACCGATACGCTACCGTGGGGACATTATCGGATACCGTTGTACATAAATGTATATTTCGTTTATTAATTCTATATATTTATATTGTATATATTTGTACATAACCATGTATATATTTTGTACATTTTATATTATATATTTTATATTGTATATTTTAATAAATTTTATATGCATATTTTATGTTTCAATAAATGTTTACAATACATTATTTTTATGAATCCAAGAGTTGTATGATTTATCCATTCCCAACCATTTCACGTAAACCTCGTCACCTTTTTTTGTAAAATTTTTTTCACGAGATATACGTCAGGATTGGCGATGCATTGTAACTCGTATTCGTAGAATCCTCCAGCGACGGGATTTCCCCGCGAATCTTCGAGTATGAATGTCGCGGGATTAATTTTCTGCACATTGATAATCTTAAAAATTTCTGTCGTCCAATTTGATGCGAAACCTTTTTCAAAGATGGTCTTGTATTTGCTCACGCGTACCGAATCGCCTACTTTAAATTTTGCCGGAGCCGCAATTTTTACATTGCTGTACACGTATTTANTATACGTTATAATTAAGAATTTTATGTATTTCTGTAGGCCACCGCACAAGCTTTTTCGTAACGCTTATACGTTACGTTAAGTACTGACCTTAGACTTTACTCAATACATAACCTCAAACTTTAGTCAAAAGCACAAAAAATCGTTATGTTAAATTTATGTTACGTTCTGGTCTTACCATTTACGATTATTTTTGTGTGCTGATTAAAGTTTAAGATTATGTACAATACAATTAAATTAAAATCATTACTTAATTTAACGTAACGTGTTACGGAAAAGATTGTGTGGTAAACCCTTTCTCTTCAACACGATAACTTTGTCATTTTAATGTATACAATATACACGTTCCTTTTTTAAACTAATGGGAATTGTGAATATTCAATCTTGTTCACATATTCCTTATCTATGTAGAATTTTATGAAAAAAAATATCAGGAAAACAAAAATTTTATATGTATTTATCATATATATTCATCATATTATCAAATGCTACATGAATAAAACAACCTGTACAACCAAAGACATAATTATATACATAACATTCAGTTTCATTACTGTTATTTACATATTTTTTATTTCATGTATATACTACGAAATACATATGAGATTTTCATATTAAATCTGTTATACTTATATACCACATATTGTTCTGTCTCCTCCGCATCATTTTAAGTAAAAATTACAATAATTAAATGATTATAATAATTAATACAGACTATGTATATATATCAAAGAAAAATGCAGACGCAGAAATCTTTTTAACAACTTCGAATTACAGATGTCAATTTCAACATTACAGCAGTACATAACTAATCTCGCTATTTTTGTGCGTTAATATATTTATGTTTATATGAAAAACAAAAATAAATATTTTATACATCTACACTTGTCACCTATTGACTCCAGTTCAAGGAAAACAAAATTAATAATTCAATATTTCTATAAACATTTATAGCATTCAAAAACAGGGTTTATAAAGAAGACGATCGGTATCGCATCCTTGTTAACGCATGACAACGAATTATCAAACTTGAAAATAACTACGAAAAGACTATAAAAAATCGTCCGTCGTTTCACCTGATTTAACTTATTTTTGCATCAGCTGATTTTGCGTATTATACGTGAAACACAACTTTAATTTACTTTATTCACGTCACGCAATTTATAGATTTTCTGTCGCTACATACGCATCATCCATTAACCAGAAAATATCATATGATTGAATTATATGTACATATTTCTCTCTCCGTTTCTCTTTTTCGTTCCCTCACTCTCTCTTTCTTTCTTTGACGCGCACCCCGAATTGTGATAGATGTCATGTTAAATTAGGCAGCGTTTATGTTAAATTACACGTTAAAGTTGAAATAAATACGTCGGCAAGTTGCAAACGATAAAGAACTTGACGCAGTTTATAAAACAATTTAGAAGCATATAAATCGTGCACGAACATATTCGTCGTTATCTCCTTAATAAATCTGGAGTGAAATTGATAATGTTGTATATATGCAGGGTGTCCCACACGCAACACATGACACCATTATTTTCGCGTTATTTTCCTATTGCCGAAAAAAAAATGTGATTATATTTTTCGGCGCGGTATCATATGTCGCGCCTCTCCTCCCTCGGCACTCGAAGCGTGCGGTTTACCGCTTCTCATGCGCCGCGATAAATAGTACCGCGCCGAAAAGTATTTGTCGTATTGTTTGCAACTTGCCCACGTATTCATTTAAATTTTAACGTGTAATTTAACATAAACGCTGCCTAATTTAACATGACATCTATCACAATTCGGGATGCGCATCAAAGAAGGAGAGAGAGAGAGAGAGAGAGAGAGAGGGAGCGAAATAGAGAAACGGAGAGAGATATATGTACATATAATTCAATATGATACATTCTGGTTCATGGATGATGCGTATGAAGCGAAAGACAGAAAATCTATAAATTGCGTGACGTGAATAATAGATTTTTTCTGACTTCATACGCATTATACCTTAATCAGAAAGTATCACGATTAAACTTTTATACATGTATCTCTCTCCATATCTCTATTTTGCTCTCTATTCCCCCCCCCCATCACTCTCTCTCTCTCTCTCTCTCTCCCTTTTCACGCGCACACTGAATTCTAATAGATTTCATGTTGAATTAAGCAGTATTAATGTTAAACCACATATTAAGTTGAAATGAATACGTCGGTAAGTTTGCAAATGAGAAAGGGCTGCACGCTGTTTATAAAAAAATTTAAAAGCATATAAATTGTGCACGAGCGTATTCGTTGTTATCTCCTTAATAAATCTGGAACGGAATTGATAATGTACAATGTTGTATATATGCAGGGTGTCTCACACGCAACACACGACATCATTATTTTCGCGTTATTTTCCTAACGCCTAAAAAGCAACGTGATAATATTTTTCGGCGCGGTATCATATGTCGCGCCTCAGCTCCCCTCGCCGCTCGAAGCGTGCGGCCTACTGCTTCTCATGCGCCGCGATAAATAGTACCGCGCCAAAAAGTATTTGTCACTTTGCTTCTTCGGCAATAGGAAAATGACGCGAAAATGATGATAATGCCGCGTGTCGCGTGTGGAACATTCTGCGTATATATACAACATTGTATTATTAGAGAGAACGACAAATATATACTTATGCACGCACGATTTATACCACTAAATTGTTTTATAAACAGCGTGAAGTCCTCTATCGTTTGCAACTTGCCGACGTATTCATTACAACTTTAATGTGTAATTTAACATAAACGCTGCCTATTTTAACATGACATCTATCACAATTCGAGGTGCGCGTCAAAGAAGGAGAGAGAGAGGGAGCGAAATAGAGAAACGTATAGAAATATATGTACATATAATTCAATCATATGATACTTTCTGGTTTATGGATGATGCGTATGAAGCGACAGAAAATCTGTAACTTGCGTGACGTGAAAAATAGATTTTTTCTTGTTTCATACGCATTATATCTAATCAGAAAGTATCACGATTATATTTATATACATATATCTCTCTCCGTATATCTATTTCGCTCTCTCCCCCCCCATCAATCTCTCTCTCTCTCTCTCTCTCTCTCTCTCTCTCTTTTCACGCGCACACTAAATTGTGATAAATTTCATGTCGAATTAAGCAGTATTAATGTTAAACAACATGTTAAGTTGAAATGAATACGTCGGCAAGTTTGCAAATGATAAAGAGCTGCACGCTGTTTATAAAACAATTTAGAAGCATATAAATCGTGCATGAGCGTATTCTTGAATCGTTATCTCCTTAATAAATCTAGAGTTGAATTTGTAAATGTACAATGTTGTATATATGCAGGGTGTCCCACACGCAACACACGACACCATCATTTTCGCATTATTTTCCTATCGCCGAAAAAGTAACGTGATTATATTTTTCAGCGCGGTATCATATGTCGCGCCTCTCCTTCCTCGGCACTCGAAGCGTGCGGTTTACCGCTTCTCATGCGCCGCGATAAATAGTACCGCCCCGAAAAGTATTTGTCACTTTGCTTCTTCGGCAATAGGAAAATGACGCGAAAATGATGATAATGCCGCATGTCGCGTGTGGAACATTCTGCGTATATATACAACATTGTATTATTAGAGAGAACGACAAATATATACTTATGCACGCACGATTTATACCACTAAATTGTTTTATAAACAGCGTGAAGTCCTCTATCGTTTGCAACTTGCCGACGTATTCATTACAACTTTAATGTGTAATTTAACATAAACGCTGCCTATTTTAACATGACATCTATCACAATTCGAGGTGCGCGTCAAAGAAGGAGAGAGAGAGGGAGCGAAATAGAGAAACGTATAGAAATATATGTACATATAATTCAATCATATGATACTTTCTGGTTTATGGATGATGCGTATGAAGCGACAGAAAATCTGTAACTTGCGTGACGTGAAAAATAGATTTTTTCTTGTTTCATACGCATTATACCTAATCAGAAAGTATCACGATTATATTTATATACATATATCTCTCTCCGTATATCTATTTCGCTCTCTCCCCCCCCCCATCAATCTCTCTCTCTCTCTCTCTCTCTCTCTCTCTCTCTCTCTCTCTCTCTCTCTCTCTCTTTTCACGCGCACACTAAATTGTGATAAATTTCATGTCGAATTAAGCAGTATTAATGTTAAACAACATGTTAAGTTGAAATGAATACGTCGGCAAGTTTGCAAATGATAAAGAGCTGCACGCTGTTTATAAAACAATTTAGAAGCATATAAATCGTGCATGAGCGTATTCTTGAATCGTTATCTCCTTAATAAATCTAGAGTTGAATTTGTAAATGTACAATGTTGTATATATGCAGGGTGTCCCACACGCAACACACGACACCATCATTTTCGCATTATTTTCCTATCGCCGAAAAAGTAACGTGATTATATTTTTCAGCGCGGTATCATATGTCGCGCCTCTCCTTCCTCGGCACTCGAAGCGTGCGGTTTACCGCTTCTCATGCGCCGCGATAAATAGTACCGCCCCGAAAAGTATTTGTCACTTTGCTTCTTCGGCAATAGGAAAATGACGCGAAAATGATGATAATGCCGCATGTCGCGTGTGGAACATTCTGCGTATATATACAACATTGTATTATTAGAGAGAACGACAAATATATACTTATGCACGCACGATTTATACCACTAAATTGTTTTATAAACAGCGTGAAGTCCTCTATCGTTTGCAACTTGCCGACGTATTCATTTCAACTTTAATGTGTAATTTAACATAAACGCTGCCTATTTTAACATGACATCTATCACAATTCGAGGTGCGCGTCAAAGAAGGAGAGAGAGAGGGAGCGAAATAGAGAAATGTATAGAAATATATGTACATATAATTCAATCATATGATTCTTTCTGGTTTATGGATGATGCGTATGAAGCGACAGAAAATCTGTAACTTGCGTGACGTGAAAAATAGATTTTTTCTTGTTTCATACGCATTATACCTAATCAGAAAGTATCACGATTATATTTATATACATATATCTCTCTCCGTATATCTATTTCGCTCTCTCCCCCCCCCCATCAATCTCTCTCTCTCTCTCTCTCTCTCTCTCTCTCTCTTTTCACGCGCACACTAAATTGTGATAAATTTCATGTCGAATTAAGCAGTATTAATGTTAAACCACATGTTAAGTTGAAATGAATACGTCGGCAAGTTTGCAAATGATAAAGAGCTGCACGCTGTTTATAAAACAATTTAGAAGCATATAAATCGTGCATGAGCGTATTCTTGAATCGTTATCTCCTTAATAAATCTAGAGTTGAATTTGTAAATGTACAATGTTGTATATATGCAGGGTGTCCCACACGCAACACACAACACCATCATTTTTGCATTATTTTCCTATCGCCGAAAAAGTAACGTGATTATATTTTTCAGCGCGGTATCATATGTCGCGCCTCTCCTCCCTCGGCGCTCGAAGCGTGCTGTCTACCGCTTCTCATGCGCCGCGATAAATGCCGAAAACTATGTGTACGTCTTTTTCTTAAAATATTATTTGTAAGAGTTTGCTGATTGAAGGTTCGCAAGCTTTTTGACAATCGAAACCCAGCGATGCAAATGTAGAGATGAGAAGAAGCCGTTGCGAATTCCGAAAAGATACCGAACGCAGTCATATACAAATCTGATTGATTTCGTAAGCAGCTTCTTGTCATCTCTACATTCGCACTGTCGGATTTCAACTATCAAAGTGTGTTTCCAAATATCCAGTAGACAAATTCTTTAGAAACAATATTTTGAGAAAAAGACGTACGTGATAGGTACTTTTCTATTATTTATATATCTTCTATGTCATTTTTACACTTTATTTCTCTAATTAATTTATATTTTATGCTCATAATATATTCACGATATAATTAATATCTTTATATAATTTGTTATGTTTTTACGTGAGTTCTGATAGCTGAGCTATATTATATATTAATGAGTATAATTCTCGAAGCTATGACTAGAATATAATATCAATTTATAATTTAATGCCTAATCCTTTTTACGTAAAGATGTAAACTCATATCACGTTATGTAAAAGTCTAGTTAAATAAGTGTTTTTTAGGTAAGAAATCAATTATATATGTGTGGTTAAAGTTTTAGTTATTGTTGTTCAATTTTGTGCGTGTGTTATTTGTTCTGATTTATTAATGTTCATAGTTTTACTTTGATTAAAGTTTCCTTTTATATAATAGACGAAATCAACTAATGCAAGACGAAAATGAAAGCAATTAAAACATTCGTAAGGTGCATAATTTTTTTGCTGTCTTTACAGTTTGGGTAGTCCGTCGTCGTCCGTAAATAAGAACAGACGTGTGACCGAACGTGTTTTCTAAACTCTGTTTTTGAGTGCCACTAAATATTTACCGAATTATCGAATTATTAGATTTGCTTTGTCAATGAAAAAGTAATGTGTAAATATGTAAAGGAAGAAATAATATGTGTAAATATGTATATACAATAATGAAACTGACATACTATCCTATCTCTGATTGTTGAGGTTATGGCTTGAGGTTAGTTGGTGATGACATATCTTGTATTATGAGTATACATAAACTTAGGTGCATTTGTATTAATGTATAAAGTAATGTGAAAGTCGTATATATAATATAGTATACATTTTTATTTTTCAGAATAAATTTTTTTAGAAAGCTGTATTGTACATAAAGTATATAAACAAGGATGACCTCATATATTTCATTATTTGCTGTCGACAAAGATAAATACTGATCTCCGAGGACCTGTGTTTTAATGCATAAATTTTACCGACAATGCAACGCAAGTCAGTCAATAACTTTGCATGATACAACATTAAGGAAACATGTAGCAACACACTGCATTCAATTTGATCTGAATGTTACTGATGTTTCGGATATTGCCATATTTATGAGTTATGTTGATGAAAATACATGGAGATATTTAGAACCATAGCAAGCTGAGATATATTGTAAATGTTTCCATTATTTAGAAACTGTGTCACAAGGAAATGCATAGATTATGGATAATAAATATGCATCGGACAATGACTCTGAAATAGAAAATAACTTATTCAATTTGGTAACAATAATACTGATGAATCAAGTAATATTATATTTGCTTAAATCATTATGTAAGACATAGAACTTATAACATTAATATTTACATGATTTACATTTTTAATTGGTTTTATGTTGGCTTGATGCTTATGTAATTTATACTTAAGTATTCTTCTTGTATATCATTATGATATAATAATGATGTAATAATAATGAAACATTAATAGCATTATGATATGATGATATTTTAATTTCATGAATGTTTTAATAACTATAGTTTATTGTAGATGTTTCATTGTGTGAGATACCAAAGCATTTCAAAAATTTGACAAGCAAACGTATGAATAAGGTAACCGGAAATGGTAAACGGAAATGTAGTAGTAAGTAATTTTCCTTATCTATTTTCAATCCATAATTGTACAAATTACGACTGTACAAAATTCAGTTTATTTTATTATTATGTTAATATTCGTTCTTAAAAATGATTTCGTTTAAATATTTTCAATATAACTCTTAACATTTCATATTAGATTAATGCCTGCAAGTACCTAATTACTTTTTTCTTTCTTTTTTTATCACCGAAATATATAACTTAGTTCTGTTTACATAACCTATAACTTTTTTCTAATATTTATTCTAAAAATATTTATAATTACTATTCAAAAATAAAAAAAATAAGTAAAATAAAAAAGCATCATTATTTAAATAATTTATTATCATTAAATATGAAATATAAGAATGTTTGATCATAGCAATCAACATTATTTTTATGTCAAAGTTGAGAACCAATAATATAATTATTTCGTGCTTGTTAAATTATTTCAATAATATTCTCTATGCTCGTTTAGAATCTTCTTATGGAAAAACGAAAAAGATACAATGGACAGAAGATGAGAAAAAAGCAGCACTTTCTGCATTTGCACAACATATGGGAAATCATACACTGTCGTCTCTAAAAAGATCTAAGAAATAAAGAAAAAATATATTTCTTTGGCTCGTACATTGCCGCAAATCAATACGTGGTAGAATAAAAAAACCCTGCAACAACAATAGTGTAAGAGTTTGCAATTTCATACAGAACATTTTATTAATCCTTGTAAAAAATTCTGTTTTTTTAAAGACAATATAAAACGTTTTCATATTACTTTAGTCTTAAATTTTTTAATTAAAATGTATATAATTTAATATTTTAATATATAACTCTTTAAATATAATTTTATATGTACATACACAGTATAACTCTTATTCATTATCTTCCCTATTTTGCTTTTTTACCTTTGTAGTAATATATGTATGTTGAGATATGCTAATATATATTATTGTTGTGTGTATTAGTTTGCCAATGCCATAGATGCTCATAAGTAAATCTTATTCTATTTTTTGGTTTTAGTTTAATTGCCTCATTCTAGTAGGACCTTGTGAAGGCGTTCAACTCAAGATTAACGTTGCACACACCTAGATCATCAGATACACTGAATATCTTCAATAGAATCAGAGAACCTGAATACTGCTGTGCTTAGCAATGAGAAGTGGATATAATGTTTGACGGAACAGATTCAGTACAAAATGAAATTTATAAAGTGATATGTTCCCGAAGATGTATCTTATTAAACATCTCATAGGTTTCCATATATATGAAGCGACAGAAAATTTATAATTCACGTAATTACATTTTACAGATTTTCTGTCACTTCATACGCATCATGTGTGAATCAAAAAGTACCACATAGTTAAGTTAAATATACGTATCTCTCCGTTTCTCTTTCTCAATCTCTCTCATTTACCAGCATTTGATGTAACATCGGTCATTTCCTTATTACAACCTTTGTTTGGCACAGATTCATTATTGTTTCTATCGTTTCCATCTACAGATATGTGAGAGTTACCTGTATTTAATGAAACATCAATTTTTTTAGTGTTATACTCCTTGTTTAGTATCACAGACTCATTGCCTTTGTTTTTATCAATAAGTTTTATAGAATTAATATCCGTGAGAGTAAAAATACATGAATATCGCATACATATGATAAAATATAAGTATTACAAATATTATCGATATGAGTTAAACTTACCACAAAATTTTGGGAAATCAGTTCTTTTGCATGATATGATGTGGTAATATGATGTGATTTATTTGTTATAATATTTTTTGTAATATCTTGCAATATATCTTTATTATCTATAATATTAAAGAAATGTCTATTAATGAAATAAGAAATTGAGAATATATTTTAATGAAATAAGAATATATTTTAATGTATTCTCAATTTCTTATTTCATTTGTAGATGTATTTCTACGTCTATAATTTTATTATATTGTGAACGCATCGTTATTGTTTATTATTTATTCTTAGGTTTATATATATATATATATATATTTGTAATGTAATATAAATGTTAATTACATGCAATAATAATAATATGAAATATTGATATGAAACATATATTCAACTTACCATTTTTCGCTAAAATAGTTGCTGGGTAGCTTTGTTTATCACTATATATAGCATTTGTAATATTTTTTAAGTCGTAATTTGATTAAATTTGCACACATAATAAATATCATCATAGAACTTTGCTAATCTGTACATATTTAAATTTTAGTACTATCATATAATATGTATTTAGTAGTAGAATAAATATTATATTTTAATACTTCAATCTTGTTCACATATTCTTTATCTATATAGAATTTTTATGAAAAAACATTCAGAAAAACCAAAAAAAAATATATATATATATTATTATCATATATTACATATCATTATCAAATGCTACATGAATATAACCTGTACAACCAAAGTTATTGAGTTTTATACATAAGGTTTCAGTGTAATTACTGTTATTTACATATTTTTTCCTTCATGTATTTACTACGAAATACATACAGCGTGTGTCAAAAGTTCCGGGACGGCTGGATAATTTGAAAAATACGCATCACAGAGTAAAATGACCTAGACAAAAGTTGAAGGATTTTTCCCGGGCAATCCGACGGTGACCTTAGATTTGACCTTGGATAGTCATTTGAAGGTCACATAAAGATTACCTTTAATTTCTTAAATGGAACCCCCTATTTTTCATTGCATATTCTTGTAGCTTATCTCGAGAGCTTTCCAAAACACTATAATTAAGTACCTTTTTATTAAGTACTTTTTGAGTTATAAGGCTTGAAATAATTTCTTAATTTTACATAAACCATAAAATATCTAGTAAACCATTCATTTTTCGATTATCTTATCTTCATACTTTTATGTACAAAATAATGAGAGGAATCAATTGGTGTAAAGAAAACACATAGTTGTTTCTAAGAAAAAATATGTAATTTGCAATTAACAATTCCATATTTTTTCTTAAAAACAACTGTATGTTTTCATTACACCAATTGATTCCTCTCTTTATTTTGTACATAAAAGTATGAAGGTAAGATAATCGAAAAATGAATGGTTTACTAGATATTTTATGGTTTATGTAAAATTAAGAAATTATTTCAAGCCTTATAACTCAAAAAGTACTTAATAAAAAGGTACTTAATTATAGTGTTTTGGAAAGCTCTCGAGATAAGCTACAAGAATATGCAATGAAAAATAGGGGGTTCCATTTAAGAAATTAAAGGTAATCTTTATGTGACCTTCAAATGACTATCCAAGGTCAAATCTAAGGTCACCGTCGGATTGCCCGGGAAAAATCCTTCAACTTTTGTCTAGGTCATTTTACTCTGTGATGCGTATTTTTCAAATTATCCAGCCGTCCCGGAACTTTTGATACACGCTGTATATGAGATTTCCATATAAAATCTGTTATACTTAATCACATATTGTTCTGTCCCCTCCCGCATCATCTTAAGAAAACATTGCAATAATTAAATGATTATAATAGTTAAGGTGATGCCGGAATGACATTTATTTTATCAGGTTTTATCAACCGAAAAGTGAGGTTAGATTCGACTAAAAATCTATAAACTAATACAGATTGTTTTATTATTTGAAATATAGATAACGCGAGATATAGTCGAATCTAACCTCACTTTCTCGATCGATAAAACATTTGGTCAGCATCCCCTTAATGTGGCAAAAGGATTTATCAATCTGTATAGTCAATCAAAATTTATTTAAAAATAAGAAGTTATAATTATTAATTATATAAGTCATTTTATTTTATTTAAGTTATTTTTAATGAAAAAGAAATAATTTTATTATATGTCGAATATTATATTTTCAGTTCTTTGATAATTTCTTTTACTGTCGTCAAAATCGCCAAAAAATAAATATAGTGTCGTCAAAGTATACAGTGTCGTCAAATTTATCAATTCTCCGTTTCGGGTTAGTTTGACGACGTCGCCAAAGTATACGATTGATCGGTAAAATTTTGACGACCGTCGTCAAAATAGCCAAAAGTCGTCGAAATAGACAAGTGTTACGAAAAATTGTCGTCAAAGTATACGATTGACATATATATACATACATATATTATGTGCAGTGTTGTGCAAGGTACTTTATTTTCAGTACCTACGTACAGCCCAGGTAGCAAGATGACGTCTAAAGACGTCTATGATGTCATTAAGACGGTATTAAGACGTCATTTGACGTCATTCTGCTACTAGGGAGATACAGGTACTCTGGAAAAAATGTATCGACGTACAGATACAGATACTCTGCAAAAAATGTACTAAGATAGAGATATTTCATATTATGAAATACCTCTGCTTCGGTATATTTTTTCCAGAGTACCTGTACCTGTACCTCAGTGCTGAAAATAAAATACCTTGCACAACACTGTATATGTGTGTGTGTGTATATATATATATATAAAAGAATCTAAACAGAAAACAATACATGTTATATAAATATATATATATATATATATAACATGTATTGTTTTCTTTTTAGATTATTTTCTTTTTTTGTTAGAGTATTCTTTAAATTAAAGTCCTGTAAATAAAACATTTAATAAACGACATGATTGAATTTGCAGATTGGAAAAAGATTTAAGAAAAGAAGAAAGAAGAAAGGATGAGGACAGAGAAAGTGA
This sequence comes from Camponotus floridanus, assembly GCF_003227725.1. Classification (NCBI taxonomy): domain Eukaryota; kingdom Metazoa; phylum Arthropoda; class Insecta; order Hymenoptera; family Formicidae; genus Camponotus; species Camponotus floridanus. The sequence continues at coordinate 39,462 of NW_020229267.1, read as the reverse complement.
GATGAGTGTAGAAGAAGAAGTAAACGACGAAGAAAATGAAAGAAAAGAGAAGGAAAAGAAGAAGAAAAGAGGAGGAACTATATTAAAGGAAAGAAATAAAAAGTATGTATTTTTAAATATATATAAAAAGTTTTAAAATTATTTCTATTTTGTACATTTAATTTAATTGTTTAATTGCTACGTTTTCTGTGTTCATTAGGTATTATTCAACAAGAGCGAAGAGAGGAGGATGGAGAGGAAACTGGAGAAGAGACGATACAGGAGACTGGAGAGGAGGATGGAGAGGTGGAAGATGGAGAGGAGGAAGAGGAGCATGGAGAGGAGGAAGAGGAGGATGGAGAGGAGGAAGAGAAGGATGGAGAGGATGAGAATCTGGCTCTGGGCCAGTTCTCATTTTTAATTATCATTGAAAACTATAAAAAAATATAATATAAAAATAATATAAAAAATATAAAATAAAATAATATAATAATATAAAAAAATTAAAAAAAAATATATAATAATAAATAATAATATATATGTAAAATAATAATAACTTAAAAAACTTCAAAGTCGCCAGCAAATAAATAAAACAGAGTAATTAAGGTTGACCACAACTGGCAATTTTAATTTGAAATCAAAATTTCACAACGTTTCGACCATAGGTTTTGGCCCTTTTCAAGTGAACTACAAACAATTAATTCAATATTACAAAAATAAAATAATTGATTTTGAGATAACGAGCAAAAGGTTACATACATACAGTAATTTGATTAAAAGTTATATCGTGAAAAATAATCACTTCGTCAAAAATATCATGTCGACCTATCCTCACCAACACAAAGAGAAAGACTAGACAACCTTTATTATTTTATCATAAATATCGTTTAAATTATCGGTGTCCTTTTGTAAGTTGATCGTGTTGTCAAGCTTTTTTATATAAAACATTTCAGCAAATTCTCTCTTTCTCGCGTGTTTCTCGCTATGTAAAATAACCGGTGCGGACCAATCGAAGTCATGATTAAAATCAACTTTATGTTTACTAATAACGGAAAAATTACTTTCATGCACTTTAATGTTATTACGATGTTCTTTTATACGAGTGCATAAATGTCTTACACGACATTGTTGAAGTCATGGATTAATAATAAAAGGAAGATCTGCACTGCCAATCAACAACTCATTTTCTTACTTCGATGCAGGAGATATGACTTAATTCCGTCACACATTAGCAAGTTAAAGATCAACATCAAGTTTTGTAGCAGTCGCGTTAATCGCATTTTTGAGAAAACCAAGACGAGATATCGTTATACATTATTGAATCTCGAAATTAAGGATCTTAATTGTAATCTAAAATATTTGCGCGCTAAAGTTGGAAGGATTGAAAGTGGTCTTGAATGTGTGCCGCGTGATTTGTTAAAAAAATTTTTTGATTTTAATGAACGTAAGTTTTCAATAATCACTAACAGATTAAAATCTAATCTAATTAAAAAATTTAAAAATTTGACAGCCAAGTATGACACATCTTTGAATCCTTTTAACAATATTGACAAAACCGGATGGTTGATTAACATTAGTAATAAAAACATTCCTGATCGAGTGTCTGAACTTTTGAGTCTTGGTGACAATTTTGGATTACCGCTACTTCAGTCTCACGCGAAAGATCGTGTTAACGTTGTTCTTGAGACCTTGAAGAACTTGGAAATCAATTACAACCGCATCCCTGTTACTGCAAGTACCAGAAATTCTGTCGCTAATTCTCTTAATAGATTTCTTTGTGAGAAAAGACATGTCAACTGTATAGACAGATATGTTCTAGGAAGCTTCTCTCTTTGCAAACAATTCTTGCACAACAACGACGATCTGTTTGTCACCAGGGCTGATAAGGGTCAGGTCACTGTGGTGATGAATAAGACTGATTATGTGGAAAAAATGGAGGCACTTCTGAATGATCAATCCACCTACAGGAAATTGAATAAGGATCCGATCAGAAAATTAACTAATAAAATCAATACAATTGTAAAATCGTGGCGTAGCAATGATCTTATAAATGAGTCTACATATAAAAAATTGATCTCTACGAATGGTAATTTATCACGGTGTTATGGTTTACCAAAAATTCACAAGTCTGGTTTTCCAATGCGAATTATTGTGTCATCGATCGGTAGTCCCGTATACAACGTCGCGCAATAGATCCATGACATATTGAAGATTTCGATCTTGGAACCTAAATCTCACATCAAGGATGGTTGGACGTTTGCTAATTATTTAAAAGGCAAAATTATTAGAGATGACGAAATAATGATTTCTCTCGATGTCACTGCATTGTTCACGAATATTCCCAAGGATTTGGTTGTGAGTGCTGTCACTAAACGTTGGAATCACATCGCGCCTAATACGAAATTTAACTTATCACAGTTTTTATACGTGATTGAAATGATTTTGGACTCTACTAGTTTTACATTCAACGGACAGTTTTACGAACAGATTTTTGGCAGTCCTATGGGTTCTCCTTTGTCACCTATCTTGGCCGATATTGTGACGGATGACTTGGAAACACATTGTTTGAGTCTGCTGAATTTCAATGTGCCAGTTTATTACAGATATGTTGATGACATTTTTACCATTGTTCCACGCTCTAAAGTGGAAATGATAAAATCGACCTTTAATAATTATCATCAACGCTTGGCTTTTACGCATGAAATTGAATGTGATTCTCGTATCAGCTTTCTCGACACGGTTGTTATTCGATCTGATGGTTGTCTTCTAACCGATTGGTTTAGGAAACCCACTTGTTCTAACAGATTTATTAATTTTCATTCTAAACATCCGATGAAATACAAATTGAACACCATTTATAGTCTTGTTGACCGCGCTATATTATTGGCTGATTCTCAATTTCATGCGAAGAACATTGATACTGTTAGGCGGATTCTTTCCAATAATTGTTTTCCGAGCCAAATCATTAACCGTTATGTGCAAAAAAGACTACAATTCTTGAAACATCGTGATAATGCTAATATTGATAATGAATGTGACAATGCAGTGGCATCTTCGTACATTTCTTTGCCGTTCGTTGATGGCCTGAGTGATGAATTTGATCACGTTTTTAAAAACATAGGCCTAAATGTGGATTATAATGTTCCTAAAAAACTCAATGTACTGATTAAACGCGGTAAAGATAAGCTGCCTACGAACAACATGACGGAAGTAGTTTACAAATTAGATTGCAAAAATTGCAATAAGTCATATATTGGCCAAACAAAAAGACATTTATGCACTCGTATAAAAGAACATCGTAATAACATTAAAGTGCATGAAAGTAATTTTTCCGTTATTAGTAAACATAAAGTTGATTTTAATCATGACTTCGATTGGTCCGCACCGGTTATTTTACATAGCGAGAAACACGCGAGAAAGAGAGAATTTGCTGAAATGTTTTATATAAAAAAGCTTGACAACACGATCAACTTACAAAAGGACACCGATAATTTAAACGATATTTATGATAAAATAATAAAGGTTGTCTAGTCTTTCTCTTTGTGTTGGTGAGGATAGGTCGACATGATATTTTTGACGAAGTGATTATTTTTCACGATATAACTTTTAATCAAATTACTGTATGTATGTAACCTTTTGCTCGTTATCTCAAAATCAATTATTTTATTTTTGTAATATTGAATTAATTGTTTGTAGTTCACTTGAAAAGGGCCAAAACCTATGATCGAAACGTTGTGAAATTTTGATTTCAAATTAAAATTGCCAGTTGTGGTCAACCTTAATTACTCTGTTTTAAAATAATAATATTAATAAAATAATATATAACAGAAGTTTTGAATATTAATTTTTTTTATTATAATAAATAATATCTTTCCTCTCTTTCCTATATTCTTCCCTATTCCTATTTCTTTTGCTTGCCATTTTTCAAGGGTCATTATGTCTACATCTAAATATTTCTACATTACCTACATGGTATCGACATATTACCCACACGTTACCTACATGTCAAAATTCTCATGCAGCGCCTCACTGTTATAAATCGGTGAACTATAAGGCGTGAAAAATGGCCTCGTAAGCGAGAAATGACAGCCCAATTTACGTTGCGTCCCATTTCATAATTATTTGCTTTGTGCTAGTGTTGTGGTGTGCAATGTATTAAGAAAACTTGTAAAAATGGACGGATACTAAGCTGTATAAGGAACAAACTTTAGAAAGTAACATTTTCCTCTCCTTTCGACAGCTGTCAAATCGCGTGTTTTTTCGCATTTTCAAGGCTTCATTTTGGATTCAATTTACGGCTATTTATAAAGTGTCAAAGGAAAGGATTAGTATCCGTCCATTTTTACAGGTGTGCTGAAGAGATTGGTAGTCTTATTTCATTCAAATATGTTTTTATTTAGATGTCAGTCGCAATATAAATCTGGGTGTCCTTTCTCGCTTATGACGTCACGATTTCAAGATGGCCGCGGTAACTCTGGAGCCTTAAAGTCTCTACTTTAAGATGCATTCGGCCAATTTTGAATTTCTTCTTTCCTCCTTGCGCCGTCTCTTTAAAAGTAAAGACGTGTTTTGTCTTCAAACATTTGCATAGTTTGACGCACTCCACGGAGTAGGATAAATTTTTTTCGCAAATGCCACGACAACCATCGTTAAAGTTGGACTTTTCCCTGCAAATTAAAAGAAAAAAGAGGTTCGTACGATTTTTTTTCGAGGAGTTAGGATGTATCAAAGTTATGTATGCATTTTTGTCAGTTACCGCCAGCATTAGCATTACCCGATGTGCATCACGGGGAGGTTGCTGGTCGGATTTCGCATCGTGTGTGTGTGTGTGTGTATGTGTGTGCGCGCGCGTGTCTGTGTGTGTGTGTGTGTGTTACAGCAGAGATGAGGACCCCACAGTTCGTCACTTCCGCAGTATTTTATGACTCCAAACCCTCTCTGCTGTGTGTGTCTGTTTGTGTGTGTGTGTGTGTGTGTGTGTGTGTATGAATGTGTATGAATGTGTGTGTATGTTGCATAAAAAATGTGGGTACTCTCGCACTTAATATGGTGTATTCCCACCTCGTCTTCGAATGACTTCTTGTAAACGGTTATGCATATTAATGCATGGCCTAATTGTGGCCTGAGGAATTTCGTGCCATATTTGTTGTAATGCTGCTCCCAATTCCTGCAGATTTGTTGGTTGTCTCTCAAAATTTCGTAATCTTCTTCCCATCATATCCCATACATGTTCAATGGGATTCAAATCCGGGCTCATTGCTGGATGTGATAATACCTCGATGTTGTTTTCTTCGAGGAAGTTAACAGCAATCCTGGGAATGTGTGGGCGAGCGTTGTCATGCATGAGAATAAAATTGCGCCTCATTCGACGACGCATGGGTATTATGTGAGGACGCAAAATTTCCTGTACATAACGTTCTCCTGTCAATCCAGGAGATGGTATGATGACGAGATTTGTGCGCTCATGCATCGATATTCCACCCCATACCATAACAGAACCACAACCAAACGCTCGAACAGGCTCGACGCAGTTTTCTTCAAAACGGTGTCCATTACGACGCCAAACACGGATTCTTCCATCGGAACGGAAAAGACAAAACCGTGATTCGTCAGTGAACAATACATTGTTCCACTGTCTCATAATCCAATTCTGATGAGTGCGTGCATATTGTAAACGAGCACGTCTATGAGCCACAGATAACATTGGCATTCGAGCACGAGCTCGCGACCGCAAGTTTCCTTCGTGCAAACGCCTCCTGATTGTTTGAGCACTAATTTGTCTGTGCGGAAGAACTGTATTTGCAATTACTCGTGCAATTCTTGATGGATTTCGATTTGTCTCATTGATGATGAGACGATCTTCTCTAGCTGACGTTATTCGTCTTCGTCCTTGTCCTCTCCTTCGACGAAATCCGCCTGTTTCTTGATAACGAGCCCAAACTCGAGAGATGGAGATTCGATGAACACCTATTCTCCTTGCAACATAACTTTGATTCAATCCTTCTTCCAAAAGAGCAATGATTTGCGCACATTGAATTTCGTTCAAACGAGACATTGTTACGACTTTATCGTTTGCTTCTTGAGTGTAATGGGAACAAGTTTACATACCTTGTCCTTATGGGAATCACTGGAAATCGCTACATTCCATAGCGTTTCTCTGAATCATGTAAAAATTGTAAACAACAAAACTCTATATAATCGTAAACTTGTTCCCATTACACTCAAGAAGCAAACGATAAAGTCGTAACAATGCCTCGTTTGAATGAAATTCAATGTGCGCAAATCACGGTTTTGTCTTTTCCGTTCCGATGGAAGAATCCGTGTTTGGCGTCGTAATGGACACCGTTTTGAAGAAAACTGCGTCGAGCTTGTTCGAGCGTTTGGTTGTGGTTCTGTTATGGTATGGGGTGGAATATCGATGCATGAGCGCACAAATCTCGTCATCATATCACCTCCTGGATTGACAGGAGAACGTTATGTACAGGAAATTTTGCGTCCTCACATAATACCCATGCGTCGTCGAATGAGGCGCAATTTTATTCTCATGCATGACAACGCTCGCCCACACATTCCCAGGATTGCTGTTAACTTCCTCGAAGAAAACAACATCGAGGTATTATCACATCCAGCAATGAGCCCGGATTTGAATCCCATTGAACATGTATGGGATATGATGGGAAGAAGATTACGAGATTTTGAGAGACAACCAACAAATCTGCAGGAATTGGGAGCAGCATTACAACAAATATGGCACGAAATTCCTCAGGCCACAATTAGGCCATGCATTAATATGCATAACCGTTTACAAGAAGTCATTCGAAGACGAGGTGGGAATACACCATATTAAGTGCGAGAGTACCCACATTTTTTATGCAATATACACACACATTCATACACATTCATACACACACACACACACACACCCACAAACAGACACACACAGCAGAGAGGGTTTGGAGTCATAAAATACTGCGGAAGTGACGAACTGTGGGGTCCTCATCTCTGCTGTAACACACACACACACACACAGACACGCGCGCGCACACACATACACACACACACACACACGATGCGAAATCCGACCAGCAACCTCCCCGTGATGCACATCGGGTAATGCTAATGCTGGCGGTAACTGACAAAAATGCATACATAACTTTGATACATCCTAACTCCTCGAAAAAAAATCGTACGAACCTCTTTTTTCTTTTAATTTGCAGGGAAAAGTCCAACTTTAACGATGGTTGTCGTGGCATTTGCGAAAAAAATTTATCCTACTCCGTGGAGTGCGTCAAACTATGCAAATGTTTGAAGACAAAACACGTCTTTACTTTTAAAGAGACGGCGCAAGGAGGAAAGAAGAAATTCAAAATTGGCCGAATGCATCTTAAAGTAGAGACTTTAAGCTTTAAAATAAGAGAAAAAACTTTCAATTACGATAATTTTTAACGAAGTTATGATTATTTGAAGTTGTGCGAAATTTTGGTATAAATGAGTGTTGCGATAATTTTGTTGCCTAGTGTGTATATATGTATATATATATATATATATATATATATATATATATGTACGCTTGTATTAATTCAATATCTTTTTTTGTGTTACAGGAGCGGCCATCTCCCTGACCCCCCCTCCCCCCGCACCCCCAAATATTATTATTTTAAAAATTATATTTTATATTTTATTTTATATATTATTATTATTTTATTATTATATTATTTAAAATTGTAATCATAAAAATTATAATCTTAATTTTAAGTACATACACACATACAAACACATACACACACTGACAGACAAATTGTAAATTACACATTTTAAATTAAATTTTATATATAGGTATATATATATATATATATATATATATATATATATATATAATTTTAATTAAAAAAAGAATTTAATTATTTACACGCTTCTCCTTGCGTTCCCATCCCTCTCGTCTCTCTTGCGCTAGTTGTAAGAATTTATCGTTCTCTCTATCATACTCGTTAGTTGTAAGTCTCGCGATATTATTGTTCTCTCTTGTACACGTCGTTTTCGCGCTATCGTTCTCTCTTTCGCGCTGTTCTCTCTCACACGCGCTAATTGTAAATCTCGCGATATCGTTCTCTCTCGCACGCGCTAGTTATAAGTCTTCGCGTTATCGTTCTTTCTTTCGCGCGCGCTAATTGTAAGTCTCGCGATATCGTTCTCTCTCGCACGCGTTGTTTTAGAATATTATCGTTTTCTCTCTCTTTCATATACTCGTTGCTCACTTACCTTTGCGTCGTCCTTTTCCCACCTATGCGTCGTTCTTGTTCCACGATGATGCCATCCTTGTCGCACTCGTAGCACTATCCTTTTCCCACACGTAGCGCTGTCCTTCTCACACCACTGTCTTCTTTCCGCGGATCCCCCGTCACTGTGCGGACTCCCTCGTCCATCGCTCGCGCCACGGATCCCCCTTCACCGCGCGGACCCTCTCGTCCATCGGACGCGCCGCGGATTCCTCTTCACTGCGCGGACCCCCTCATCCATCGCTCGCGCTGCGGATCCTCCTTCACCTCGCGAACCTCCTCGTCCATCGCTCGCGCCGCGGATCCCCCTTCACCTCGCAGACCCCCTCGTCCATCGCTCGCGCCGCGGATCCCCCTTCATTGCGCGGACCCCCTCGTCCATCAGTCGCGCCGCGAAACCCCCTTCACCTCGCGTGACGTCACTCCCCCCGCACCGCGGTTCCCCTCGCGCCTCAGCCCCCCCTGAGAGGACCAGGATTAGAATTGACATAGTCTCACTACTTGCGTCAAACGATACCATCCACGTCTGTCGAAGAAATTTACGAGACCACACCCGATTCGTTTGTAACATCGGTCGGACACGAATTAGAAACGTCCAAAGGTCGAAAAACGTTCCGAGAGCATTTCGATCTACTGGCGCAAAAATATATAGGAGATATTATGAGTGTTGATAAAAATAAGAGCATGGATTACGTCTACGGTGTTAAATTTACCAACGAAGGAATGATGTTCGGTGATAAATGTTTCGATGTGGACAAGGAAGATAATATAATTATCGATGGAATAAAATATAAGAGAATCGAAGGTATCTACGATTTGATTTTTAAAAAATTTCCCAATCAAAAAACATACTCGAGACGATTTGTATAAATATCAAAGTATGTTAAACGTAACAAATGCGCATAAGCGCGATAATAAAGTTAATAATCCTATTAAAACTAATAAAGGATACAAGTATAAATATATAATTGTTATTTCCCTGATCGAAAGGTGGGAAGAGATATAGATGCACCGCGTATGATGACGCTAAACGAAAACCTGACTGATTACGTGCATCGGAACGATCCCAACGAATTGGTGGATCGTTTGCGTTTGCTGGACGCCTCGCGTCCAATCGGCAACAATGCTCACGACAATGAAATCTTATCAATTATCGAAGAATTTCGCGAGGCTGGCATTATTATAAATTAAACGATGCGTCGACGATACATGTCATTCGATCAATGTTCTAGGTACCGAAATGTCGATTAATAAATTTGGATTATCGTTTGGAACGTCGAATAATTTGTACTATGAATGGAATGGATTATTATGGAAAAATTACGTTCGCGATAACGCTCTCTGCCAGACTACTACCGGCTTTGACACAAGGCCGCGCAAGATTCAACGCGTAGCACAACCGGAAGCTGATACTGACGGCGTCAACAAACGATACGTGGATAAACTTTTGAGAGATCGATAGGGAGAAATTGAGCAAAATATTATCGCTCGAAACAAACGTGCAAGCGCTGCGAATAATGATGGATGAAATAAAGTATGTGCTGAGATATGCAACATCTGACTCGATACAGTAAGCGAGACATACTATTAATATCGTTGATATTAATTATACTTCGATCAAATGTGCGAGAAAAGAAAAACATCTCCGAAAAGCGGCAACTAGTCGAGAAATTACATGCTCCGGTGAGAAGAAATTACATGCTCCGGTGAGAAGACATTTTCCACGAAGACGCGTCATTGTACACGAATACGACGATCTGTAGCAGGCGGACGTGGTCGATATGCATTCGTACTTTCGACTCAACAGGGGTCATAAATACATACTCACGACTTATCGATGTGTTGAGCAAGTATGCGTGGATCGTACCGCTCAAGAGTAAGAAGAGCGGGAACGAAATATCCGAAACGATCGCAAAGATTATTGGAGACGATAAAAGATGTCCGAAAAATTTTCAAACCTCGACAGAGGAAAAGAATTTTACAACTCGAGTGTGCAGAAACTCATGTAGAAACACAACATTAATCATTACTCGACATATTTCGTTATGAAAGCCTCAGTCGTGGAACGATTCAATCGTACTTTAAAAAATAATATGTGGAAAAGTTTACGTTGAATGAAAATTACAAATGCATCGACGAGTTATCTCGACTCGTTGCAGAGTATAATACACGAAAACATCGGTATGAGATCTATTGACGTCACTCCAGCGATCGCCGAAAAATACGGTGTATAGCAACGTAGAAATTGCGGCTTCAGCAAAATTTAAAGTAGGCTATTCGGTACGCGTGAGCAAATACAAGACCATCTTTGAAAAAGGTCACACCTAATTGGATGATTGAAGTTTTTAAGATTGTGGAGGTGAGAAAACTAATCCCACGATATTCATACTCGAAGATTCGCGAGGAAATCCCGTCGCTGGAGGATTCTACGAATACGAGTTACAACGTGTTGTTAATCCCAATGTATATCTCGTGGAAAAAATTTTACAAAAAAGGGTGATGACGTATACGTGAAATGGTTGGGAATAGATAAATCATATAACTCTTGAATCCATAAAAATAATGTATTATAACTATTTATTGAAACATAAAATATGCGTATAAAATATATAAAATTTATAAAAATATAAATATAAAATGTACAAAATATAAAAATATATACATGGTTATGTACAAAATATACAATAAACAAAATATACATTTATTTACAAAGGTAACCTATAATGTTCCTACGGTAATGTATCAGTGGTTTCGGGTACGATATACTGTTTATCGTCGTACGGACTTAGAGCAATTTTTGTCTCGCGGATCGTGTATTGGTGTAACTTAGATCGTATACACAACTGCTAACGCGTCATTTCAATCTCTTCGTTCAAGCATCGCGTGTAATCGTCACACGTTTATCGTTCTCGCGACAACGTTGCTCCTGACACCTTTAACTTTTTTCGTATCCCTTTTTCCATCCACACGTAACGCGTACATCTTTGCTCTGAGTCTGACGAATTTGGACATTATAGCGCCGTTGTTTTCGTCCTTTATTAGTCCTTTATTAGTACCTTTTTATTTACAAGCGGTATACCGTACGCATTGTCCACCGCATAATCGCTCGTGTCGAATCTAGCGATGTCGCGCTTCATATTCTCATATACATCCGCACACTCGATGTGATATATAAGACTGTCCGTATTGGTATACATTATTCGGCATTTGTCGTGATACATTGGCGCCATATACTCGTGATGAAACTCGTACAAACACGTCTTGGATATGTCGAGGATGCACATATCCATATAAATCGGTTTGTAGAATTTCACCTCGAGTTTGCGCAATTCCACAACGATTAAGTTTTCAGGAAAAACGCTTCTGCTGTGGAAATTTGGTTTCGCGATCATCGCCTCTGTGCCGTACCGACCGTCCCACTTTGTTAATAATTTTACATCGACACGATTGCTCACATTTTTCATCGTTTTGCCAAATACCGCATTTTTCATTAATTTGTATAAATTTTTTTCGAAATCATTTTTAGTCAATGTTCTGAAATGTGTATTTAATTGTATGTAATCTTGAAGCCTGGGAGATTGTGAAAACTGTAAAGTTCGATGTATTTTTGTTATACGAAGACCGTGACGCGCACCTACACTGCTGCAGGTTGCGGTAGTATATCACGTAACGCTTCTTATCGTATAACGTTGCAAGCAGCTTGAATTCCCGCTTGCCAGGTGGTTTGTCGCGTGTCAGGCAAAACGGTAGGTCAGTGTGCGCATCGTGAAGATGTTGTGGGTATTCGAGGTCCACTTCGAAGATATAACCCGTAGGCGAATCTAGCGCGATGGATGATACGTCAAAATTTGACACGTCGTCGACTCATCGAAAATCGGCACAGGGCAACGGTTGACACATTGCTCATCCGTACAAATTATTTACATCAAAGTACATCAAGTACGATGATGGTTTCGATGAATCGTACGACTCCATGTACTTGTTATTAGCACGAGCGTATCTGTTGGAACATTGACTCAGACCGCCGTGTATACCACGTTCGATGAACATAACCATGTCGATGTCTGTAAGCAGCTCGAACGTGATCTTTGTATGCTTCAACATGGCGTCCCACGTGTATTCGGGGAGAGTATAATAATACGCTGGGTCGAGTCTGTAACTTTCGATACATTTGTCTCGAAAGTTTTCGAAAATGTCGGCTAATAACAAGACATCGATTTTGAGGTACAAGTAGTTATATTCGCCTAGCGTCCGAAGAGAGAATCGCGTCCAGACATTCTCGGCGTGCGCGTAATCACTCTCGGATACAGTTTCACCGGTCAAGGAACTGTAAAACGATTCGCGCGGTGGTAAACACGTATCTTGCAACTTGTCAACGGAATCGATGTATTCCTATGAAAATGGAAATACACCTTTTCGTGTTAATAAATTGAAATGTTCTGTTGATAAATTTTAAAATTCCGATTTTAAAATTTTGAGTTTGTCTTTATCTAAAAATGATGCCAATTTACCGAGACTCGATGCGAGATATTTGAATGAATCGATGACACGTAATTTTACTTGATTTATTCTTCTTCAATACAAACATTTTTAGTAAACGAAATATATTTTTCCTTGGTTATCGGTAATAACTCGATTTTCTTTTCGAACGCTGTGGCTATTTCCTCGATAATAAAGTGTGAGTCATAACCGTATAAATTGTGAAAAACTATCGGAATACAAAAAGATTCTTTATAATTTAGGTTACAATTTGAGTGTGCTGGATCTCTGTAACGCCTGGTCAGATGGCAATGATCGCGAACGCGTGTATCGTCTTTCGCGAACGGTTTTTCGCATATGACATTGAGTGGCGCTACGGAATTTCTCCCACTCCTCGGACGTCAAATTTACCATGGGGACATTTGTTTTTAAAATATTATTAACGCGAATTGCTAAATTTTTAAGGTCTTCGACGAACCATGCTATACAATCAGCTACGACGCGAATGATATGCCGATAAAGATTTGTCGTATGAACAGTGTACATAGTAAGCTATGCTAAATGCCCGATGGTGTTGGTACAATTTTTGTTGTTCTTCTTCCGTCTTGGCCAGAACGCATTCCAGATCAGCATAGACCACGAATGGAAACCGCTCCTTCCGATTTTTGAATGATATCCACTTGTCCTTGTCGCTCGGCAATCGGATAGCGCAATCATTCAGCTTTCCACAGTCGACCGTATGCGACTGCAACTTGGAATCGGAAAGAAAATAATGTAGACATCTGTAAAAAAAAAAATTTCATTTAAGATTTATATAACAAAGTGTATAACCTATAATTATTCAAATAATATAAATTAAACTTACCGGTCGCAGATATATTTTTGAGTCTTGTGTTTGCTCAGTTGCGAGCTCTAGCCGGGATAAGTTCTTGATCCAAGCAAAATGTCCCACGCTGTTGTTGTCTTCAATGTACAGCAGACAATGGAGCAGAAACATTCACATGCTTATCTCGTTTCTGCTCCGAAAGACGTATCGGGACAATGCTGTTTTTGTTTTCGATGTACATATTGATTGAAATGTCATTTATAAGTTCAAAATTTTTAATTTGGCTCACAGTCACTGGAAACTCAATGTCCCGGAGATTCAGCACTGTCGCGTAATGCAGGTACGATGATTCCTGTTCCGCCTTTCTTTCGGCGGGGTATAGAGCGGCGACCACTGCCCACGCGAAACACGCATTGTCTTTTGATTATACGTTAATCACCACTCTTTTCATCATAATCTCCCGCGGTAACTTAATGTGACATGCCGTGCGCAAAGGATTATACTTGTTTATATTTACAGTTAAATTTAATATTCACGACAATGCCCACCCGCTATCGCTTTCCTGAAACTTCTTCCAGCGACGCTAGGATAGTCTCGATGACGTGCCGTTCGTACCACTCGCGTAAATCGGACGTGCGAAAGAGTTCATAATTTCTAGTATTAATATTTTTATTGGCACGTTTATCACCAGCCACAAATTCACCGTTAAATATTGTGTTCACTTTCACATTACAGTGTTTTTTCATAACGTCTTGCACATGTTTTATCACAATGTCTTTAGCATCATCGAAAAATTGGCGAGGTTCCATGTGATTATAGTTTATCACCGCACCAGTCAATATGCGGCTCTCGAACGCCGTATCAATTTCGCGCCACACAAGTCCATTTTGGCATGCGTTACATCCGGCACCCGCGTGTATGAAACGTCCACGTACCGAATTTTTCAAACCGAGGCGCGATCTGAGCAATTAGTGATTGTCGATATCCGATCGATAATCGCGGTCGTTTGATTCGACTTAGCTCTTCCAACGACTCGATATACATATCGCATCGTTGCTCCCACACAATATAATCTTCTAGCGAATCAAGCAATGTGGATTGCTCATGCAAATTTTGCTCATCCATATTGTAACACTTGTGAAATTTAGCATTTCCAATGACTGATCTTTAGCTACTGGTGAGGCGCACCTCTTTATCACGATTTATATACCGTCTTGTGCATTGTTTTATCATCGAACATTCTAGAATGATTTCATCTTACAAAAAATTACCCGTAGTACCGTGTGCAATCTGACCTTGATAATTTTGCGTTTTGTCGCGTACATTTGAAAAATCTGACCAGGGGTAGCCGTACATCGACGCTCGATTTTAGCGCATTCAGATAAATCTTTGTCTAGGGGATGATGCATGTCTTAACCTTGGCGGTTATTTTTCGCGTTTTGTCACGTACATTTGAAAATTTTAACATGATTGCATCAGGAGCAGCCGTACATCGGCGCTCGACTTTAGCGCGTTCGGTAAAATCTTTGTCTAAGGGTGATGCGCATTTTAACCTTGGCAGTTATTTTTTCGTGCCGTGTGCAATTTGACCTTGATAATTTCGCGTTTTGTCACGTACATTTGAAAAAATCTAACGTGATTGCATCAGGAGCAGCCATACATCGGCGTCCGACTTTAGCAAATTCAGCTAAATCTTTGTTCTGGGGATAATGATGATGTCATCGCAACCGTACATCGGCGCGACAAAATTTTAGAGGAAAATGATGCGTCAGCAATAATCCCCTCTACATCGCAATTTGCGATACTATTTGAATTGATATTAATTCTAATACGATTGCAGTATTGCATCAATTGCGCGTGTGAAAGGTTCACTGCTGAAGAAATCGAAATATGAATTTTTACGATTCGAAACGGTGAAACTTCACCGTATAAGAAGCAAAAATGTGACATATAAGATTTGATTATTTAATAATTTTGTTACTTATTGATTTTTAATATTGTGGTCTAATTATTTATATTTTATAGTATTCAACCTCGTGGTACGGCTCGCATACTTGGAAGAAGATACGCTCTAACCCCATCGTACAAGTACTTGGACATTGGAATAAGCGTTGGAGCTATATCGTACGTGGAGTTGATTCTCGGCGATAATTGAGGCAATCAAATAGTGCTACACTTTTCAACGTGAAATTTGTTGACGCAGAAGCAAGTAGATGTTGAACAATTTCTACAATCGACTACTCCCCCATTACGAATTGGAGATTTAACGATTAAAATGCATCAATTGAAAATTGTGAAACTCACGTTATGCGAAAATTCTTTGCATATGAAACCGCAAACGTTATTACATTTATTTAATTTTGAAAATAGTATCGATCATATGCATAATTGGTTGCGAGAATACGTATCTCGTTAATGAAAAATTTAAACAATTTGAAACTGTATTACAACGTAACAATATTATTACTGTATGCGATGCTGTAAAAACGATACGTGATGTCTTTAACAGCGAATCATTGATCGATTGCGAATTATTAACATGTGCTGTAAATGATATTCTTTACGATGCGTGCAATAAATAATTATATTTATTCCATCTGTGATTTTATTTCTTTCCTTCCATACGAATAAGAATAGTTGACAATTTTATTTCAACACGCTCCGCTAAAGATGTAGAGAAATGCTCAGGTAGATGAGACGTGATGCTCTAGTTGGAATGAGACGCAAGATATTAAAAGGTATATAATGAAGAGGAGTCTGCGACATTATAATATTATTTCTTTCGTTGTTCTTTGCGTTTCATTAATCTTGTGTTTCGTTGATCTCCTACTATGGCTGAAGAAGACGTAATCATCGGCAATGAAGATATGGATGATGATGATGATGATTGAATGGATCCTATTAAGGTGAAAAAGAGAATTGTGATAGAGAGACAACCTGATTCCCGTTTTCGGATTAGTGATAATGAAGAGTTACTTCAAATAGAGCGGGAACAACTTTCAAAGAAAAATCTTGAAACTTCAATCGTTCAATTTATAAGACATCAAGAACTCGGCTTAAAAAAACCTCGCACAAATTCTATTCATTGAGATTTCTCCAATGTCGAGATGTTTGTGAGAAGAAACTTAAAAAATGTGATGCAAGTTTTTATATAGATACGGAAGACCTCAATCACACTACATTAAAATGTTTTAGAAATAGATTATGTGAAAGACTTGAAGTAATAAAAGAATTTGAAAAGTTAGATGAAGATGATCATGAGAATATACTATGGCGGAAATTGGAAAGGCTGAAAATAAAATATTTTTGTTGATGTGTAATAAATTTAAAACACATAAAATTATTGTGTTTAATTTCAGAGTTTACGAGAGGATAAACTGAATACAAACCTGCATCAAAATATACATTGCGCGTATTGCGTATAGATGAGAATGGAAAATATTACTGGTAACATACCATTTATATTATATTATAAAGTATTCTAATATAAATTATTAAATCTAATGAAATGTCTTTTTTCTATTCCAGGGTATCTCCCCTCGACATGACGCCTGGTGCATCGCCTCTCAGCCTTCCAGGAGCAGCCTCCCCCTGACGCGGCGCATCGTCCCCCAATTAATTTTATATATTTTTTATTTTTTCTTATTTTATATCTTATTTTTTATATGATTACTTTAACTATATTTTTCTTAATAATTATTCTTATTTTTAAACACACACACACACACACAAATATGTATAATACACATACACAAATTTTAATAAATTTTATATTATATTTTAATTAAAAAAAAATGTATTTATTTACGCGCCTTTCCTTGTGCTCCCATCCTTGCGTCTCTCTTGCGCTAGTTATAAGTATCGCGATGTCTTCTTTGCGCTAACTGTAAGTTTCTTTCATACGCGTTATCGTTCTCTCTTTCGCGCTAATTGTAAGTCTCGTGTTATTATCGTTCTCTCTTTTTCATATGCTCGTCGTTCACTTACTTTTACGTCGTCCTTCTCATGCCATTTTACATTGCGTCATCCTTATCCCACGTTGACGCTATCCTTGTCACGCGTTGATGACATCCTTGTCGCACTGTCCTCTTCACACACGTGGCACTATCCTTTTCCCACGCGTAGCGCTATCTTTCTCCCACCTTCACACCGTCTTCTTTCCACGGATCCCTTTTGCCCGCGTGGATCCCCTCATCCATCGGTCGCGGACCCCTTCACTGCGCGGACCCCCTCGTTCATTGGTTGCGAACCTCCTCGTCCATCGGCCGCGCTGCGGATCCCTCTTCTCCGCGCGTGACGTCACCCACTGCGCGCTGCAATTCCTCCTTCCCCACGCGTGACGTCACTCCCCCTCCGCGCCGCGGTTCCCCTCGCGCCTCAACCTCCCTGAGAGGATCTGGATTAGAAGAACCCCCTTAGTATACATACTTAATAATATTAATATGTTAAATGTTTATTATGTTTACCGCTTTCTTCGAACACATGATCGCGTTCGATAGCGCCAGTAGTACCTTAACCTATCGCAACCTACCATGACAAAAAACTGTTTGCAGTCGTTGAGTAATTATCGTCGCATGGTCGCGTCGTCGCGTCGTGTAGTAACGTGTCTGTGTTTCCTTCATCGAGTGATTTTTAATCGTCCACAATTATTATTCGACAGTGATTAATAGTGATTAGTGATAGTCATTGGTAAATTTCTCGTCTCATCAAGTGAGTAAATAAATGTGATTCTGTTACAGTTTATAAAAGAATACAGTTCATGAAAGAAGAAAAACTTTCAGTTAATAATTTAGTGTGGATTTCTGTCTTTTACAACGTGATATCTACGTTAAATTTGAGAACGTATGATCTATCGTAAAATTCATTTTTCCTTCAAGCAATTACAGCAATACATCAAAAGTCATCGAACAAGGTAATAATAATAACTATTTTTTGACGTTATGTGAAAACAGATCTCGGGAAGTCAGAGGGATAGTGTATCGAAGCAAATTCGTGAAAAGAGTGGGTAGGGAGTGCCAAGTTGATAATTCGACTTGGTACTCGAGTCCCACATAACTTACTGGATCGACCGGTGGGTATACATAAAATGCATTTTCCCTTCTCTCGTAAAAAAAAAAATTACAGGTGAGTGAGCGAATAAAAGAGAGAGAGAGAGAGAGAGAGAGAGAGAGAGAGAGAGAGAGAGAGAGAGAGAGAGAGAGAGAGACGGACAGACAGAGAGAGAGAGAGAATGTGTTCGCATGTGTGTCTGTATGTGTAGCGACTAGCTGATCGCAACAGGCGCCCCGCGTAAGCACCCGCGTCTGACAATGAATCGCATCACCCTTGCCTGCCTCTTGTATCCGACCCATCATGCGTTAACTACTTCTTTTAATAATTCAAAAACTAAGCTTCGGACGAAATTTTGCGAAAGGAAAAATAATCTTAAATTTGACTCCAGAATTATTTCACGGACATTGAGATTGTTTTGAATCAGCCTGTATATCGAAAGAACAAAGATGATGTAGTCATATACGCGAATAGAGTGAAAATTCTCGGAAAACAAATACTAGAAGCGTATAAAATTTCGAGAAGCTTATCATCCGATCATAATATTAAAACCTCATTAGAAAAATACATGTGCAAATGCTTTATTAGGAAGATTAGTGAATTGAAACCAGAAATCGAGTAACAAATCGCTACAAACTTGGATGTACATGCAACAGTAGCCGATGCCCTGAGGATAAAAAGAGAGCTACGCAATGATAGATTTACGACAGGGAAGTGGTGACGATTCTGGTAAACGAGAAACCTGTTAAATCTGTTACAAGGAAAGGCACGTAGGTAGTAATTGCCGCAAATTATTACGAGCTTCTCAACTAACCAATAATTTAACGAGTCCAGGAACCGAAATCTTGATTTGTCAAATTTGTAAAAAACATGGACACGGAGCTGACAAATGCCACTTCCGCGATCCGCAATCTCGCCAACCAGTTAACATTATGCAAGGAAGAACGATTACTTGTCAACTATGCTCGAAATCCGGCCACGATGCGAAATCATGCCGATCAAATAACATTAATAACGCCACCAATAAAATAATTTGTCAATGGTGTGAAAAACTCGATCATTCAGCTAACAACTGTTGGAAAAAACAGAATGAACAACGCTTCACGGGAAATAACATTTGAATCACGTGTCAAATTTGTAATAATTACGGACATTCTGCTAAAGATTGTCGTTCAAAGATTAATCACACTGGATCAAAAAATGCATTATTTTCGATATTGTAAGGAGCAAAACCATCTCCTCGAAGATTGTCCTCGAAGACTCGTCTTACCAATAATAATCGAAGACAATCAGGGAAACTACACTGGACGACGACCCTCGACTTTGGGTGTGCAGCAAAGGTCCAAACGGGAGGCACACCCGACCAAGCTTCAGGTAGCAAAATAAGTGGCGACTGTACAAATATACAACCCGTGACAGTAAATCTTGACAAACATAGTCGCGTGCCTACTGTCCAAGTCAATATATATTATATATCTAGACCTATAAAACTTGGATATGGGACCAAATATTATCAAAGAAGATCTTGTACCCGAGGGAACGATTATTAACTATAAAAACATACTAAAATTAAATGGAATTAATAATTATCTTGTTTATACTCTCGGCGAAATCGAGCTAATTGTTTTTGAAATACTGGTCGTTTTCCATATCGTATGTAATGATTTTCCAATCTCTCAATCTGATATATTAGGATTTTTTTAAGCAGACCGCATCTACTATAGATTACGCGGAAGGACATCTAACTGTCACCGGAATGAATATATCTTTTCTGTCGCCTGAAACTATCGTAGTGGCTCCACGATCTGAGTCATTATTTTACATAAGAATAAAAAATTCTGAAATAAAGTTAGATTATATACTCAGACTAAAATTAACGCACGGAATTTATCTAGGAGATACCATCATCGAGAACACATCTGGAAAAACATATTTAAACGTTATAAGCACTCTGGATGAAGAAACGGAAGTACAAGTTCCCTGCGTCTAAACCCATTGAATGAAGTGTTCGACGATTATAAATCAAAGTTGAAAGACCTAAACAACTTAAAAGAACCAATCCATACAAAGGAAGAAATCAAACATAAAGGATTTAATAAAACGTCCGAACAATCCAACTACAAAAGTGAGGTAAAAATAGAAGACGAATATAAAAATGAAGATTATCAAGACGATGTTAGAATCGAAGAAACTCGAAATAAAAATGAAAAAGAAATATTAAATCTAGAAAAAAATAAGAATAGAAATAAAATTAAAAATAAAATCAAAATTAAGAAAAAAAAGAAAAAAAATTATAAATTATGAAGCAGAAGGATCTGAAGAAGAAGGTAAAAATCATAAAATATTAAACGAAAATAAAAAAGAAATATTAAATCAAGGAGAAAACGGAAATGAAACTAAAAATAAAAACAAAGACAAAAAGAAAAATAAGGAAATAAATTCAAAAATCTCAAAAGAGGCAAATGACCAGACCTCTTCAGAGGAGATTAATTTTAAGATTTCGGAGGGAAATTTCCAAACCTCGACAAAAAATCCTGGCTCCGTCAATTGTAAGGAGGGAAGAATACAAACCTCGTTACGCGTTGACATTTGACGCCTTCTTATTTTAAAAAGGGGAGCAACTCTCTATCTTCCATAGACATCGAATTCCCAGAGATAGACTTTGAAAAAAAAGAAAAATTGGGTGGAAGAGGAAAATTAACTGACATATTAATAAAAACTATCTACTTATTACGGATTAGCAATTCGTCGAAATGTTGATTCCGTCGATGATATGAAAAAAGAAATATTGGCAACATATAAACATTTGTGCTCAACAAATGAAAATCCGATGCACGAGAATTGTCCGCCGGGTGTACAGAGCTAGTGCAATTGGCGTGTGGCTGAAGCCACCGGAGCTACTTTTGACCACCCTGCTCCACTCCACCCAGATCTTCAAAAACATTTGCCTTTATACAAAGATTTATCTAAGGACGAACTTCTGCAAAGATGTTTAGGCGGGCACACACAAAATGCGAACGAGAGTTTTAACTCGTGTGTTTGGCGTTTGGCTCTGAAACATTTATATTATGGCATCCGAACAATAGAAATAGCCGCGTATATTGCTGCAGGATTATTTAATGAAGGCTATTTCGCTATTTTAAAAATTATTATGGATGTACTACAAATAAAAATCGATTCTCATTGCAAAGAGTACGCAGACTCTTATGACACTGCGCGGATACAGCGACAGAAGCGACGAAACCTTAGCAGGTCGAAAGAAGCTCGAACTGCTTGAAAAGAAATTAATTTTCAGCTGCAGCAGCTATACGAGGAAGCAGAAGGCCAACTATATGTCCCTGGAATCACCGATTAAGGCTGTAAGTATTAAAAAGTATTACTTTTTATAACCAAAAACTTTAAACGCGTTTTTCTCAAAATCACTTTCTTCAAACTGGTGTGCAGGATAACTAAAAAAATATTTGACCGATTGGTTTCTTCCAGTACTATACATGTAGAAAATTACATTTTTCATCGAATGAACTACAAAAATTAACATAAATTTTAAAGTAAATAATTTTTATTTCACAATAAAGATGAAAATTTTTATGGAAAAATTGCAATTTTTTTTTAAAATATCGCTATTTTTTTCAATTTAATTTTCTTTCTTGCTCAATCAAGTTTAAGTGCGTAATGATCTATAATTAATAAATAATTTTTATTTTTCTGTTTTAGACCATTGCAGCGGATGCTAGACTGCACACCGTTGCCGCCTGCCAAAGCCGCTGAAGGCAGGCGTCGATATCTATATTCAAATACATGCTTTTTTTTAATGAAAAAAATATTTTTATATTCTATTTTCTTATGTAAATACACTACTAAAGTTTGAGATACTTTGACTAAATAATTTCTTTAAAAAAAATTCCAAAAATCTGCTTCTTTTTTGGCTGTTTACTTGAGAATCCCCCCTTAAAAGTTCCCAAGGACATAAACCATCTTCAAAAATTTCCACGTCCTTGTTAAATAAATCTCAAGAGATCATAGACAAATTTATGCAAAAACGTAAATCGAAGTACAAAGAAAACCAACGAATTAACATTGCAAATTCCAAGTGTTTAGTAGTCTCTGAAGAAGAAAAGAAGGATCGGCTCGTTGAAATAATAGAATCATTACGATTAGAAATCATCTAAAGAAAATAGAAAATAGAAAAGCATAATAAAATTTAATAACAAATAGTCAAAATCGATTTCACATTTCCTGGAGAAAAATTGACTGCGACTAACGTATTGTTACATCAAATACCGACCATAGATTATCGACCAATAAATACCCGACAGTATCGTTTCCCACAAATACACAAGGAAGAAATAAATAAGCAGGTAGAAGAATTATTATTATAATTAAGGAGGAATAGTAAAGCACTCACAATCACCTTACAATACGCCTATATGGATTGTATCTAAAAAAGAAGATTCTAAGAGTAATAAATGATGGAAAATGGTTTTAGATTTTCGCACTTTAAATGATAAAACTATAGAAAATGCATATCCTCTCCCGAATATCGTCGATATATTGGATCAACTAGGAGAAGCACGTTATTTCTCAATATGCAATCTAGCATCTGGTTTTCACCAAATAAAAATGGATTAGATAATCATGAAACTGCTTTTACAACTCCTTTCGGACACTACGAATTCGACCGAATGCCTTTCGGTTTTAAAAACGCTCCAGCAATCTTTCAACGCCTAATGGATTTATTGACTGAATTACAAGCTGAAGAATTATTTGTTTATATGGATGATATCGTTATTTACGCATTGGAAGAACAAAGTACAACTCATTGATAGAGCGACTCCGCAAAGCCAATTTAAAATTACAACCCGACAAATGTGAATTTCTGAAATCGGAAGTAACATACTTAGGACACGTAATTAGCAAAGATGGAGTAAAACCAGATCCTAAAAAATTAGAAGCCGTAAAATTATTTTCGAGACCAAAGACGCCGAAAAACATTAAACAATTTTTAGGACTCGCAAGATATTACAGACGTTTCGTACCTAATTTTTCTAAACTTGCTAAATCGTTGACTGTTTTACTGCAAAACGATACGAACTTTGAATCGACATCCGAGCAGGAAGAATCATTTCAACTCTTAAAACAAAAATTATGCGAAGAATTTGTATTACAGTATCCTGACTTCTAAACCATTCATATTAGCTACAGATGCTTCGGGAATAGCCGTAGAGGGAATTCTATCACAAGGAGAGATAAACAAAGACCAACCAATTGCATACGCATCACGTACTCTAACAAATAATGAACTAAAATATAACACTTATGAAAAGGAAGCGCTAGCCATAATTTATTGCGTAAAACATTTTAGACTATATTTATACAGAAGGAAATTTACCTTAGTCATTGACCATAAACCATGGTTTAACATGGTTTAACATGGTTTAAGAACGCACAAGATGCGAACATGCGAATATTACGCTGGAGATTGAAATTAGCAGAATACAATTATGAAATTGTATATAAAGCCGGAAAAACTAATGTAAACGCAGATGCATTATTACGAAATCCCACGGAAACAAACTGCAATGTTATAAAAGATAAGCCGTTGAACATTAATAATATACAAGATGAATCAGACGATGAGATAGAAAGCGAAGACGACGATTTTCATTTATATCTCTCAGACACTGAAACAGACGAATCATTTTATGACCATTCTAATGTTTCACCATCCGCCAAGGAACTTTTAATACTCAAGGCGACTTTTAATACTCTGAAAAAGAGCGACCTTAAGTCGATTCATAGTCGATAGTTAAAGTCGACAATAAACCGTACTAGAAATCTTTAAGTTGACTAAATGTCAACTTAAAGAGACGTCTTCAATTAAAAAATGTCTATCAAAAAATGACTATCAGTCGATAAATAGTCATTTGTGCTGTGTGGGAACAAAATTTATAAGTATACTTTTAAAACATTAGCTAAGAATTTTAAATAAAAATTAAATTTTTTGCTTTTTAGAGAAATAATATATAGAAATCTATCATACATCAATAACAGATGTATAGTAGATATCTATGAAAGATTTGTAGATGACATCTATCATAAAGGTAATATGAAGTTCTATTAGAGATATAATTGTATGTAAATACCTGTCATATATCCATAACAGATGTCCAGTAGACATCCATGATGGATTTGTAGATGACATCCATGGAGGTAATATGGATTTCTATTAGAGATATATGTTGCGACGCCGTGGCCCGCCTCGAGAACGCCGATCTCGAGGAGGTAGCGTGCAAGTTTGGCGGTTACGGTATCAGGCGGTATCGGTTGTTAAGACGGTATCTCCAAAAATGCGGTAACTTATAAATCTCCGGAAGGGAGAGCGGAATTGGGCGCCAGGCGCGGTATTTCCGCGCCACGATATCGGTACGGTAACGGTAATGTCCGACGATTAAGCCCAGTGTATGGCAGAGGGGCAGAGTTCTTTGTGATTTGAATGTTTAAAGAGAGAACGCTGGAGAGTATTCAGGAGAGAGAAATAATCGACCTGTAGTTATTTTACTTAAAATTACATAAATATATTTAACAGTTAGAATACAATATGAATATGTAACATAGAAAAGACTAATATAATAGATAAATTCAGAATATAAGAAAATTCAGGTAGTAGATGAATCAGTACAATAGGTATGTCAATTTATCCGAAAGTTCATATAAGAGGCAAATTGATATAATAGATAATTCAAAACATCCGAAAATTCATATAAGAGACAAATTAATATAATAGATAATTCAAAACATCAGAAAATTCATATAAGAGACAAATTAATATAATAGATAATTCACTATATAAGAAAATTCATATAAGTCTCAGCATCTAAATAATCGGTATCATAAGTTTGAACAACCACGAAATTCAAATCGGTAACGGCTGACGCGAAGGTTAAATATATCAATAACGGGGACGTTCTATTCAGAATAGAAAACCATAAGTCCACACAAAGAGCGATACCGAAATAAATATAACTCAAAAATCATAACAGAAACATAACAGGAACAGAAAATCACATAAATTATTAGCGATTCGTAATTTATAATATCCGCGGACTAACTACGCCAGATTTCCGAACATACATAGAGGCACAGGCCTCGCCAACGAATTTCAGTATAAATTGAATTAATTTTCCCTACAAAATCGACGGTAATTTGCGGTAATCAATGGCGAAGAAAGATTTACGATCAGACTATGGTAACGCGTATACTTTCGGAACACCCTTGGAGGCACGAGCCTCACGCCGAATTTCGATATATCTCGAAGTATCTTTTACATAAATTTTTGACGGTAGCTTAAAATAACGGTATCCGAAAGTAATTAGTTACCGATAAAGGAGACTAAAGAAGTATAATTACGGTAGATTTTAACAGTAAACGTATCCTGAAAAATCTCGATATAAATCGAATCTAAATTTTCCTTCACAATAATCGGTAACAAGATCTCACAATATTTTCGGCAATTCTTATCGGCAATTACTCGCGGTAATCTCCAGGATGACAATGCTAATATGGTTTACTCGATTTAACAGTCGTTTCGCGACCTTCTATCTTTGACAACAAAACTTGACTTTCACACACTCGAATTTTAAACGGAACGATAACGGATATACATATTTCGACGGAGATTTCGCTTTATACAATGTTCTTACAGAGTCGTGTTCTTTTAATTCCGGTAGCTCGGGCTCGTCAAGAAATTGTCTGCGCAAATCCCGACTTTTCCGATACGAAACGACCAGAATTTGCCACGTCACGCGATGACTTGAAATTCGGCCCGGAACGTAACGGTAACGAGACGGTGTGTACAAAAAAAACAGACAAAACGGTACAATATTAAACGGTACGAGACGAAACTACGTCACGACACGGGACTGTCGGCACGAACCACCCCCTGAGAGGGACAAATTCGCGGCGCCCGAGGGCAGCTGGCGATAATTAGCGGTACAAGTTTTATACTTTACGCGATAATTGAGACGGTAAAATCGCTGCCCCGCGACGATTCCTTTTTTTCTTTTAACGTGGTGACGCCAGCTGATCCCGGACGTAAAACACCTAGGCTACTCGTGCGGCGGCTTACAGTATCAGCTGGTGGCGATTTCCTTCGAGATCGTCTCCTCCGGTTTTCCAAGTAGTGACACATTGGGCACAGGCTCACCGAACAGTGACGAATCTTTTCTGCGTCCGTGAGGCCCTCGGATCCCGCGCCGATCTTCCGCGCATCCCGTCGATTTTTTGGAGAAACGGGGTTTGATTCTCCGCCCCCTTCAACATCTCCGCTGTTGGACGGCGTTGCCCTTACGCAGGGATTCCGACCCGACGCTGACAGTAATTTCTTAGCGGTGTCTCTTTGCCTCGGACTCCGTAGGCTGGCCAAGCCTTATCGTGGTCCGGAGTCTGCAGTACTTCATTCTCTTCCCAGTCTGCAGCCTGGGGTGGTCAGTCGTCCAGATTTTCTGCCGTCCTGAAAATTTTCGGGATTAATATTTCGCGGACTTCGACTAGCGGCGGCGCGGGATCTCTATACGTGACCTTATCTCTGTGCGGTATCCTTAGCCCATCCTCCGACCTTACTGGCGGTATCTTCGATATCTTCGGTATCTTCGGTACAGGTTACAATATCACACAGGCCGCCGCACTCGCTATCGCACGAATCTTACTTGGCTAAAATAAATCTAAATATGCGAACAAATTCAAATTTAAATTCCCTCTCAGGCGCGAGGAACGACCCCGCGCTCGCTGTTTCCCCTCGGCGGGGTCACTGTGACGGAGCTTAAAAAGCGTCACGTCACAATGTATGTAAAAATCTATTTATCTATATCCATAACAGATCTATCATATATCCATAATAGATCT
The DNA here is from genome assembly GCF_003227725.1 of Camponotus floridanus. NCBI lineage: Eukaryota > Metazoa > Arthropoda > Insecta > Hymenoptera > Formicidae > Camponotus > Camponotus floridanus. Next base: position 11,952 of record NW_020229267.1, on the reverse strand, counting down.
ATCATACATTCATATTCAGTAGACATCCATGATGGATTTGTAGAAGATATCTAGCATGAGAGATAATATGGACTTCCATTAGAAATTTATTGAATATTCACCATGGACATAGATGTCGTATGGAGTTATGGAAGTTGTATTGACGACCATTGGATGTCAAGTTCCGTGTGAGAAGTTTTAAATTACGATCTGGATGGTAATGTTTCAAAATCTTATTCCAGTTTAAAAAAATATTTGTATTAACATTTTATTTTATTTAAAGTACAAAAAATTTTATTTCGATATATATATGTTTTGTGAATTATGTTCAATGTTGTCTAAAGTAAAAAAGCGAAAATTGTGATTTAAAAATCCATGCATTGAATTATACTGGTCAACAACAAAATAATTTTAATTTTTTCCTCTTATAATTTTGCAGTTTTGGGCTATTTAAGTGTGCTGATTTCGAGTACAACAGTAGTTTTTTTTAACAGCTCTTGTTTTTTAATATTTTTAGACTATTCCTTTTTAGACATCACGTGCAGTATTTTTGAGTTTTACTCGACTCAAAATTATTATTTTTTTAACTTTCGATATGTCCTCGACTTGGAGACGTTGTTTACATAATCCAGATAGTTTTTGTTATATTTGTGGCGAATAAATCTTTCAAAAATATCGATAATCGATATAATTGTAATATCTTATAAATAAAAAAAGTAGAGCTGATACAACTAAACTAGTATTTTTTTCGTAATCAATACCTTAGATATAACCTATAATACATGTTAAATGACAGAAAAAAATTTGAGTGTTGACTAGTGTTATTAATAAATTGTTGTCAATAATAAAAATAATTATGTTATAATTGTGAAACAGTGATTTGACAGAAAAACATGGATAATATGGATATATCGAAAGAAAATATTCCTAAACAGGTAAGCTTTTCTCTCTTTCTATCATTAATAATAATTTTTTTTATATTTGAAGTATAGTCATAATAATAAATAATATAACATAATATAACATAATATGAGAGAAAATCTTGTGCATAGCTATATAATCATGATTATATGATATTTCTACAATTCTTGGCTACGCAGCGAATATATAAACTTCTATGATTGTAGAAATACTATATAATCATATTATATAATCTAGAGAAAGATAGGGATGTATATGGAAGGAGGTCGGACGTATCTTTATCCATTTGGTCAACAAGCGACAGAACCCATCCGCGGCACCGGTATTGACGCATATCTTGTGGAGACACACACTTTTCAGCCTAACGAATAATTGCTAGAAAACAATATTCGCAGACTAGAAAAATATGTGAGGCGCAAGTGGCTGGATCGGGAATCGAACCCAAATCTTTCACTTTCTGGGCAACTGCTCTAGATCACTGAGCTATTCAGACCTCACACCTAATGCTGCTTTTTAACACAGTGATATGTGACTTCAGAGCGATGTATCTCATTCAATGGATGCAATGCCGATTGCCACGGAGGATCCCTAACAGGTCACTCGCTGACCAAATAAGTGCCGGTGGAGATATTCGCATACATGCAGGCTTCTGATTGGCCTTCTGTATGAAAACGGCACCGACGAGCACAACGCCGCAGAGTGACCACATCCCCCAAGATCCCTCTAGAATATATTAAAATCCCCACTGTGGTCTCCAAATAGCAGTGGCAGATAGACCCAAATATAGGGCTGGGACAGGCCTTCAGAGAAAGATATAGATGTATGTGAGAAATTATGTGGCTATGCAAGTAGTAGGACTAAGGAGATTCTAACTCAGGTCCTCTCAGGGGGGGTGAGGCGCGAGGGGAACCGTGGTGCGGGGGGGGGGAGTGACGTCACGCGCGGGGAAGGAGGAACCGCGGCGCGACCGATGGACGAGGGGGTCCGCGAGGTGAAGGGAATCCGCGGCGCGAGCGATGGACGAGGGGGTCCGCGCAGTGAAGGGGGATCCGCGGCGGGAGCGATGGGCGATGGGTTCCGCGAGATGAAGCGATGGACGAGGGGATCCGCGGCGCGACCGATGGACGGTGGTGTGAGAAAGACAGCGCTACGTGTGGGAAAAGGACAGTGCAAAGTGTGTGTGAAGAGGACAGTGCTACGAGTGCGACAAGGATGGCATTAACGTGGGACAAGGACGACGTATAGGTGGGAGAAGGACGACGCAAAGGTAAGTGAACAACGAGTATATTCTAAGCGAAAGAGAGAAAACGATAATATTTTAAGACAACGTGTGCGAGAGAGAACAATAGCGCAAGAACAACGCGAGTGAGAGAGAACGCATATGAAAGAGAGAACGATAGCGCCAAGACGACGTGTACAAGAGAGAACGATAATATCGCGAGACTTACAATTAGTGCGCACGCGAAAGAGAGAATGATAATACCGCGAAGACAACACGTGCGAGAGAGAACGATAATATCGCGAGACTTACAACTAGCGCAAGAGAGACGCAAGGATGGGGACGCGAGGAGAGGCGCGTAAATAATTAGATTTTTTTTTCTCAATTAAAATCAAATAAAATTTATTTAAATGTGTACTTTTTGTGTCCTAGCGCGAGAGAGATTACTTATTCTAATCGCGAGAGAAAGAGATAGACTTACAACTAGTGCGAGAGAGACGCAGGGATGGGAACGCAAGGAGAGGCGTGTAAATAATCACATTTTTTAAATTAAAATATATATAATATTTATTAAAAATGTATGTATTTTATACAATTTGTGTGTGTGTATGTGTGTGTGTGTGCTTAAAAATAAGAATAATAATAAAATCTTATAATAAAAAATAATAAAATATAAAATATAAAATATAAAAATTTAAAAATATAAAAATATAATTAAGGGTGCGGGGGGAGGGGCTCCAAGGTATAGCCGCTCCTGTAACAAAAAAAAGGATGCGCGTTAATATAAAACTATAGTTACAATATTACTTATAAAATACTTACATCTATCCTCCCCATTATGCACGCCATTGGGTGCCCGAATCTCTCCGGGCACCCAAATCTCCTCCTCCATATAGGGCTCTTCCCCGAAGAGCCGCCGAAGGTCGAAGATGTCTTCTTCGTCTGGCGGACTCTCCGGAGCGTCGCCCCACATGAAGGAGAGGTCGTGTCTCCTCCCCCGCCGCTCTGCCCGCACCCATTGCCGGTGGTTTATATTTATAAAGCCGGGTATCCGGACTTCAGATAGGGACTAGAAAATAAAAAATATAAAAAATATAATTAATATAAATATAAAATAATTTATAAAATATTCGCAAAATCAATACTTACATTCCAGTGAAATGCTAGCTTCACTAGCAGGACACGCACAGCAAGTCTGAAAATGCCTGCTTCCACCCCGGGCAATTGTCGAAAATATACTCCATTGTTATATTGTTAAAAAACATACTTGCGATACACTTTACTCGCGCACTCTCTGAAACTTTCTGATGCGACAACGAGGTCCCGGCACGAGGTTTTATAGTAGAGATGTCGCATTATCACCATGCCAAAAACGCGTCGTAACACAAAAGTACACGCGGTCCCATGCAAACTCAGCATAGTATAATATAATATAATATTAATATCACGACTTTGTGAGCAGACAAACTTCTCGGTACGAAACTTTAGAATAGGGACGTATCATTATCGCTTTGCCAAAAACATGTCGTAAGACAAAACTATACATGTTCCCATGCAAATTAGCACGGTATAATGTAATGCATCAACTAATCAAACGACCGTCGAACGCTCTTCGAACGATCATCGAACGGAAATGAACGCTCATCGAACGCTCGTCAAACGGTCATCGAACGGTAATTGAACGCTCTTCGAACGGAAATGAACGCTCGTCAAACGGTCATCGAACGGAAATGAACGCTCATCGAACGCTCGTCGAACGGTAATGAACGCTCATCGAACGCTCGTCGAACGGTAATTGAACGGTCATCGAACGCTCGTCAAACGGTCATCGAACGGTAATTGAACGCTCTTCGAACGGTCATCGAACGGTAAGTGAACGCTCTTCGAACGGAAATGAACGCTCTTCGAACGGAAATGAACGCTCTTCGAACGGAAATGAACGGTAATTGAACGGTCATCGAACGGAAATGAACGCTCATCGAACGGAAACGAACGGAAACGAACGGTAATTGAATGCTCATCGAACCGAAATGAACGGTAATTGAACGGTCATCAAACGGAAACGAACGGTAATTGAACGCAAAACTATATTCACTTATCAAACAAATATTACAATGTATTACAATGTATCACAATGTAGTATCGAAATACAATATCTGTGGCAGCTGTGTCACGTATGGAAACATGATACTGCGCACATGCATAGATAGAGATGAGGAAAAAAAGGAGAGAATAAGAAAGATAAAAATATATCGCATCATCAATTTATTATAAGTATGGATTCAAAGAATCATCATCATCATGATGTTTCAACCATCAATTATAAATTTTAAATATATTTTGCAGAGCGCAATTTTTTACATGATTTTCACAACGCATAGTATTCTTATCATCTAACTTATTTAAAGAAGCTACATCCTCATAGTCTGCATCCATAGTTTCGATAATGACATCGTTTCTCGCATCGTCCAGTATATCAGCCAGCCATTGTCGCTTTTCGTGGCCTTTAACGTACACGAGAGGTGACGCATCATCCTCTTCCGTTGCATCACCGTCATCGTGATTAAACGTTTCGAATTCCAATATGAAACGTGTCCATCATTCCACGATAATCCATGATGGTTTTTAATCAGCCATAAAACCTGACATCTCTCAGATTTTGTGAGCGTGTACCATGGTACGGGACATGTAAAAATATAATGAGAAAGTACGGATCCTTTTCTCAAAATCGCAGCTTCCTTCACGACAAAATTTTTCCCAACGATAAATCCTTGCAGATCAACAAACGTTGGCGCAGCCATGATGATCCGATCGCAGACTGATGTCGATCGTCAAACATCTCAATCTTTTATATTTTTCTTCATGTGCAATAGAGGGGATATTTGCTGATCTATGTAATTTTGCGGACTACATTGGTCAATGGATTATATTCAACAACCCGATCGTGCAAGATGAGACAATAGGCGGTAGTATTCGCAGGTATATTTTCCCTGCACTCAAACTCTATTCTCACATCCACGGTAGCAGTTTTGACAGACTCGTTTTGTCGCGAGCAATCAATGACCGCTAGAGGACCGCAATGTAAAAATTTTGGAATGGTTAATAGCGCGGTGCTATTATCGCATCCGTAATAAGATTTGCGAAAACGAGAGTACATGCCGAATAGGACGGCGAATCTATTTTTTTCAAAATGTAAATTTAAATCATCGTAAGGATAAAATTCCGAGTTTAAATAGAGTTTAACGTTGGTCAATTTGCAGTCATCGAACAATATAACATCTTGTGACACTGAATTCTTTTTACCAGTTTGCAGTGCAAAGATCACGTATCGCGGTTTCTCTAGCTGGGAAGCAGCTTTCACGGTCCACGAATGTTTGGTCGTGCTATGTAGTAGAGGAAATTCGTATAGGTCCCAAGATCGGAAACTCATGTTCAAGTATCGTCCGCTTTCCAACATTCGCAACATTGATAATTTATTAATCTCGTTCAATATTACATGAGGCATACGCCACTGTATATTGAGTAATTCAATCTCAGCTTCCGACAACGGATGTCCGAATAGACAATTATTATCGTTGCGCGAACGTATCAAAATCAATTCATGACGAGCGTTAATCACAACGCGTTTATAATCTTCACAAAATCCCAGCAACATGTTGAGCGGCACGCAAAAGTTGAAATAATTTTTGTCGCCGTTGTACGTCAAATCCCACGCAGCATTCTTCAAGTTTATACTTTTCTGGTGTGTTACAGAGACATAATTTTTAAGCGTTGATGTTATTCCAACATTTCTGTTGCGATCAATCTCTACTCCATCGAGTTCGTATCGAAGCTCATCAAACATGAATGCGACGCAATTGTTTCCCAATACAACCTTCATTTCATCATTCGCTTTACGCACATTAAACCTTCCCTCGATGTAAAGAAAGCTTTCGCATGGTAACGTGTACAAATCCTGATGTTGTATTCGTATCTCATCGCTGTATCAAAGCGTCGTATTGGCGTACGGATTGTACGTATGAGTCTCAATCTTGATGCGATCGTCAAAGACTGGCTCACCTCCGATATTCAAAATATCAATCATTCTTTTCGTACGATGAATCCCAATGATTTCAAAAGTTCACGATTCAACGCGCTCAGTTTCTTTTTACAGCAATCTTATTACTGTCACCCGATACCGCTCGTCCTATCGCAAAAGTATTGTCTCTCGCGTGCTCCGTTTCATTCAGCACGAGCATACTATGTTTGTCGCCGCCGTATATGCAATCTTACGGTAATTTCCTCTCCTCGAAAATCGAGCAATCGACCTCTTTGATCCACAATACGTATCGTTAAATCCGTAATGCTCCGTACGACGATCGGCAGATAAATGATCTGTGCTGGCGTTTCCGATATCTTATATCCTGGCGGTACGCTCGGTGAAAATTCATGTATCGTGTCTACGCGCATACCGTTGCTGTACGCACCAGTAGTCACGTTGCATTCTATACGAATAATATTTACGTTTATAATATTAACAGGTTCCGATTCATACCACTTGCGAGGTTGCAATATACGATTCGACAAGAATCCAAGCAAAGATCCTACATTGTCGAGTTTGGTAAAGTTTATTCTGTAGGCACATTTGATTTCGCTTTTTAGCGTAATGTGATTTGCGCGGAGCGCTATTGGATATTCCTCATCATAATCGTTTTCACCATCTCTGGAAAGGTGTTCATCTCGCAAAATTGCGCGTTTGAGATAGTCATTTATGGCGTGCAATTCGTACGATCCTTCGGGAATCGTAATTTCCTTGTCGTCGTTGTCAAAATAAAATTTATTATTCGAAAAATTTACGTTCGGAATCGTGTGATAAGTTTCAAAATCCGTTAATCCGAGCTCGTAATCGGCATAGGTCAAATCTATAGCGGGGAAATAGCTTACAGCGAGAACACTGCTTCTGCCAGTCAACGTAAGTGTCAGTGACATGTCGAACGAATACTGAGTCATGACGATGGATTGTCAGGCTTTAGATTGATCGCTTGAAGAAATTTTAAACACAACTGTCCACAGATACTCTGATTATAACTTTGATAAGATGTGTAATTGTATTTAATCTTCACTCGTCCGAAATATCGCACAAGTTCCTTGGGCGGTCCAAGATTTCCAAAACTGTCGAAATATACGATACGATCACCCCTCTTTGCGTACGCCACTCAATGAGTACCGGGACCATCAACGTCATCCAAATTGACGATACCGCTCTCGTTTCGTCGTACACCGCTTATCGGTAAATTATTGCTCATGAAAACACCTCTAAAGAAAGGTATATGTTTCACAAATTGTTCCAATTGCACGTTTCATATACGTTTCGCAAATTGTTCCAATTGCACGTTAGTTGTCGCACCGGCATGTAGGCATTTTTAATGTTTTTTCGACGCCTTTTTTTTCTCTTAGACTTTGTTGAGAATCTCTGTCCACGCTTGTACGGAGAGAGATAAAGTCCGCGACCTTCCATAGCGCGATTGTGACGCTGCATCTCTTCCAGCTGACGTTGCGCAGCCTTGCTATCGTTTACCGCCTTTGCGATTCCCGCCGCACCGCCGGCCAATGAACCGACAACTTCCAACAACGGTAAAAGTGGTAAAATACCACCACGTTTCGCTACTGGAAGTATTCGTTTCTTCCTCCTCTTTGTCGTCGATGGCTTTTTCATCCCCATGCCGAGTTTTGTCTTTGCCTTCATTGCCGCCCAAACAATCGTAGCGGCTACTCTTTCACCGAAAGTCGAATCCCTCGCGATAATGCGTTCTCGCGCTCTTGCAGCTAGTATGCGATCAGCGATGTGACGTTGCTCGAGGTCGTTGCTTCGCGCGTAAGCAATGTCGTGTTCGCGACACGCCGCGTCCAATGGATTGATGCCTCGATCACCTCTAGCCAATCGTTTCTCTAATCGAGTTCCCGACCCGCAAAACTGATAACCGGGAATATGTAATTCGATGGGAAGCGCGTTTATCGCACGATTTAATAGGCCGCTGCCTTTTACAATTCTCGCTGACATACGTCGCAATCTTTTATCAATGGAGGCGAACCGTCAATGTGCGTTCGCTGCCACGGCTGGTTGTAATGTCGCATGCACGAACGATATTGTCGATCCTCCGGATCAGCCTTTATATATTCTGGAGTTTGACGTTTGAAGAGAAGCACGAGAAAAAAATAAAAGAGTCCAAGCAAGGACTAAAGCGAGCACGGATAAATATGCCGATAAACGATTCACCGATATATTCGACACCGAATCGATCAAAGCGAAGGAAGCAATTTTCTAATATGGCTACTGTTTCTACTCCGATAAAAGTATAACCGCGTCAAACAATACCATCTACATCCGTCGAAGAAATTTACGAGACCACACCCGATTCGTTTGTAACATCGGTCCGACACGAATTAGAAACGTCCGAAGGTCAGAAAACATTCCGAGAGCATTTAGGTCCATTGGCGCAAAAATATATAGGAGATATTATGAGTGTTGATAAAAATAAGAGCATGAATTACGTCTACGGTGTTAAATTTACCAACGATGGAATGATGCTCGGTGATAAATGTTTCGATGTGGACAAGGAAGATAATATAATTATCGATGGAATAAAATATAAGGGAACCGAATCTACGGTTTGATTTTTAAAAAATTTCCCAATCATAAAAAATATACTCGAGACGATTTGCATAAATATCAAAGTATATTAAATATAACAAATGCGCATAAACGTGACAACAAAGTTAATAATCCTATTAAAAGTAATAAAGGGTACAAGTACAAATATATAATTGCGCCATTATTCCCCGATAGAAAGATGGGAAGAGGTATAGACGCGCCGCGCACCATGACGCTAAGCGACAACATGATCGATTACGTGCACTGGAACGATCCCAACAAATTGGTGGATCGATTGCGATTGATGGACACCTCGCGTCGAGCCAGCAACAATGCTCACGACAATGACATCTTGTCAATTATCGAAGAACTTCGCGAGGCCGGCATTATTATAAATTAAACTATGCGTCGGCGATACGCGTCATTCGGTCAATGTTCTCGGTACCGAAATGTCGATTAATAAATTTGGATTATCGCTTGGAACGTCGAACAATTTGTACTATGAATGGAATGGATTATTGAGAAATTACGTTCGCGATAACGCTCTCTGCCAAACTACTATCGGCTTTGACGCAAGGTCGCGCAAGATTCAACGAGTAGCGCAACTGGAAGCTGATACAGACGCCGTCAACAAACAATACGTGGATAAACTTTTGAGAGATCGACAGGGAGAAATTGAGCAAAAAATTATCGCGCTCGAAACAAACGTGCAGGCGCTGCGATTAATGATGCATGAGATAAAGAATGTGCTGAGACATCCAACATCTAACTCGACACAGTAAGCGAGATATACTAATATCGCATATTAATTATGCCTCGATCAAACGTGCGAGAGAACAAAAACATCTCCGAAAAGCGACAATTAGTCGAGGAATTACATGTTCCGGCGAGAAGACATTTTCCACGAAGACGCGTCATTGTACGCGGACACAACGATCTGTGGCAGGCGGACGTGGTGGACATGCATTCGTACTCTCGACTCAACAAGGGTCATAAATACATACTCACGGTTATCGATGTGTTGAGCAAGTATGCGTGGGCCGTACCGCTCAAGAGTAAGAGCGGGAACGAAATGTCCGAAACGATCGCAAAGATTATTGGAGACGATAAAAGATGTCCGAAAAATTTTCAAACCGACAGAGGAAAAGAATATTACAACTCATGAGTGTGCAGAAACTCATGAAGAAACACAACATTAATCATTACTCGATATATTCTATTATGAAAGCCTCAGTCATGGAACGATTCTATCGTACTTTAAAAAATAATATGTAGAAAATGTTTACGCTGAATGGAAATTACAAACGGATCGACGAGCTATCTCGACTCGTTGCAGAGTACAATACGAGAAAACATCGCACTATCGGTATGAGACCTGTGGACGTCACTCCGACAATCGCCGAAAAACATGTAAATACGATGTACAGCAACGTAAAAATTGCGGCTCCGGCAAAATTTAAAGTAGGCGATTCGGTACGCGTGAGCAAATACAAGACCATCTTTGAAAAAGATTTCACACCAAATTGGACGACCGAAGTGTTTAAGATTATCGAAGTGCAGAAAACTAATCCCCGCGACATTCATACTCGAAGATTCGCGGGGAAATCCCGTCGCTGGAGGATTCTATGAATACGAGTTACAACGCGTCGCCAATCCCGACGTATATCTCATGGAAAAAATTTTGCGGAAAAAGGGTGATGACGTATACGTGAAATGGTTGGGAATGGATAAATCATGCAACTCTTGGATTCATAAAAATAATGTGTTGTAAACATTTATTGAAACATATAAAATATGCGTATATAAAATATATAAATATAAAATATATAATATAAAATGTACACAATATATATATGGTTATGTACAAAATATAAAAATATATACATGATTATGTACAAAATATACAATAAATAAAATATATACATTTATTTACAACGGTATCCGATAATGTCCTCACGGTAATGTATCGGTGGTATCGGATACGATATACCGCTTGTCGTCGTACGGACTCAGAGCAATTTTCGTCTCGTGAATCGTGTATACTTGGTGTAGTTTAGATCGTATACACGACTGCTGACGCGTCATTTCAATCTCTTCGTTCAAGCACCGCGTGTAATCGTCGAACGTTATCGTTCTCGCGACAACGTTGCTCTTGACACCTTTGACTTTCTTCTTATTCTTTTTCCCATTCACTCGTAACGCGTACATCTTTGATCTGAACCCGATGAATTCGGTCATTACGGCACCGTTATTTTCGTCCTTCATCAGACCCGGCACCTTTTTATTTACACGCGGTATACCGTACGCATTGTCCACCGCATAATCGCTCGTATCGAATCTAACAATGTCACGCTTCATATTCTCATATACATTCGCACACTCGATGTGATGTATGAGACTGTCTGTATCGGTGTACATTATCCGACATTTGTCGCAATACATTGGTGTCATATACTCGTGATGAAATTCGTACAAACATGTCTTGGATATGTCGAGGATGCACATACCCACGTAAATCGGTTTGTAGAATTTCACCTCGAGTCTACGCAATTCCACAGCGTTAAGTTTTCTGAAAAAACGCTTCTGCTGTGGAAATTTGGTTTCGCGATCATCACCTCTGCGCCGTACCGAATAATTTTACATCGACACGATGCGGCACACTTTCCACGTTTTACCAAACACCGCATTATTCATTAATTTATATAAATTTTTTTCGAAATCATTTTTAGCCAATGTTCTGAAATGTGTATTTAATTCTATATAATTTTGAAGCCAGGGAGATTGAGAAAACTGTAAAATTCGATGTATTTTTGTTACACGAAGACCGTGCCGCGTACACTGCTGCAGGTTGCGGTAGTGTATCACGTAACGCTTCTTATCGTATAACATTGCAAGCAGCTTGAATTCCCGCTTGCCAGGTGGTTTGTCGCGTGTCGGGCAAAACGGTAGGTCAGTGTGCGCATCGTGAAGATGTTGTGGAGTATTCGAGAATATAACCCGTAGGCGGGAATCTAGCACGATGGAGGATACGGGTTCCCCAAAAAAATAAAATTTTGGGGACCACGAATTCGTCGAACCCATTCGAAAAAAAATCAAGGCATTTAGGGGCCAAAGGGTTGGACACATTGCGTTACCAAACGATCCAGGGTTTTCCGTACCCCCAAATTTTATTATCCTTTCTCTTTTTTCCTTTTTTGTTTTT